>NC_138202.1:177948823-178456323 GCF_964194415.1 Vipera berus | reverse complement strand
AACCTGAATCAAATAATTGAATGGTTTAATTCGTTTGTAATTTCATATTATTTATAATGAAAGAATATTCATATTTTACATAGTTGAATACAGATGAAAAATAGCAAAAAGACACTTGCAGTCAGAACTATCTTATCCTTAGTTTATATTTAAAAGCAGCAACCATATAAATATTTGAGGAAAGTATGGCTGTGTTATGTACCTTAATGTGTAACCAAGATATTATATAGCACTTCACCTCAATAATGTCATTTTTTAAGTTTCTATCATAATAGTTGTGCTTCCTCGGTCTCTAGATTTTACAAGGTTATATCTCTTGATTTTTTTCTCCTTTCACATGCACACACCATTTTGTGCCAGAATTTAAATATCAAGTATGTTCAAGACTGAAATTTCTACAGTTCTAACAAACAAATTCAAACTTAATGAAATACATTTATTTTAATAATGGCACCTCAAACTTAACCAACATAAAGTAGAATTCAATGATTTTTAAATCATTGAACAATATGATCAAAAGATAACCTTGATCAATGCCACTTTGAAGTAAAAGATTTTTCCTAAGAAACTAATTTTAGAAAAGTTTATTCCCAAACTCTGCACATTAAAATGAACTGTACAGAAAACTCTTTCCTGCCTAAACAAACATCAATCCAACATTTTTCTTTGTCTTGTTTTCTTGTTAACTGTGGAGAAGACCCTTTTAATACTGCCTCGATACTGCCAGGTTGGTCATAATGAATATTATCAATTATGTTAATCAAGATTTTGCCCTAAAGCATCACACATTAAAATCCTAATTTAAAAGTGAAATAACTTTACACATGCTTCCTAGAAAAATCTTTATCCATTGTATATAAACTCATCTTTTTTGTATAATTACTAGAGTCCAGTATATGTCAGATCTCTAAACATTGGCTGAAAATATGGTAGTTGAATCAAAATATTACAAATAGTTATGGCATTCTGCTACCAAGCCAACAGGACCAAGAGTTACATATTGTTTGAGCTTAGAGATTTTGAAGGATTTATTGTTGGAAAAGAATAAATATTTGATATAATTTGATCTATTCAGGTATTCCTTTTGTAAACATAAGATTTAAAAACATATAAAAACATAAGAATTTTGGTGGTGATTTTTTGCATTACCTTATTTTCTTGCATAATATTTTTCACAGAGTTTATCCCGTCTTTTTTTTTACATTCTTTGGTATTACAGTGTGTAATAATTTGCCCTGTTTTTCTTTCTTTTTCTAGTAATAGCGCCAACTGCGTATCTGTCAATGAAGTTTAAGTGCTTTCTACACTTATTTAATTCATTGAAAGGCTGAGGTTCAACTGCCTCTTTATGCATAAATTATTTTCACTTTATACATTAAGTTCTAAATGTTCTTTATTCAACAGGCTATTAATAAAAATCTTTTCAATTTATGTTTCATCTCCATCCAAAATTACATTGTGGCAGAACTGTGGGGTAATTTTTAACAAATAGTTTCATATTGTTACTTGATTCCTGAATAAAACTACACTTTCCAGTTTCTTATTATAGTATACTAAAAAGTTACCCCTTTTAATACTGATTTTTTTCAGTGGGGAAAGGTGGAGAGGTAGAGTAGGGACGAGAAGCACACTGATTGCTACCTGTATTATAAAACAAGAAGTTGGATCTCTTACAAGATACTATAGATCTTGGTTTAAAAGGGAAAACAGTTGCTTTTCTTATATTTTTATTTTTTATTTTAATTCCATTTATATCCCGCCCTTCTCCGAAGACTCAGGGCGGCTTACAAGCTTAGCAGTAGCCTTCATTCTATGTATATGCCTGCTTATTAGGGCTTTCACACACACCCCAAGCGGCATTATTACAAAGTCAGCTTAATTGCCCCCAACAATGTCTACCAGTTGTCCAATTTATAGAGATGCATTTATTTTTAAAAGTATTTATGCAAGCATTGTTTATTTGTCAATCTTCATAATGCTATTAATTATCCAAAAGTAATGGCTGCCTCAGTTGCTCTTTGACCATGGCTGATAGAAAGAAGCCTGGTTGCAAGACTGTGTTCCTATGAAAAAAAAAGTACAGCTAACACTCTCGCGCTAGATCTATTGTTATAATTATCAGCTGATATTTTGGTGAGCATATAACCAAGTCAGGACTGTATTTCAGTGATTCATAATTTTCACTTCTGCTTCCCTCCACTGAGGCAATATCAAAACAGGCAGGAAAAAAAAATCAAAATTTATGTTCTTTCCCTGTAAATTGCTATATAAAATTGGCAAGCAACAATGTAGTGTTTGTTTGCATAACATCACTGTTCATTTTCACCAAAAGTCCTGCAAATGTATTACTGTTCCAATTTCATAAATGTTGGCTCAGACATTCTTGCTTATCTGAGATAGATATCTTAGTGATTCAATTCCTAAGCGGAGATATAAGATTGGGATCAGAAACATAATAGTTCCAAGTCTTCCTACCAACAACCCTATGAAGCATGGCATTTTTTCCCCATAAACCCATACTCCAGAACAATTTTTGAAAACAAAAAAGGTAAATTATTGACTCACATTTAGAATCTGCATGCTTTGGGTCCCCCCCCTTACAATCTCTCCTAATTCAAAACCCAAAATATGTCGTGCTGTTTGTTCCCCTTAGAGCAGCTTATTCACCTTGCACTCCCAAAGATAGCCCTGCAGTGATGAAATGATTTGTTTCCTATTTTATACATATGCTATGCTACTTGGAACTCAGTTCTGTTCTCACAAGAAATTTACTTTGAATTTTTGAGAATCATATTTCACGCTCCCTATTGTGTATGTCCAGCTTGATTCTTTGCTTGGAGCTTGGCTTTGCCTCTGTGGAAGCCTAAATGAGAATTTCCTGTCTGAAATTTTGGCTACTGAGTCTTCTTAATGGCTGGTTGTCTGGCTCAGTCCACCCTTGATAGTACCAAAAGGGACAGACATCTAATCTATTGTGGTATCTCACCTCCGTCTTTTATAATGCTTGACCCTGGAAGCTTTTCTAAAGATCAGCCTAAGTTAGTCATGTATTGTTTTATATCATGTGGAACCCTGAGCTAAGTACCCTCCATCCTGACTAAATGCCTGGGCAGCCTTATGGGGTAGGCTAATTTCTAATAGCAGATCAGTCCTCTCTATTCTCAGTGAAAGTAGCTGAATGCTAATTAAATTGTGATCACAATCAGGAAACAATGTGTTTGGTGTTAGCCTTTTGGTCTATTTATGAATCTTGTTTTATTATTTTTTTATTCTGGATTATTCAGCTATAAAGTTATGGCACTCCCAAAGATACCCCATTCTATGAGGAAACCTAGTGAATTAAATGCAATTAATCACTATAAAGAAACTAGATCCAGGAGATAACCAAGAAACTCTTGACATAGCCTGTTTCATTGTAAAGCATCAGCAAAATCTGCAGGTTGTACACTGTAATATTAAACAAACCTACTTAGAACTAACTCTAATGTGAAAGAACATTTTTTCTAAGCAAAAATGCTAAGAAGCACTGGTTACTTCATTTTCATTCAATTCTCTCCTGAAAGAGAATCTGGGGTAGTTAGATAGATAACAATATGATGCTTTTCTAAGATGAAAAAGAAATCTAGTAGGCAGAATCTTAGATTGGGAAAATAGCCTAAATCCCTCATATGACTTCATTAATTTATTATTATCATTAATTCAGTTCTGCTGATACTCCATTTGATTATCTTTAGGATGCAGAATACCTTCTTTAGTAAAATTCTGCCCTTCCCTTATAAAACTAAAAGTGTTAAACGCTTTTGGAATAATCAAGGAATAATGTTAGCGCAATGAGAGAACAAGAGTTTGGATTTTAAATCAATCCTTTAGTAAACTCTGGAGGCATTTGATCTATTTTTCAGGATCAAGAGAGCAATTTTAAGGAACAATGCATAATACATCTAGAGTTGATTACATTTAAAACCAGTTTTCTGAAGCCTCACAGTCCTGGCCCTTTAAGGTGGGCTCGTCATATTCTGCAATGATTTGTGTGATTTCCCTGTGTGAATTCTTCACGCAGCATTCTATTTTTGTCAGCCAAGAGCAAAAGAGGAAGTTCAGTTCAAGGTGAAGACATTTAAGAATTTAAAAACCTGGTGACAACTCCACAGTGTCTCTATCAAGTTCAGCCTCTCAGCCTCTCTTCCCCCCTCCCCCCTCTCTCCCCCCCTTGCAGGCGGCCAAAGTCTCACAAAACTGCATGCCCTCCCTGACATGTCCCCACCAGAGGGGGCTGCAAGCTATCATTGATGAAGCCACAGGAGCTACCCACACCAGGATGTCCCTTGGGTTACTCACAATTGAACAGAATTGAATAATGACGGAGAAAACTCTCTGGGCTGATTTTAATGAATCTTCCTTTGAATAATATCTTTGCAGTGGAGAAAGACTGCCCACATTCATGATACCATCTTGAAACAAAAAGCCATCTGAATGCCCTATGATCCTTTTGCATGACGGGTAGCCCAGTGTGGAGCAGCGACACACATATTTCGGCAGCATTAATTCAGAAACTGGAGGGCTACGGGACTGGGGAAGAGAATTACATGCATATGGATTCCAAACTGAAACCTGAACTTGAAAGATGCTGTTGGGAGGGAGCGGGTGAACGAAAAAGGAAGGCCTTTCGTGCAGCGATTCACATACTGATGAGGTTTCAGAGTCAAATTTTCCAACCTAGGCAGCGTCAAAGAAATGAGAAGCAGCCATTATGGATAATCTAAGGCAGACCAGCTACGTGACCAAGGGGATGGGGTGGGGGTGTTCAGCCTCAGCAAGTTCAAGTCTTCCTTCCAGATCAAAAATGAACTTTGGCACAGGCAAGGCCACGAAGCTTTGTTTAATCTAATATAACAGAAGAGCACAACACTCTGTTCTTTTTGAACAAGATGCAACTTCTCAATTCAACAAGCAGATACCTACCCTACCCCCCACCCACCCCCAGCATGGATACTTGAAGAAGAGCAAGAGGGAAAACAGCAGCTGCACTCACTGCATGGAGAGTAAGAAATGGCAAGCTGACTTGGGCTACTACCATTATTTCCAAATAGTTTGGCATGCCTCTATAATCAGTCCTTCTGTTTCCATTTCCCCTTTTGCTTTCACTTGGCTGCTGTGTCAATGCTTCTAAAGAGAAGCAGGGCAGATGATGGCTCAGCCTCCAACCTTCATTTTAGACAAGTGCCCATCCTGCAAGTATTTAACATCCTGGCTGTGCCTATTGCAGCACACACAGGGCATTGATAACGGAAAGAGGCCAATTTCCTTGGGGTTGGAAATACTTTCCAAACTGAAGTGCTTTTTCCTCAAGCAGAAACAAAGCTGGGGGGTGGGGGAGGGGGAGAGAGAGAGAGAGAGAGAGAGACAGGCAAAGATGCTTTCATAGTGCCAAATGATTCCTTTCACGATAAGGAAGGCAAAAAGGTAAAGGGGCTTCTTCCTAATTTTCCTAAGTCCCCTCTTCCAAATGGACTTTTGGGATGAATGAATGGGTCTCCATATAAATAAGCAAAAGAGGGTTCATATGGGAAACAGAGTAGTACATTTGGTTTAATTCTGTTTTGCTTTTAATTCTTAAGCCCATGATTGCATCAGTAAATCTGAAGATAAGGAAGGCAGAATGGGTCAGATCCTGGGTTTTTCACTAGTCATTGGCATTGGGAAGAAATATCTTCTGCAAAATGCCTTTGAACATATTCCTTTTTATATACTACTTTTCCAGTATCATCTGGCTGTTGTTGCTGCTGCTATTAATTCATAATTCCTGAAGCAGTCACATGGATGACCCCAGCCAGCCATGGATCATGGGAAAGGACTATATCATCATAAAGTTACCAAGCTATGTTTTGATGTTTCCCTAGCATCAATTTACCAGGGGACTGAAAACTACAGGGTGACGTTACACCAACTCCCTACAAAGAACATCATGACAAGACAGAGAATAACCAAATCCTTTATAGCAGCACAGAAAAGCTTACAGGGATCCATGCTCAGCAGAATTCTTGGCAGCAACTGGAAAGTCCAAAAAAAAATACACCATGGCCTCATTGATTATTATAGAAACAAAGAATTCTGGGTTATCACAGACTCCTAAAGTCCACATCTCTGACAGATGACTATCCTGTCTCTGTTTGAAGACCTCTAGGAAGGAGAATTCATTCTTTAATGTGGCAGGCTGGTCCACTTCTACACATCTTGTAGACATGTAGCTTAAATCAGCTTCTTTTTTCTTTGTTTTAACCCACTGGTTGTGTGTGGGCCAGCAGAGTATGATTCCATTCCTTTTTCTCCATGAACATCTTACAGACCACTACCATACGTTATGGCTTTATTCATCTTTTCTGTAAGTTAAAGGTATCCAGATCCATTAACAGACCCTTTCAACAGTGGGTTCCCAGACCTTTCATCATCTTGGTAAATCTCCCTTCCCCAGAATCCTGGATCAAGACCCAGCACTGAAATGCTTTTTAGTGAACCTTTCTTTTTTGCCTGAAGTCTGTCTAGTTCTCATGAAACCCTAAGGTTCTCTGGACAACACTTTGATAAACTCTAGAGAATAAAGGATTGCTTTGATTAAAAGCTATGATATAAACTGAGGAGCCTGGAGATTTGGAGCTCTCCCACAATTTTTCTCAAATTCTATTCATGTGATCAAAAGAAGAAAATATTCAGAAACAGACATATGAACCATTTAAACTAACTTAATTAGAATTAAATTAAAACAGTTTTACTTCTGTTCTGACTACTTGCTTTTTCATGTTTTTCATTTACATACTTTGAGAAGTGCAGGTGCTAGAAGGCCATTCCAAGGCAAAGATTAACCAAGAACTAGAAAGAGCAGTACAGCCCTATTTTGCATTGATCATCTATCCATGGCATCACTGGGGGCGTAATGACGTTTCAATGCATGAAGGCAAAGGGAAAGAAATAGCAGGCACTTTCAGGAAAAGTGCCTAAAAATATGTTTTAAAAATTAATTGAAATCATGGAGGGCTTTTAAAAGGCCTAATCACAACAAATTTGTGATTATTTATTTGTGAAAGGTTAAGTTGACTATGTTGGGACATTATACAAATTACACAGAATTATATGACAGTCCTAATGCAGGACATCCTATTATTAATGTATAAGCAAAATTTCAACCAACTATATGATAAAATAGCAGCTGCTGTTAAGCAGTAAGAATGTTGTTTAAATTATTCTGCACAAGTGAGTGTTGTACTTTCCAAGATCAGAATTTATCACTGCAAGCCTGCTTAGAAGTAGAGAGGCTCTATAAAGTTTGGTGTGGATTTAATCCTCCCAATAACTGGATTAAAGAGCCTTAGTGAAAATCTGGCCACTGATAAATTATACACTCCTACTGTACCTTTTGTTATCACACTTGCTTCAATTCTCTTATAAAGTTTATTTTGAAAGACTGTTTAAGAAGTTCTCAAATAACAATAAAAATGTCATTTTCCAAAATATTTATCTACTATTTCATGCACTCAGAGCTGCTTCTTTTTTCTTCTCCTTTGCATGCTGATTAGCATTTAGGTTGTGTGTTTCCTTTCTCCAATGCTGGACTACGCCTCTCCCATGATTAATTATTTTAAAATGGCTAATGGGTTATTGCCTTGGCAGCAATGTGTCTTCCTGTCTCCGTCTCTCTCACACATATACAGACATTATGAGAAGAAGTGACATTGCAAGAATAATAAATTGGAGGATTGCCTCCCAGGATAAAAAGTTATTGATATAAAATAGATATGTGATTCTCCCCATGAATACAATGCTGCAAATTCTTTTATTCTAAGCATTTTAGCCAACTCTCCTGTAGGACAAGCATATATTTTCCTTTAAATATGGAACAAGGCATCTGGCTGATTCTAACTCAACTGCTATTACAGTTCCTGGATTCCCACGGAATGCTTTATTTTGAACCCTAAATTTTATATTAAACTTTAATTTTTCTAAGGGAGAACCCAGACAGTGAGTTAGCAGTTAGCAGAAATGAAAGCAGAAGAAAGACCTGTTCCTTTAGCTCTCCAACCTCTTCTCTATTCAGCTGAAGGGTTGAATGGAAGGAACAGTCATATTAATTTGACCAGGACCAAACCTCTCCGTGTGATACTAATCTGCTGGATTAGGAGTCACACAGGGAGGTTTCCTGTTATTCAAGCCAATGGAAATGCAACCCCCCTTCAAAGTTGCCCTTACTATTTTGATGTTTCATACATTCAGCTTAGAATACAAGGCGGCCATAATTTGGGACCAGCCAATAAACCAGAAGATGTAGTTGCAGATAAAAATGAGTTTTTTTGTTCAACTGGACTGTCACTTGGTGAGATAAATAAATTAGCAAGGTAGTCATAAACCATTACTCTTATCTCCAGAAGCCTCTAGCTCAGAACTGCCACATAGAGTTGCTCCCATTCTATACTGCACAATTGGCCTTCACATAGTTGATGATTTGCAAAAGAATCAGTGACACTTCCCTTTCTGGGCAAAGTAATAGTAATTAACTGGTTCACCAGGAGACAGGAGGGCACTTGGGGGGGGGATCAGCAAACAGACATAATGACCTTATCCCCAAGGAGGGTGAATACAGCAGCATGCATACACCTCCATTTCTTCCAACTTAAAAAAAAATCTTGAAGAAGTAACACTATTTTCTAATTCACGAGAAGCTGCAATATGGGATAGTGGTGGCTCCACTCCACTCTACCAAAATACAGCTAACCAGGTAGACAGCAAAAACAGAAAACAGTTCTAAATCTTTGCAGCTTAGCTTGAAAGCTATACTTAGAACAAACCATGATAAAGTCTGAACTAAGCTTGTTATTTCCTTCATTCAGTGATCCCTAGCTGTTTTCAGTTAAGATGATGGCAGATGCCCTTGTAAGTCGCTCCAAGTTCTAGAGAAAGCAAGGACTATAAAATTATCAATATTAAAAAATATTAAAAGATATGGTGAGGTCCAACAAAAACAATCTTGGATATCCACCAAGATGATAAAAACAATTTCATTACAAAATGAACTGACCAGTTTAAACTGTACCAACGAGGATATAAACAAGCAATTTCAAGCTATGTCAATTATATGAATTTACACTTTTTTTTCTTAGGGATAAATTTAATTTTTCTCTGTTTTTATTTTTCCAGTTTCTTATTTTAAACGTAAAACTTAACAAAGATTAGGCACATTATATGTGTTTCACAAGAAAAGTCCCTAATCAGAAAGCATTTTGTGCACAGATGAGTGAATTTTCATTAGATATATGAATGTCATAGAATAATTACATTTTAACACAATTAAAATAGTACAGAAGCATCAATTAACTAGGTTTACATTAAAATGTGAACCCAGCATTTATCCCCACCTACAGGGGAAATTATTTATTGTTTAGGAAAAATCAAATGGCTGTATCAACCAACTCATCAACTGCCTCAATTTACCCACCCCTCAGAAATAAGTAGGACTTAAAACCACAGGAAAAGACTGCATGATCAGATCTAGACATTCAAGAAAAGCAAAATATTTTAGACAGCCTTTAGGCCACAGACATTCAAACAGAGCTATAAAACCCAAGGGGCTACCTCATTAATTCATGCTTTTAATGGTGCTCACTGAAGCGGTTAATTATTTCTTACTAGCTGCTAATTGTTTTTCTTGGACATCAAGCTTCCTGGCTTTGCAATTTACCGAGTGCTGTAGAATCTGTCTGATTTCTGAAGGCAGGGAGTATAAACACTTCTCTACTTATCAAGAACATATAGCACACAAATAGCCAAACCTGGGCAACAAGCTGCCGAACGATAGTTCTTTTTGCTAACCAGACGGGAGAGGAAAGATTAGGAAAGCTGCTTTTTTCACCACTGTAAGAGAAGTGGCACTTGCCATCATTATATTTTTTAAAGATTTGTAACTGGCCAATTACTAGAAATCCAATTGTTGCCTTTTTGAATAAACATAAAAAAATGCCATCATCATGCTATGAAAAATAATCCATTTTTCCTTAGTCTTTTTATTATACAAACCCACCTAAGTATCCACCAATGGGAATTGGCTGTACTGGAACAACAGAACCAATTATGCTAAATGCTATCAAACATGTAAATGCAAGACTTGCTCATGACCAAAAACTGCATTACCCAAGCTTCAATTGCTGTGCTTTACTGTCTTATGAATTGGTTGCCAGCACACTGTTATGTCGCAGGTTCTTCGCAGGAAGAAAGAGGCAAGTGAGTTCAGGAAAGCTCACGATTTATTGCTTGCAGAATCTGAACTGAGAATTGGGCTGCAAGTAACAGCAATTTTTTAGCCTAGCCCACAGGTCTGCAACCCGCGGCTCCGGAGCCGCATGCAGCTCTTTCAGCCGTCTCCTACGGCTCCCAGTCCTCTGCCATGTGCAGTCCAAAAAAAAAAAAGTGGGACTAAAAAAGTTCAACCAATCAATTCAAATATGCAGGGTAGGTGCATATCTCGCCTTGGCTGCACTCTTCAGTCAAACCCTGTTCTGCACATGCGCGCATGTACGCACATGCGCACACATTTTTTGCGGCTCCCAGTTTTTCCTTTTGTGAGGGAACCGGTTCCGAGTGGCTCTTTCACTGTTTCAGGTTGCTGACCCCTGGCCTAGCCCCTAGGCGGCAGCCAATAGGTTTAAAGCAACCATTGCTGCCTAGGGACAGCCAATAGCAGCACTGGAGACCTGGAGTCTAGGTTGCTGGA
This sequence comes from Vipera berus, assembly GCF_964194415.1. Lineage (NCBI taxonomy): Eukaryota > Metazoa > Chordata > Lepidosauria > Squamata > Viperidae > Vipera > Vipera berus. The sequence continues at coordinate 178,445,567 of NC_138202.1, read as the reverse complement.
GAGCCGTTACAATTGAATCCAAAACATCAAAACACACCTTGCAATTTTCAAAACTGATCTCTAAATTAGCTTTCCTTGCAGTCTGTTGCTCTCTTTGTTTCCCCTCCCCCCAGCAAAGTGGCAAGCAGTTCCACCGGTCCGCTGAAGAGGAGGAGGAGTGATTTTGATGTTCCCTGCCAGCTTCCCACATTGGGGAAGGTGGCAGGAATTCAGAAGTTGCCCTGCTCCCACTGCTTTTTTGCCCGCCTGGGGTCATTCTGTTTCTCTGTTTAGGTAACAGAATATCTCTTGAAATGGTGACCTAATGGGGCATGGATTGTCTAGTATGATTCTAAATATGTTACTAATAGATTTGCTCCTCCTTTAAAAAAAAAACAAGACTCCTAACCAAACCATGACCCTGATTGTGATTGAACTCTTATTCCTGCATCTTTAAAAAAAGTACCTTTTCCTTTCCTACCTCTGATGAATGACCAAATATAAGGAAACTGAAAATACTGACAATTTAGATCTGTTTAAGCCATTACGAAATGCTCAGTAAGGCAGAAAAAAAGACCTTGAGAGCCATGGCCATGTCAGGCACCAGAATATGATTCCACACATTCCCCATCTCCCTGATTCTGTGCTTTATTGCAATGTTGCAAAGAATAGAAATAGAAATAAGAGCTTTAATGTGTGCTCGGGCATGCAGTATAAGATATACTAATGGCTTATCAGAAATTTTGGCTTAATAGCTACATTCCAAGTGTGATACATTACATGCAACTTTGCAGAATGGCACCATCAATTTCAGCTTCAGAGTTTCAACCTCCCATTCATCTATACTATCTAAATTCCTCCAATCACAGTATCAGTTTTTATAAATATATTACACTAATCATACAGTAGGAGTAAAGAGAGGCCAAGAATCGTGAGGAACAGACAAGATTTCTTTCCTTAAGTCAAAGACAAGGGCAGTAGGAAACAAACAAAAAAACTTCTTACTTGCAATCATGTTTCTCGATTTCAAAGTGAGGGTTGAAGTTGAGAGTGATCTTCTGGTTGGGTTCTGGGGCGTAAATGATCCACTCACAGTTCTGATGGGAAGGGTAGTCTTGTGGATAGCCAGGTGAAGTGATGTAGCCAGCATCTTTGGAATTCAAGCGGCCCCCGCATGGCTGAGCTACAAACAAACAGATAAAAATATCCAAAATCTAAAATAAAGTCAGCAAGTGACACTGGTGATAGTCTTGAAACACTTTCATATATTTTTCTGGTAAATGATTGAATTATGTTGTTGTGGTTTTGTGTTTTCCAATTGTTTTACTATAGTCAACTGATTGTGGATATTTAGACTTACTATGCACAATAACACCAATCTCAAATAGCAATGCATTCACATCTTAGACAGTCCAGGAAAACAGAGCAGCTATAAATGGGTCCTTCTACAACATTTCTTTTTTCTGAACACTTAAAACATAAATCAGATTATCTGGAAATAAATGGGGGTGCCTCCAATTTCTTCCTTTCTTCCATATGGTTAGTCTAGCAGGAATCACAGGGAGATTCCAATTTAATAATCCTGCCTTTGATAAAAAAGGAAAATACGTAATTTGAAACCGGAATGACTATAGTCCAACAGACTATCATACATTCAATATACAATTAAGTGTCATCTTCTTTTCCTTCCTTGTCCCTGGTAATGCCTTTCCTCAGCAATAGGTCCTCTATTTCTGAATTACACAATTCAGTACAATTGGATAAATCTCGCATAATAGCGATCACTATGCTTCAGTGCCTGGGTGTCATTTATCATGAGAAAGTCTTCATAGGATGGTTTTTAGCAGAGAACAGCCAACTGTTCCCCCTCCCTTCATAATTACCATGTCAGATAGGAGTGAGGAAAGGCATTTCAGGGGATATCTGGCAAGATTCAATAAGATCAAAACACCTTGGCTTTTGAATGTGCCCAGAGTTTAAAACCTGTCTTGAAATTCACAATAGTTATTCTTTTTGGGTTTTTTTAAAACAATGGTGTTTATTTTATTTATTACATGTTTGTCCCACCTTTCCTGCCCAGGACATTTTTCAAGGTCTCTTTCAACTATTCTTAATTTAGCTGAAACCAAAAAGAAAATAAAATCTGGCCCAAGATCATACAACATGGGAATTTCACCAAGAAGAAATTCCAACCAGACTTCTCCAGTCCTACTTTAACATTTTAACATAACAATAGCAATCTAATGCAAGTAGACTATAACTATCAAATCTGATTTTAACAGGGGTTTTTTTTCAATTTAGGAGCAGCAGAAGCACCACCGAAGCCCTTTCTGAGGAATAAATCACCTGTAATCTAAAGTAGATGATCTGCCTAAATGTTGACTCTCCAACCTAAAGTGAGGGAGAAGCAATAAAACAATTACTAAGCCATCTTTGGCCTTTCACTAAGCCATCTTTGGCCTTTTACAAGGTAGTTAGATAGCCATAAGATCTCATGAGCACGCCCTTTTACAAGATAGCACCCTAGAAAAATATCCACCCCGCCCAACAGCAATGCCTGGCATTCAAAAATGTCTACGTGTCCCACGTTAGGCCCACACATAAAGTCTCTGGCATAGCAAGGAATAGCTTTCAGATTACATCTTAGCATTTCTTCTTTCCGTTACAACCACAAAACCGCACAGCCACACCCTACTTCGCATCCTTTCTGCATGTCTTTCTTTCCTGGCTTTGCCTTCATCTCCTCCCTGTCTCCTTCAACTTTTCATGGCAGCTTAAGCAATTGGAATTAAAGACTGCAATAATCAGCAGTGGAGGTTTTTGTGGTACTGGCCCACAAATAGCCTGGTAACAATTATATCTTCAGCGAGGAAAACACTTTCAACCCTTAGTTATATAACAATGGACCCAGGAGGGTGATTTAATCTTCAAGAAAACATTTCATCTTACAAATGCCACAAATCTGATTTATTATTTCATTACTGCTTAGGGGGGAAATCTGCATCATACACACAACTAAATGCATACTAAAGAATCTCAACAATGCCATTCCAGTATGGCTGTACAGCACACACCATTTTTATTTTTACTGTGTCCATCAAAAGGGACAAAACTGCACAGCGGTTCATTGCCACTCACAGATGATGTCCCCTCAGGGCAGCCTAAGGGGACTATCCCTCTCTGCATGCCTCAAGCAATTTCCTAGAAGGAACTGGGAAATGATAAAAGCAGGAAAAGTGCAGACACACCCAAGAATTACATGAAATAGCTCTCTCTTTGCATTACAGCTTTGGTTCAGATATGACCACAGTTGGAAACAGATAATAAAACAAATACTTTTGAGCAGTGTGATTGCACGTGTATTGTTTCTAGCAGCTGCCCCTACACATATTTGGAAATATCCAATGACAGCAGAACATTTTAATGTGAGAAAATATAGTGAGCAGGACAGCCATGTGCTCCTAAACAATATGTCCTTGCCCCACAATCAGGCTTAGCCAAGCCAAGCAAGCAAGCAGCTTTAGTTTCTCCTTCTTGTGCTGCACCCATTCTAGTCCTCTGCCTATTGTTCTAACCTGCTTTACGGAACAAAATGTTAGCCATCAAGATCCAAAGCGATGTGAGTTCGCTGGACTCAAGTTAATAGCAGCCAACACTTGGCAAGAGGTTTTCTACTGGTGCAGTGCTAACAGTTACTAATTTAACTGGGACATGCATGTACAACCTGAAGAATTCTGCCTGCTTTACCATGCTGCTTCACAGTGCTTTTTTTGTAAAAGAAAAAGGTGCCGGAACTCACACATGTCATACAACCCGCCTTGCCTACCTTACAAGGTTCCATCCAAAACAGGTGCTGGAACTCCGTTCTGAGCATTCTGTGACAAAAAAAGCCCTGCTGCTTCATGTTGGGAGTGGGACTCTAGGGGTATCCAGCCTAAATAGCATGGAGAGGGGCACACAAACAGTATTAAAAGGAGGTCCTTTGGTGCTGTTGAAAACCTTGAGGCAAACAGGAGGCCTTTCATAATAAAGAGGGCTCCTGAACACAGGCTCTGTCCCCTGCCTCCCCCTTCTTCTAGCCTCTGGGGATGCTTTTATTCTACAGACACATGAAACAGAGGAGTAAGAAAACTCTTTAAATCAAGGAACACCAAAAAGATACTGGTGTATTCCCCACACTCCACCCTGTGAATGTAATCCAGTGAAAATAATACTCTTGCTTATACAAACTTCTGATTACTGAAATGCACTGGATGACCTCATGGTCCTTCAGATAAATTGGGGAAGAAAAAGACAGGGGAAATGTTGCCTCAGCTGCATAGATACATAAGCAAAAGGCTGAAATTAGAAACTACTACAAACACTACATAAAATTATACAGTGCCTGTAGTTTTCCATTCTGGAAAATTGTGAATGTTTAGAATTTCAGGACACCACAGGAAAGAGAACAGAATGAAGTAAGTTAAATAGGCTTCAGAGATTTTACTTCTGTCAGTCATGCTTGAATGTCACCATCTGCATGAAACAGCATGGCCTTGTGAATTATATATTACTTTTCAGCAGCTACCTCTGGGTAGAAGGACAGGGGCCTTCTTCCCAAGAGGTATGCATTTCCCTCTATCTCCCACTCTGGTTGAATGATTACCACTGAAGGTCCAAACACAGGAGGCCAAGCAAAGAACTTGCTCACCACAAACTGTTTGTGTGCTTGCCCTTTTCAGTTTGTTGTGTTTCTGAATCTAGTTAAGAGTTCAGACATGATACCTGAATCGCCTAAGAAAATCGGGCCACAGTCTGTAATGGGTATGCGTAATCCTACCTATGGTGCCAATACACAGGAGGAGCCTGGTGCTCTCCAGCAGGGATTAACAATATCACCATTTCTACCATGCTGGTTGTATTAGCAGAGATAATGAGCTTCTCACAAATAATCCCATTTCTGCCCAAGAGCTACCGAATCTTCCCAGGGTTCCAAATAAGCAAACTGTATTTTCTGTTACCACTCTGCACCGTCCAATGAGTACAACAAGGAGGTCACTTTTTTGCAAAAGGTGGGAAGCATCCTGGCTTTCCTTCATCAATTCCCTCCAGTTTAGCTCCTCCAACCCTGGGGACGGCACCCAGAGCACAGAGACTTATTGAGAGAAAGCAGAGGTAAAGACCAAACCACTCCACTTGATCTCATTAAAAAAAAAACCTCCTCACATAGCCATGAAAAACTATTCTCTGCAAGTATGGTTTTCCCCTTCCCAAGAAGGATAGGACTATCTGCTTTGTCCAAAACCAGCAAAGAGGACTGGTGACAACAGGAAACGATTTCTCCACAGGTTATCTCTGTCTCCTAAACAAGCAACTTGCCACCTCCTGTTCCACAAACAACTATTTTCCTCTTTCACAATATCCCTCTCAGTGTGCTGGAGGAGACTCACACAAGTTAAATTTCTGGTATTATCTGAGCTAAGAAAAAAATTATAATGTTTGACAAAACCTTTTAATCATGGGTCATGACCCAGAACCAAAATTCTCAAAATTTGTCATCTAGGCCTTTTTTTACACTCTTAGATAGCAGGTCTTCTGTAAAGACAATAGTCTTGCTTACTAATCCCTGGCAGATTCTTTTAAAGTCCTGTAGAACCATAGAATGTATTTTATCAGAACCAATGCTATGCTCAGCTAGCAGTTAGCTACGTAGCAGTGCAGGTTTTAAGTTTTAATTTGCTAAGTAATCCCGCTTTGTAGTCTGAACTTTTTCACCTTTCCATAGGTTGCATCCAGATCCTAGCTGTGAACAGAATCTTCTAGTGTAGGAATCTACTTTTTTACTTTTTATATTTCATTTTCTTGAAAATCTTCCTTTCGTAGTATTTTTTAAAACTTATTTAAAAATTCATATCAGAGAATACAAGTTCAACAAAAGCACACCATACATGTATTTCAAAATGTAATTGTTCCTATTTTCTAATTTTGCATACAATTATTTTGTGAGATTACTTTTCTAGTGAACGTTCATTGTATTTATATTATTATTATTATTATTATTATTATTATTATTATTATTATTATTATTATTATTATTATTATTATGTAGAAATACTTTATAGAGAAACCTACAATATTTTTCAAGCAAAGCCTTTGTTAACAAATTGGCAGAACATTCTTGACTTGTGTGTTTGCATGCACATGCACACATACGCCCACATATGTGAACTGCTTTGTTCTGAAACATGCTTATTGTTTCAATACGTTTCCTTCTACAAACCTCATCCAAATAATTCTATGTGACTTTCCACTTTTGGAAGAAAAAAAAAACAGTATCCAGAAAAAAAAATCACAAAAAACCATTTAAGAGGTAAGGATATCTAAAAACATCTGGTTTTGCTCCATGGAGATAATTTTATCAACACAAAAACATTTATATAAAACCACAGCTTATTTTAAAATTTCTTCTCTTTTCTTGGAATCCAGGCACATATATGCATGCCATATAGATTTTATGCATACAAACTACAGTTATTTTTCAGTTAACCTGATAGATGCACATGTGTACAGAATTTATTCTGCCTGTCCTCTGCACACTTTTACACCCTCCTCATAAAAACAGCCATGCATCATTTGCACAAGTTCAAACTCTTCCAACAAAAGCATTCAAGGGACACATTTTATTTTGCCTGGAACGCAGACAAAGTCAGCAAAGAAAACTTTTATGACTTCCATATCTCATCAACCCTTCACATTCAAGCACATGAATTGCATTCAAGATTCCCACATGCTGTTAAACAATTTTTAAAAATGGAAAAGTAACAGAAATTCATGTGCAGTTTTATAGTTCCCTTTGCATGTTAACCTGAAATGTGAAGCCACTTTATTTGACAGAATATGGAAAGAAAATAAACCTAACAGTCATTTTTTAAACTATGTACCTATGTAAAAAAAAAAAGTAAACAGAGGTTGCCAGAAATTAGGAGGAAACTGCATGAAACCTGGATCTTAGAAAACTTTGTCTGATAGTTATATTTACAAACACAATGCACTCTTAAAATAATTTTGTTCGAAAAGCCTTTATCTGGAGTAATCATGCACATTAAAAGCAAAAGTGTTGGGGGAGAGAGGGATAAAACAACGTATCGCATTTATCAAGAAAAAAACCTGAAATATTGCATTTATCAAGGTCTAAATAAGGGACAAAAGAGAAAATGATGGAACAAGGAAGGGCATTCTCAAAAGCAAGCATAATTACCCCACATTCTGCCTATTCACCGTGCTTCATAAACATGTCATCTGTTCATGAAGGGGGAAATCTGCATATTTTCCAGGCAACTTATACATGCACAACTGGAGAATACAAGTATCTGAACAACATTTTGTATGTTTTCTAATCAATATGCATATTCCCAAGCAGATGTTGGGGTGTATAGGTAAAACACATTTGTATAAACTCTGGTCAATATGCATAAACTCCAATGAACCTTCAGACAAACAAAAAACATTTTAGATATCATAAAACACAGACACAAAAACACACACATTGAGTAGTTTGTTACCATTCTGAAAGAAATATCTAAAAAAATTCCTCCAGGTATAGCAATCTCCAAAGTTATAACACTATTGTTACAACACTAAGTTTTTAGAATTACATAAGCAAACTCTAGTTCATATTAACATCACAGGAGATCTTGCACATCCTTAGTATATTCCTTAATTAAACATATTAGCTGGGGCCAGGGTGGGGGGGGAAAGAGAGAACAGACCCATACTGGTGAAAATATGCTACTAATGTACGTAAGCAAAATATTTCTGCACAGAATCTATTATTAAATATTCAAACAGAATTTTCTCCTGGGTCTTGCAGTTTTACTTTAAATAGTAATTGGAGATGTAAAGTGACTCGATTAAAGTGGAATTGTTATTATTGCAAAGGAAGGCAGACTGTACAAAAAACCAAGTGGGATTTAAGGTTCAATGCGTCTAACACTGTTGCCATTGAAGACTGACGGTGGGTAATGCTGGAGCTGAAAACCACAGGTGCTTCCTTGCTCAGCCTCGTAAAATTGCACAGATCACCCACAGATCACCAAAGGAGCAGAGTGTGCCTCTCACCAGGTCTCCCTCTCTTTCTAGAAATTATCTGAGGAGCTCCTGGTACTTCAACAATAAACTCAACATTGGGTTGCAAAAAAGGGAAAAGCCAGACAGCTATCTTCCTAAGCTGCCAGAGCTCCAATCCTTTAAGCTGAATGCCTTATTTACCTTTTTTTCCAAATGCCTTGCTCACTCAGGTTCACACTCAGCTCCTGCTTTTTTCTTTGAAGAAAAAAGATTTTCTGCTCATCACAATTCAGTCAAGAGGGAAGATTTCCCGAAGGCAGCTTTCCACCTCAGCGCACGTGTCCATTTATAGTATACTAAGGACTCTGTTCGGTGAAAGTTGAGCACCTTTTGAAAAAGTGCTGAACAATCTCAATCCTCAGTGAAGCTGAAAAATAATCAGCACCATCCCATTAAGGCGCTCTTCCACTCCCTCTCCATGAATCATAAATGTCTTTAGCAAAGCCCCGAAGCCATGCATGCATAAAAGTGTGCTCCAGGTAGGATTCCTCTGATCCATCTGAAACCTGCAAGGTTCTAAGCATTCTTCTGCCAAGCACAGAGGCGTCCACCTGCCCGTCACACGTCTTAACAAACAGACATCAGACCACAATCGGTGGCATATCTAGATAGTATGTATAGGCAGAAATCCATTGCAACAATCAATGAAAGTGCACTGAAGCCATGGTTGGTTAAATATTCTGGGTATATATTTATTCCATATTTTTAGATTAATAATAGCCACTCTAGAGGGTTACACAAAGCCTAACATAGAAACAAACTGTATTCTACAAAAACACATACTGTATCACAATGATTATGTTTAAGATGCTGCATTGAGTCACGTAAGAAGCTTCTTTGCTGAAGCTACCCTGTTCTGCTGTTTTTGAGGCCCATGGTGGGGAAAAAAGCAAAATATGAATGTATCAAATAAACAAAGATGAATTTTGAAAGAGGTTGATTTCAATAACCAGCATTTGTTCATACTACAGAAACCTCATGGTGATTGAATCTCACCCTGATTCTGACTACAACATAATCAAACATTTATCTTGTTTCTAAGGAAGCTCGCACTATGACATGATTTGGGAACTGAGGGTCTATGCTTCTACACTGTCCTTTAGATGTATCAGAGCCAGAAATAGTCTAAAGATCAGAAGACAAAATCCCAGTAAAGAATTGTAGCCTAGAGGCACGAACAAGGATTGAATAATGTAAATTTGACACCTTCTGATTTAACAACAGTGCTTATGAAAGTAATCTATCAAAGAATGACATCTAAGACAGAATCCACTCATTAGGTAGAAAAAAATGACCTTTCAGCTTGATGGCAAAGGTTATTTGTAAGAGATGCATCTTGCTGGTTTAATTTATATGCAGAGTAGATTATAAGAGATTCCAAATCCAATCAACAATAACACCACAAACATTTGTAAACGTGCTACATCTGTAGGCCATGGGCTTTTTGCACGCACATCACAATGCAAATAAATACATCTAAGAATTTTTCATTACCAACTGGAAATCCTACCCACATTGCTAATAAAGCATTCAGTATTCCCCCAGACAGATGTTTAACTAAATTTCATGCTAGAGATGTAGTCACGCTCATGATAGAAGGTTTTCTTTCTCTGCAATCTGAACTAAGATTCTGTTTTTATTCAAAATGACTTCCCCTTGTCATGAGACCACCTCATAAATGCCACATCTGGGCTTAAGCAAAGGAGAAGAACAATCCATCAGCCCAAGAATGTGGTCATTTGACCACTTCCTAAGGCCAAGAGGGTTGGGTTATAATATATCCACTTTATACTGCAAGACAGCCGTGAGTAATGAACTCCTGAAATCTCAGCATATGGCTCTATTTTTCCTGTGAACATTCATGAGAAAGAAACAAGATTCAATCTCTCTTTCTTAAACAAAGATAAAAAGGAGGACCATTTTAAAACATTCACATTCTTATGTATTTCAGGTCTCAATCTTGCAAAGATTTGATGGATGTTTTCCTCCACTGTGTTTGGAAGGATTAATTTATAACACAGATGTCCTAACCTTCCTCCAAGTACTTAAGAGTGGTAGAAATGCTATCTTCTCTCCACCTTATCATCATCACCTTTTGTTTTGTCATAACAACTCAGTAAAGCAAGCTAAGCAAAAAGACTGGTCATCATCACCTGTGACCTTCATAGACAATGTGAACAATATGAACCATTTGCACAATTTGAATTTGTATGCTACAGCTGTTACAGGAGACAAGACATTCTCTCCACATGGAGAGAAGTAAGCAGTGGGGTACCACAAGGCTCCATCCTAGGCCCAGTACTCTTCAACATATTCATCAAGGACTTAGATGAGGGAATTGAAGGAGATCTCATCAAATTTGCAGATGACACCAAACTGACAGGAGTAGCCATCCCCCCCCTAAAACAAACTCAGGATCCAAAAAGATCTTGACAAACTTGAACAATTGGCGCTTATCCAATAAAATGAGTTTCAATGTGGAGAAAAGCAAAGTCTTACACTTAGGCAGGAAAAATCAAAGGTACAAGTACAGATTGGGCAAGACCTGGCCTAAAAACAGCAACTGTTTGAGGGACCTTGGAGTCCTAGTGGATGATCACTTGACTATGAGCCAGCAGTATGCAGCAGCAGCCAAAAAAGCTAATATAATCCTGGGTTGTATAAACAGAGGCATAAAATCAAGATCACATGAAATATTAGTACCACTTTATAAAACCCTAGTTAAGACCACACCTGGAATACTGCAGCCAATTTTGGTCACCATATCACAAGAAAGATGTTGAGAGTTTGGAAAAAATTCAGAGAAGAGCAACTAAGATGATCAAAGGCCTGGAGACTAAAACATATGAAGAATGGCTGCAGGACTTGGGTTTGGCTAGTCTAAAGAAAAGAAGAAATAGGAGAGACATGATAGCAGTATTCCAGTATCTGAGGGGCTGCCACAAGGAAGAGGGGGTCACTTTGTTCACCAGAGCACCAGAGGGAAGGATGAGAAACAATGGTTGGAAACTGACCAAAGAGACAAGCAACCTGGAATTAAGGAGAAACTTCCTAACAGTGAGGACAATCAACCAGTGGAACAGCTTGCCTCCAGAAATCGTGGGCGCTCCATCACTGGAGATTTTTAAGAAGAGACTAGACAATCACCTGTCTGAGATGGTATAGGTTCTCCTGCTTGACCAGGGGGCTGGACTAGAAGACCTCCAAGGTTCCTTCCAGCTCTATTCTATTCTACTCTACTCTACTCTACTCTACTCTACTCTACTCTACTCTACTCTACTCTACTCTACTCTATTCTATTCTAGCAGTTCTTGCCCTGATACACAAGTATCTTGGGGGAAAAAAATCAATAGGCAAATATGGTTTTAAGAGCACAATTGCATGTCTTTCTTTCAGTCCTAGTATCTTTAAGAAATAAAATGATAGAACTCTTCAATCAATCAGACTTGCACATAAGTACATATGTACACAACTGCTTCACCCGCAAGCTTGCAACTTGGAAACTGCAGTTTCTTGTTTGTTCATGGTTTACCACATCATTAGAAGATCTTGCCCAAAGTTTTCCAGCAGTAATAACCTTAAAAGTATTTTATAGCTTATTTGGGGCTGCCTACAGGGACTTTCAGACAAAGGTCCATTGTGTGCATAACACAGTAAGCCATAAAAATGCTCTGGCAATTTTCTCCTATAGCAAAAACTCTTCATTTTATTTTCAGGATTACATCTGCATGGTTATGCATAGAAGCCTTCCTCTGTCAGCCTGCTTAGAACAGGGGTGTCAAATTAGATTTCATTGAGGGCTGCATCAGCATTGTAGTTGCCCTCAGGGGGGTCAGGTGGGCATGGTGACTGTGGCTAAGCGGTCACAGCTGACTGGATGGGTGTGACTGGGGTAGGCATAGCCAGCTCAACGTCGCTCAATTTGGGGGGGGGACCTGGGGGGAGCAGGGTGGGCTGGGGAAGATCCAGGGGTCTCCGTGGAGGAGTTGGGTTCAAGGTGGGTGCCAAAGCCTGATCCACCGGAGGAGCCTCGCCAACCCTCTTGGGCCGCGTGTCATGGTTCCGACCAATGAAGCTCTTCAAAGAACTTCAAGGCATTGTTTACCTTAAAGAATCTTTATTTGAGTAGCATAGCATTGGCATTAATATAGTCGAAGCCAAAAACTGAATTCCCATCCCCTGAGCACATAGTATCAAAGCACAATTCCCTCCTCCAGTTAACAGTCATAAATCACATTCCCCAATTAGTTTAAAGAGCGGGCTTCCCCTCCAGCTCTCCAGTCCAGCTCTCCAGTCCGCCAGTTCTTTATCATCTCTTATTTCAATAACCTTGGTTCTCACACTAGGTTCAGTGTTATGTCTAGCTAGACTCTCATGTACATTCCCTCCCCCCCCCTCAGCATCATCTAACTCTAAAAGCAAAAGGAAGAAAATGGCTGCATCTCCATCTGTTGTCAATGCAAAAACATCTGATGTTAGCAGCGTTGACAGTGTGGGCACCTCCGGATGGCAGCACAGACTGCTAGGGCCTTGGGCTGCGGGCACCTGGCCCAGCCCTTGAGCTCCCAGGGGATCACCCAGCTGGGCGGGGGTGGGCCGGGGCCAGGGCAGTGGGGGACAGTCCATTGTTGTCTCCAGGACAGCCCCGCAGGCTAAATCTGGGCCCTTCATGGGCAGGATCCGACCTGTGGGCCTTATGTTTGACATGTCTGGCTTAGAACATATTATTCAAACAAGCATGAATGAATGTATGGCTTGAAGGGGTGGCTTCAAGTTAGTTTTTGACTCTTGGCAACTACATGGACCAACCACTTGGACTAATCCCTGCCATTTTCTTGGCAAGGGTTTTGGAAATAGTTTGCCATGGCCTGCTTCTGAGGACTGAGAGAGATGAACTGGCCCAAGGTCACCCAGCTGGCTTCATGCCTAAGGTGGAACTAGAACTTTCTTAGATTTTAATTTTGGCTACAGACTCTTCAAGCAGAATATCTAGAAATAAAGGGAGTACAGAAATTTCTTCTCAGCAAGATCAGCACTGATATAGATGTTAGACTCAAAATTCTATGCAAATTTATTTAATGAAGAGGTCGCAGCGATTATTTGTAGTATTTAATTAATGAGCCATTTGGGAAGATGGCATTCAAAGTGATGAAGTGATACCTCAGCTAAACATTTCTTCTGTACAGATAACTTGGAATTTGGAGGTTTTCTCTTCCAAAGCCCTATATTAGAAATCACACATGTACCTGATGCAGTTTGTCTTTTCACTGCCAGTGAGGAAGACAATGGAGAGAAGCCATTTACAGAGGGCCTAAGGGTAGCCCACAATTTATCTTTTAATATTCACATTTTCCTTTTTAAAAAACACAGCTGATGAGATTTTACATCCTGCTTAGCCATAATACCACCTACGCTTAATATCATTATCTGTCATCTTAGATCATAAACAAATGTAATTCCAATAGAGCGGATGATTTAACTTTGTTAATTGATATTTATGTCCATTATTGTCTGTGTATTCCTGCAAATGCAGTTCCGGGGCCCTTGATGGTAGTTCTGGAATTACAGTTCCTAGTATTATCATCAATCATTGAGTCTCCCTCATACACCGCCACTCTGGTGCCTTCCATGATGCCATCGTCTCTTAGAAGAATCCATGTGGGGCTGCCCCGTGCAAACTCTGCTCTATCCAGGCTATGTGGAAAGGTAGTGTCATATTAAAAGGTTGCAGTAAAAATGGATAGCTTCAAGGTGAAAAATATTTTTTATAGGGTTTCCAAAAGATTTTACTGAAACAGTACCAGATTTAGTAGCAACATGTTAATCATTATTTCTTCCTTCCATGTGGAGATATGCTCCTCGGTGACCAGCATTATGGCTATTCATTATCAGTAATATCCCTAAACTTGAGGTTGCAACAATAAGCCCCATTAAACAATATCTAACAATATTTAGACTAATTTCTGAGAAAATATGCATACTATAGTAATATACATACAAATTAAATTTGCATTCAGAACACAGTTTTGTTTGCATTTCAAATGTTGCATTTTTTTACTCATGTTGTTCTGAAAAACATATGTAAGCCAGCACATGTGGAAGAATTCAATGCTCTAAAGAGAATATGGTGAGAAATATTGCTATAAAACTGCTACATGCTTTTAAAACGCAGGTGTGCATTCTGCAATATTAAGCAAAATGCTTCTGTAAAAAATGGAGTGGACACTTCAACTGGATGATAAGGGACACTCCCCATACTTTATGATATCAGACAATTAAATACTAATAGCACTTTTTACAGTTCATAGAGTGACTTATAGCAAGGACTTGGGTTTCTGGAATTTCTCACTGAAAAGAAGGTCATATCAATGTTTGCTTGTTTTTCCTGGCCACAATCATAACATTTGGACAAGTAATGTCAACAATGGGGGTCAACAATGTATCTTTAATGTAAGAAAAGTGTGAATTCTCCCAAATCATCTCTTTTGTTCAGCTTGTAACATAGGAAATTGAGACATATGTTTTAGGTTTGTACCTAATCAGGATTTGCAAGAATAAGACAAAGGCTGTGTTGTGCACCAGGATAAAGTGAACTATATTGTATTCATGTCTGATCTGACAAAAGATATTTACATTTTCTTTCAGAATCTGGAATTCTGTGCTTGCAACGAATTTCATAAATCTGAGAAATGTATGCAAATATAGCTTCTTTCCATTCATTTTCTCTCATCTGTGGAAATAGGTCACTGGCCTTTTGCTCATCGCTACTCATATATATTGAGGAAGCCCTACCAGTTAGACTGGAATTACACTCTGCATACTTGATTGCTGCCTAAAGCAGTGACTGTTTCCTTCCACATCTATTGTCTGTAACATTTAATAATGTAAAATATGAGGTAGGGTGTCATCCTTTTAGAATTTCCCTCAACTACAGAGGCTTATGGGGGCAGAAAACCTCAGTCACAATAAGGCACTATCCCATCACACAGGAACAGAAGACAAAAAAGAAAGAGTGCCAGATTTTACATTATGTTGCATCTCTGACTTAATAGGCCAATCACATTTTACATACTGATATGTCCGCATATTTAGAAAATACTGTAAAGTCTGAATCAGCTCCATATGAAAAGCAATAAAGTAGAGATGGGCAAAGTTCTTTGAAGGGGCTATATTTCATCTTTTTAAATTTTTATTTGAAGAAATTGTATGTGATTGCTGGTATCATTATGCCACTGGAGTAGGAAGGGTATTTTGAGTTTGAGAAGTTTTAAGGAGTGAAAAAGTGGTTCTTAAATCTTGCAGACTTGGTACCTGTTTTGGTACCAAACACATAAGCAGACAATCTGAGAAAAGTTTGTTGTTACCTTCTTATGGAATAGTTTGAGCTCTGAAGCAAGGAAGATTATCAACCTTTCAGATTTTGGAAAGTTGTAAAGACCTGCTTTTTCTGGAGATTCTGGAGACATCAATGGAAGCTTTCATTTTACTATAGTGATATATTGTTTCTGTTTTATATTATTGAATCATCCTGTCTGCATTATATTATATACTGTTATGTGGCAGATCACTTAGAGTCCAGATGGACTGAAGGAGCATATACATTTTGTAACTAAAAATATAATTAAAAAATGAGTAACAATGCCAATAAGCATGCAGGACTCAGAAGCTAAATTCAGTACCACAAGTATTAGAGTAGCACATAATAACATAGAATAACAGGAAGAAGAGGAGGAAGAAGAGGAGGAGGTGCTGGAGGAGGAGGAAGAAAAAGGAGGAAGGAGGAGGTGGTGGCTGGAAGGGACCTTGGAGGATTTCTAGTCCAACCTCATGCTCAAGCAGGACACCTATATGATTCCAGACAAATGGTTCTCCAATCACTTCTTGAAAACCTCCACTTTTGGAGCACCCACAAGCTCTGGAAGTAAGCTGTTCCACTGATTAACTGTTCTCATTATCACAAAATTTCTCCTTAGGTCTAGGTTGTATCTTTCTTTAATGATCTTCTACTCATTACTTCTTGCCTTTAGGTGCTTTGGAGAACAGGTTGAGCCCCTCTTCTCTAAGAGAGACCCTCAATCCTCGAAGACTGCTATTGTTTGGTTCTGATAGACGAGGACTCAGAGTAGTTTGCAGTAAACTGGTTTATTGAATACACATAAGTCAACTAGCAACTGTCAAATGTTGCAACCTTTTATAGTGGAACTGTTTGAACTGTAACCAATCAGCAGCGTTTATTTTCCCGCTTCTTGCTCATTGCAGCCAATGATTGCAGCAGAATCTCCCGCTCTAATCCAGCAAATACTGCAGCTGCAATTCCCTTGTTAATAACTATGTACATACACAACACCCCTTACCCCCCGGTTGTTGTTATTTATGAACAAAGTCTTTTAAGTATTTTGGAGGCCTGTGAATCCTAGAAGGGTATCTATTGCCCTGGCAGCTGGGGACACCTTTACCAGATAGTCTGCTTGGCTGATTGTCTGTGTTGGACCTGGACTCTTGGATGCCTGACTCTGATGCTTCCCGATTGCTAATTTGTGAATTTGTGTTTGTTTGTGTTTGAAGATCAGTAGTGGCTGGCCTACTCCTCAAGGGTGTTACCCAATTGAACTGCCTAGCTTGTTGTTGTTGGTTATCAGAGGCTGAGTTATCTTGCAATTCGGCTTCCCCACTACCCGGCGTGTTGTTATCACTGACCCTGAATGTACTGTTCCCCACAAATCTGTTTTGATCCCCTTCTTCTGGTACGCATCCACTGGTTCTCTTTCTTAACTGATCTATGTGTCTCTTGCTGCTCCAATTCCCTTCCCCCTCAATGGTGTACGACAGGGGGCCCAAAATTTCAGTTATCACCCCTGGGACCCATTTATCCCCAGATGCATAGTTTCTGGCCCATATCAAATCCCCCACATTGAATGTTCTATTAGGAATGTCCAATTCAGCACTTGGTGGAAGTCTGTCAGGGTGTAATCTGTCCAATTTGGTGGTTAGTCTTCTACCCCACCTCATTTCAGCTGGGCTTTTGCCGGTGGCGGTACATGGGGTCGTGTGTTGGGTCAGCAAGAACTCAGCCAGTCTTTGATGCCAGTCACCTCGGATGATTCTTTTTAATGCGTCCTTCGTGGTCCTCACGTTACGTTCGGCCAAGCCATTGGAAGATGGGTGGAAGGGCGCTGATGTCTTGTGCTTAATCGAGTTGGCCTTGAGGAAATCCTGGAATTCAACAGATGTGAATTGTGGCCCGTTGTCAGACACAAGTATATCAGGTAACCCATGAGTGGCAAAGAGGCCCCTTAATACCTGTATGGTCTTACCAGAAGTCATGGAACTGACTGGTACTACCTCTAACCATCTGGAGAAACTGTCCACAACCACCAAAAATGTCACCCCTTGGAAAGGTCCAGCGAAATCAATATGAATCCTGGACCACGGATTCCTAGCTAACTCCCATTTATGCGTGCGGATGTGTTGTTGTTCAGGCCTCGAGCGTTGACACTGATGGCAATTGGCAACACATTCCTCAATGTTATTGTCCAGTCCTGGCCACCATAAGTGGCTCCTAGCTAACGCCTTCATGCGTACTACTCCTGGGTGACCCTCGTGTAATTCTATTAGGATAGCAGGCCTATGGATTTCAGGAATAACCACGCGGTTTCCCCACAGTAAACATCCCAAATGAACTGATAGTTCATTTTTCCTTCTGACAAATGGAATGTATTTGGCATCCGGATTGGTATTAGGCCACCCACTTAGAACCCAAGCCAATATCCTCCTTAGAATTGGGTCGGAGTTTGTTGCTACAGCTATATCCTTGGCTGTTAAGGGCCAGTCCGGGATGTCTTGTAGGGACATTATTTGCCCCACAGGGGCAGGGTCATCCTCAGTTATGTTTAAGGGCAACCTGCTCAGAGCGTCCGCGTGCCCCATGTCCTTGCCGGGTCTGTATTGGAGAGAAAACGAATATGCTGAGAGGAAGATGGACCATCTCAGCATTCGGGGTGACATGATTTGGGGAGTCTGTTTATCCGTGGTGAATAGTCCCAACAGGGGTTTGTGGTCAGTTAGTATAGTAAAGTTCCTACCATACAGGTAGTCATGGAACTTTTTAACTCCTGCCACAATTGCCAATGCTTCCCTGTCAATCTGTGCATAATTTCTCTCAGCTTTGGTCAGTGTCCGAGAGTAGTAT
Source organism: Vipera berus (assembly GCF_964194415.1). Classification (NCBI taxonomy): domain Eukaryota; kingdom Metazoa; phylum Chordata; class Lepidosauria; order Squamata; family Viperidae; genus Vipera; species Vipera berus. Next base: position 178,427,293 of record NC_138202.1, on the reverse strand, counting down.
GCAATTGGTCTTTGTATTCCATGGTTGTCTAAATGGCTGATCACGGCCCCCACACCATAAGGTGAAGCATCACATGCTAGGTAAATGGGTTTATTTTCAATGAAATGGGTTACAGTGGATTGGCTGGAAAGAATGTCTTTTAATGTTTGGAAACTCACCCTATGTTTGTTAAGCCACTGCCATGGGGTTTTTTTATCTAAGAGCCTATGGAGAGGTTCTGCAATGGCAGCTTTGTGAGGCACAAATGTGTGGTAAAAATTTACTAAACCAAGGAAGGCTTGTAATTCTGCCTTGTTTTTTGGTTCTGGTGCCAATTTAATTGCCTTGATTTTATCTGGGGTAGGGTGAATTCCATTCTTGTCTATTTTAAACCCTAGAAATTCAGTGGACTTAACCCCAATGCTACACTTTTCTTTTTTTAGTTTTAGTCCAGCCCTTCTGAACCTTCCCAATACCTGTTCCAGTCGTTCCACTAACATTCCTTCATCTTTTCCAGCTATCAGGACATCATCAAAGTAAGGGCATACACCAGGTATGCCCTTTAAGGTCCTCTCCATCACTTCTTGAAAGATGCCTGGAGCTGCTGCAATACCGAATTGCAGTCTGTGGACCCGGAACGCCCCCTTGTGGGTAACGATCGTCTGTGCTTCTGCAGCCTCTTCAGAAACAGTCAATTGTAAGTACGCATGCGCCAAGTCTAACTTGGCAAACATGGCGCCGTCCTGGATCGTCGCGAGGACCTGCTTCACCGTCGGGACCGGGTAAGCATGTTTTTTCATTCCAATGTTGAGGGTGGCTTTGTAGTCAGCACAGATTCTCACATCCCCATTGGGTTTGAGGGGTGTGACAATCGGCGTTTCCCACAGGCCTCCCTCAACGGGTTCTAGTACCCCTTGGCCTACAAGCCGGTCGAGCTCGGCCTCGATTTTTTCCTTCAGCGCGAAAGGCACCCTTCGGGCCTTAAGCCTGATAGGTTTCACGGCTGGGTCTAGGTTAAATTTAATTGGGGGGCCCTTGTATTTACCAAGAGACCCGTCGAATACGTCTGCAAACTCGTTGCAGACTGATTCGAGGGTCTTATTTTTAATTATTGAATTTATTCCCCCAACCCAAATGCCCAGGGCAGGGAACCAGTTAAGGCCAATTAGACTAGTCCTATGCCCCTCAGTAACTATTAAATCTAAGACCCCCTTAAAATTCTTAAATTGAACTCTAGGACTAATTTTCCCTTTTATTTTTATTGGGCTTTTCTGGAAATCTGTTAATTGGATATTTGTTGGACTAAGTGGAATTTTCCTTCCACTTAATTGTTCAATTCTCTCCAGGGTTCCACTGGAGATTATTGACACTGAAGCACCAGAATCTATCTCCATTCTGCAAGGAACCCCTTGCAGATGGACTATGGTTTTTAATTTTCCATCTGGAAAATTGCTGTTTTTCCCTGTCCTCCTGTGACTGACACCTGCCACCTCCCCTAGGTTAGGAATTCTAGCCCTGAATCTAGGGAACTCTTTGCCACTTAAGTAAGGGGTCACCCTACCTTCGGGCCACACATCCACTTCGTTAAGGCGGTTATCTCGAGCGCGGCTCCTGGAGATGGCCTGGATGTGGCCGGTCTTTCCGCAGGCCCTGCACTTTGCGTTCCGGAATCGGCAAGATGCGCGGGGATGGTTGCCTCCGCAGCTGCCACACCGGTTTTGGCTGTCGTTGTCTCTTGGTCGGGTTGCGGTGTCCTTCCAAGGTCGTTGCGCCCCGGTCGCTGGTCTCTGCGGCGTTGCGGTTTGTTGCCGGCGGTTAGGCTCGGGCCCCTCGGTTCTGGTCAGTCTTGGCGCCATTTTTCCGAATCGCCTTGAGACTTCGGCGATCTCGTCCTCCCACTGCTGATCCACCTCCCCACAGTCCACATAGCCTTCCTGGTTAATTTCTGACGCCGCTGCCATGCTACTGCGGGGGGGGTCGCGATACCCGGTAGACTCATACGTTAGGAGTTCGTCTATCACCTCCTGCAGATCGCCGGTGGGTTTGGCAATTATTCGGTTTTGTAGCTGTTCATCTCGTAAGCCCAGTACGACTCGGTCCCGAATTCTTATCTCTAAGTTATCGTACTTGCACCGTACTGCGGCTTCCCTGACGGCAGCGACAAATTTTTGAATGGATTCACCCGGTCTCTGGTTCCTTTTCTCGAAGATGCGGCGCCAGAACAGCTCCGATCTTCTAGGCGTGAAGTGGACCTTTAATTTGGCTAAAAGGTCGGCGTAAGGCACACTAGAGACTGGTTGCGGTTGACACAGTCTGACAGCGATTCTGTAGACCGGTGTGCCGCAAATCGTTAGTAAAGCTGCCGCCTTTTTCCTGTCGTCAGTGATTCCGTTCACTAACAGGAACCCTTCGACTTGCCCGATGTACTCTTCCCAATCCTCGGGGAAGTTTGGGTCGAATTCCTTCAATGACCCTATTTGCGCCATTCGGAGAATTCTCTTCGCCGCGGCCGCTCGGTTGACTGTGACACGTTTTCAAATTGCCGCCTTCGCGCAACAATCGACGATTCTCTGGTCTTCTGTCTATCCCACCTTCGTCGCCAATTGTTTGGTTCTGATAGACGAGGACTCAGAGTAGTTTGCAGTAAACTGGTTTATTGAATACACATAAGTCAACTAGCAACTGTCAAATGTTGCAACCTTTTATAGTGGAACTGTTTGAACTGTAACCAATCAGCAGCGTTTATTTTCCCGCTTCTTGCTCATTGCAGCCAATGATTGCAGCAGAATCTCCCGCTCTAATCCAGCAAATACTGCAGCTGCAATTCCCTTGTTAATAACTATGTACATACACAACAGCTATCATGTCACCCCTATTTCTTCTCTTCATTAGACTATGCATACCTAGTTTCCTTAACCGTTCATTGTATGGTTTAGCCTTTAGACCAGGGGTCCCCAACCTGTGGGCTGCAGCCCACTACCGGGCCGTGGCCACTTGGTCACCAGGCCACATGAAGGGATGGCCAGGGCACACACACACGCGTGTGTCAAGGTTCCAATAGATGAAATCCAATAAAGAACTTCAAGGCAAGGATTCTTCCTTAAAAAACTAACACACCTCACACTCGTGCTAGCGGTGAGCATCCCGCCGGCGCTAGCACCACCCTGCCCCAGAGCATCCTGCCGGCCCTAGCACCACCCCACCCCCGAAGCGTCCTGCTGGCGCTAGCATCACTCCACCCCTGAGTGTGGCAGTACATGAAACCACGTCCCCTCTGGTCTGCAGAAATAACACACTCCACGGAACCGGTCCCTGGTGCTCAAAAGGTTGGGGACCTCTGCTTTAGACCCCTTGTTGCTCTCCTCTGTATTCTTTCTCGACCATCTTTTTTCTATTGTGATGTGATGTTCCAAGTGTGGCCTCACTAGTCCAGTATAAAGGTCGCTTCTTGTGATCTTGATGCTAACCCCGTTTATGCAATTATATGACTGCCATTTATTTTTTTCTTTTGGCAGCTGCAGCACACTGCTGGCTCATACTCAGTGGTGCTCCACTAGGACACCTAGATGCTACTTACAGTTACTACTGTTGAGCCAGGTACCACCTATTCTGTACCTGGTTTTAATTAATTACTTGGTTTTAATTTAATTAATATTTGTATTAATTTAATTAGCATTACTATTTAATTTAATTAGTCTTTGGTCTTAATTAGCATGAGAAACTAATGCTGGACAGTCCTTCGGATTTGATTAAGGAGAGCAATCTGAACCCATGGAAATGCAAATGCAACCCTTGCCTACCACTTATTGTAGTTCTCAGGGTGGCAGGGCTCTAGCAGAAGCCACCCTCCAGCAACCAGCCAGTCCAAAAAGTGACAGGCTGTTCCAGTGACACTACATTTCGGCTTCCCTGTGTTCCAAGGCCTGTCTTCCCACCTGAATTCAAAGCAATGTTGTAGCCTTAATATGCATAAAAAATATGATTGTGAAATAGATGCTTCAGTTTTCATCCAATTAATTCCCCTGAATCCTGATTGGTGACAATAATAATAAAGGTTTAGCTTGATTATATCCACTAGCTGTATTAAACAATTAGATAATGCTAGAAGTATTCCACTTCATCTATGCTCAATCCACAAATAGATCATCAAATGTGCTTCATGTCTGTTTATGAATAAAACTCTCAAAGCCCATTTCCACTACTGCATTCTCAGAAAGCTTGCCTGTTAAATGCAACCTCATCTTCCTCATATGTGACCTACATAGTCGATTCTTTCTCCACAGCCCCCAGGAGGTTTAATGGATTCACTTTTCACTTTTTCTGTTCAGAGCAACTCACCAAAATTCACGCCTGGGTATCAGTTAGAATCAAGATCCAGGTCTGCTCAAGGCTCAGATGTGTTTGCACTTGCAGTAGACAGACTTTTCATAATACAAGTGAATAATAATAATAATAATAATAATAATAATAATAATAATAATAATAATACCACCATATATAATATAAAAAGTATAATATTTTTAACAATCCCAGTTTGTTCAGAAGGACTCAATAGGTGGATAAAAAAGCCAAATCCAAACTAAACATCTAGGTGAGTGTGTGATGAACCCTAACATCATATGGTATTACTAAGAGTAGGAATTATTTGGAGGAACTGCATATGAAGGCTAACACCAGGTAAAGAACCAGAAGCTGTGATTTCACACTGTTGTATATATAATAATACCATATGAATTCCCATAATCAGCAGATAGCCAAAGCTATTTACTTTTCAGTAAGTCCAGGGCAAACTGCTGTCCAGTCATCATTTCAGCCCTGGGCTAATAGGCCCTTGGAGGAATCCAGATAACTTCCCTGCAGTTATCCTTCCCATTCTGCTCCTCCCCATTGAGCCAGTCTGTTGAGCTAGTGGAGGGTTTCCTATAGAAACTCTTGGGGATTCGATGAAGCTTGCTGCATCTCACAGACCAAATTCAGGGGGAAAAATAAGGAAGAAGCAAAAAGAGGGACACCATATTCCAGCATCCAGTCCTTATTTTTCTGAAGTTAGCCTTCTGCCCACAATCCTATATATGTCTTCTCAGGGTTGCACCTGTAGTGCCTCAGGCTGCAAACATCAGCCTATAAGTAAGGAGTCATTTTAATTTATGGGCAGGAGTGGAGGTGGGGAGGAAATCAGCTTAAAACTCTCTCCCTTTCCCTCCATTCTTCTATCAACATGGTACATTAGTCCCAGGCTCATGGGGTGATGTTTGAATAGAATTCAGATGTCCTCACTTTCCTTTTCTTACTAAATTAAGACACCAGTTTATATTTGGGGCCGGGATGTATTTGCTAGAATTATTTTATTGCTCTTCCCCCCAACCCCCATCCTTTCTTCCCACAAAACCCCTGCGAAATAGCCTGGCCTGAAAGAGACTGACTACCATGGCTGAGCTTTGAGAAACTCAATTTTCCTCAACTGATGCAATACTTTCACCACTCTTCTCCTTATTTAGTGGGTATGCAGAAATAGATAACCCCCCTCCCCACTGTCTAGTGAAAGAATCTCAAGCAGGATGTATTGAATTGTTTCTCTGACTGACGGCAAATGTATCTCCCTTCCTCCCAATTGGTATTTTCTACAAGCAACTCCCTCCCTTAAGTTGTTAGTAGTTCATATAGGGGAGAAACTACTGTATCTTTTTCAAATAGCAATAGCACCTAGTCTTATATACTACCCCACAGTGCTTTGCAGCACTCTCTGGGTGGTTTACAATGTCAGCATATTGCCTCAATAATCTGGGTTCTTATTTTAACAACCTCAGTAGGATGGAAGGCTGAGTCAACTTTGAGCCACATCAGGATCAAACTCCAGGCTGTGAGCAGAGTTTGCTGGCAATACTGTGTGGGAAGAATTCAGAGAAAGAAATATTTGAGGAAATATTAAAAAGACAGAATGTATTTCCCAAAGTAATGGAGAAGATCTTTTAAAAGACAGAAACCAGCCCCCAGAAATCAGTCCCAGCCCCTAGACAGAGGCCAGCTTTTAGAAATGCAAATTCAATAATCCATTCAGGAAGGTTGGGGCCAGGAAGGTAGAAGCTATGAGATTAGGAAGACCTCTAAAAACTACATACCCCACCCAAACTCTAAAAGACATGACCTTTGGGCAGATAAAAGGATTAACTCACCAATACCAAAAGGGCACATTTAGACTCATGTCAAAGTACATGACACAGGAAATACAAAGGCTCAGACAGGAACAGAAAACAACCTCAAGAGCCCCAGAAGATATAAAAACCTACCACTCCCAGCAACATGTGGTCAGCTTTCCCAGAGCCATGCTTCTGTCTAGCTTTGCTCTTCAATAAACTACAACTTTCTTTCTAAAGCAGTCTCCGTTTTATTTATTCCCAGCTTGGACTGGACCCTGATGAAGATTTTACCTTCAACAAGTGCATTCTAACCACTGTACTACTAGGACTCAGTGGTTACATCCCTATTTAAAAGGTACTACATAAATTTAGAAAAGGTCCCCAACCTTTCTTCTCTTCTCCATTACTTGATCATACTCTTTTTAATCATGATATCAATTTGTTCAATACATGAGGAAGCTAGAGGACTTTACAGGACCAGACTTAGCTATTGATGGAAACCATGAATAAAATTTGCAAGAAGAATAATTACAAGTACCATCTTGGTTTCAAATGACAACTTCAATAATTTTTTCATAAAACATGTAAATCTCATCAATTGATACCATTAACATTTGAAGAATATCTTCTTTATAGGAGGAGAATCTCATTAATGTTATATAAGACTTTTGTATTAAGCATGGTAGATTTTCTTGAAAGTCTTTTAAAAACTCCAGGGGAATGATTGAAGATCTGAACTTGATGAATCCCACTGGAACTCTCTGTGGCCCAGAGTTTCTTCAAAATTCATTTTAGCAAATCATCAGGAATTGATAACCCACAGGCAGCTCAGACACTCTGCTAGAAATTGCATGATATAAATTGCAACATTTTCAGACTGAATTGGCAGAATTCAAGACTGGATTTAGGTCAACTGATGCCCTAAGCAGAGCCTAAAAATGTTGTCCCTCCACAGAAGTAAAACTCCCATAACATGAGATGGAATCAATGTGATATCTGACATTTTCCAATCAGACTTTCAAACTTTAGTCACTCACCATGCCCAAGAAAACATTTTTTAACAATGACAGATAAACACAATTTTAAAAAATGACTAGATTATCACAGTGAAACAACTGAGGACGTATAGCTGGGGGGAAAAAACCTGTGTGGTAAACCCCTTTCCCTTGGTGTCCGAAGCATGGGCTTACTTTGCTTAAAGTTTAATCCAGGGCTAGCAGAATTGTAAGCAAATTGGTACATATCACTGTCTATAATTGCAGTGCCCAATTATTATTGAGCCTTTCTAGTTTAAAATTTTGAAGAAATTGTGAAATAACATTTTATATATTTTCATAACAATTTCTGCTACTGGTTCATTGACCAGTTTTTCCAGGAAATAAAATGATTCAATATTAGCTCCTAGTTTTTAATTGTAAAACATGGAAAGTTAACATACATCTGTAATTGGATGAGTGGTATTTCTTGAAAACAGAACTGAAACTTCAACCAAACAGTAGTTGTAGAGAGCTCTGAGTGCCCTGCAGTGAATAATAATTAGTGGCCAGATTTGAGAAAATGTCTTAAGTATATCAACTTTTTTTAAAAACAACAACAACAACCTTTGGCTGTATAAATATAGTTCTGGATAAAAATATTTAATATGGGTTATATAAGCAGTTTCAAATGGCCATATTTTATTTTTAAGGTCCTTTTTTCTCCTTTTTTTAACTTTTGAATAGTCTGTTATTTGCTCTATGGTATAAACCAAATTCAGAAACTCAAAAGGTTTTTTTTAAAAAAAGTAACCAAGAGGGAGGTGGAGGACTTTCCAAGGTGAACAACCAGAAGGTTTGCTCATTTATTATCTTACAAGATATTATACCATAGACTTTCTCAATCTTGCTCTGGCTGGGAATGATAAGAGCTAAAGTCCAATATATCCAAGCAGGATCCAATTTGGAAATAGTATTATGGCTTAGTCTCAATGTTGCTTGACTGCCATCACTTTGGGACAAGCATCACTGTTCTTAGACTCGCCTCAAGGTCCATATCCTTTATCGAACATTAAAAACAAGGCACTTTAGAATCAGAGTCACCAGGAATGGAAAGACTATGAATTTTGGCACTGGAAATAAATTCCTACATAGAATGCTTTCATTTTAAGGGGGTGTTCTTTGTACTGAATTCCAAGTAATGGGTTTTTTGATTTTCATGTCTATCTGGAATGCCTTCATGCCATCTTGGTAATTTTACTCAAAACTGCAGGAACATATAAAACGTCATAAAATTATAAAGCATCAAAACATGTCATGACAAGTGGGAGCAGTTCCTAGTGCCAGTGTCCTCATTCATCTCAGATATACATACCCAACTCCTCATTCCTTAGTTCCCAAAAGCTTTTTCTAGGAAATGGGTCTTCCAGATTCCTAAGCATCCTGAATGAAAGCATAGAATCTATTTCTGGCGGAAGCCTATTCTGCAGAAGGGATGCACCTAGAGCGAATTCATTCTTCTGAGTCACCTCCCACTGCTCTTCACACTGAGGGGAGGGATAAAGCCTCTTAGCATGTACTCTTTGCAGATTCTATTTGTAGTAAGTGGTCTTGTAAATATCTGAAGACCTGATAACTTCTTTCTTCTAAATGTAACCCCACACCTAGAGCAGAACTACCCAGTGGCCAATTACAGGGCATTTCTTTGCAGTTGGGAACAGTCGTCCCACTTTTTCCATAGATGGGACAAACACTTCTTAATTGACCTTTCAAATGTCAGTTTTATTAATCAGGAAAAGCATTCAATAACTTGATCATGAGAAGCCATAATTCAAAGGAAAATGTCATTCTCAGTGCAATAAGAGAACAAACAGAAGAGGACTGGAACCACATATTGGAAAGTACACACTGCACCAGCAAACAGCAAATTCCAGAAGGCTTTATTAAGGCAAACTTCCACCTTAGGCAACAGAGGGATTTTTCTTTTCCTGTAATTACAAGGAAAGAAATACAAGGACATCAGAGACTAGCCTTTGAGTTTTGATTTGACGTTGACTTCAAAGAGGCTTACCCTGTGTCAGGAGCAGCCATGGTTTACAATACAGACTTCAAGTTTAGTAGGAATTTTTGTAGCTTGATAGAAGGAGTTGTGGTTTTTGACGTTTTTTTGCAAAGAAACTGTTTCTCCTTTTTCTTGCATATGTATTAATTAGAAGTGTCAAAAGGCTGCTATTAGGATGTAGGTAAAGCTGGAATTGTTGACACTCCCTCATTCCCTTGGGTATGACGTTGCTGTCACTTGTCCCAGGTTCTGGATTAGAGAACTGTAATCCATGGCCTCGTGGGAAACACAATTCTTGCATCTACAACCATCCAATGCTAAACAGAGGGCAGTATCAAAAAAGAGAAATATTTTTATTTTGGCACCACAAAACTGTACTCCTCCCTCCTCCATCATAAATAAATTCTGTAGTTTAATGTGTGGTAGGATTCCCTCCCCTTTGTTCTTAGATACCTACAATTTGTTTTTCCAGCACAGCTGAGCTACCAAAAGGTCGTAGGATTTGGCAGCCATCCCAGAGGTTAAAAATTAATTTTTCCTTATTAATACAACCGAGGGTCCCACAGGAGAGGATCCGAGCCTTATCTGAACTTGACAGCTTCCTAATGTTCTCCTCTAGGGCTATTGATGGTACAAGGCCACTGTATCCTGGAATGCAACCATGCTGGAAGCCTGCTAAACAGCCATGTTCCCCCCTAATTTTTGTTTGCTTTCCTTGTCCAAGGGCTGGGGGGGGGGGTTGCGCTATTGCAGAGAAATAGGGCTTAAAAACCAGGAATCTTCACGCATATATTCAAGGACATCATGGTAGAACATCTGGATTTGTCTTTAACTAGTATCCTGCCTTTGAAGTTCAAGATAGAACAGACTGGTGTTTTCACACCTTGAGAGATACAATTATCTTTGAACAAGCAAAACCCAAGGTAAGAGCCCTCAAAGTAGACTCGTAACATATTGAAAGAAAAGTGAAGAGAGGAATAGATTTGAATGAGTCAGAAGGAAGAGAGAGAAGTGTCACAGGTACAAAATATGCAGAGAATAATTCTTGTGCTTTCTTTGGGGGCCCATAATTTAAAATGGCTCCAGGATGAGAAATTATTCATTCTAATAAGTAAAAAAAAAAATCCAAGACGTTTATATTGCAAGTATTTGGGTATCAGTGGGGCTAATACCCCAAAAGAAAAGTCCAAAACATAGTAAAGAGAACAGTTCTCTTTTCAAATGTCAATGCAATCTTTTAAAACTTCTGACAATGTATAGTCCAAGTTATTTTCCACAGTATAAGCCTGGGTGAATTGCAGCTATGGTAGAGTTGGTTATAATGCTTTCACAGTATAATTCATACTGCACTGAATACTATTGGCAAGTTCAGTAGTTATAGTATTATTTTTTAATTCAAGCGCTTTTTGAGATTTAGTATTGACCATCAATCTTTGGCAAGTTCTACTTCAATTAAATGATGGTAAGATACATTCCTCCATCTGAGATCCTTGCCATTTCCACAGCCAAACGTACAGGAAGCAACACTTAGTAAAATATGGAGATCAATTGCTACATGTTTCTGTCGCTCAAGTAAACTCTACCTCCCTTATAGGATTCTGGTACTTGAAAAAAATTTCATGCAGTATTGGTGAGGCATTAGAATTACTGAATAACTCATACATTTGTCGGGGGGGGGGATCACTCAACAATAAAACTCCTTAAACTGAAGAAACTAACATATATTCAAGAATTATACAATGCCCAAGCAACATTCCAAACACAGATTCAATTCACCTGTATCCAGTAGTATCAAAACTTTAAAGAGGACAAGGTTAAGGAAACACAATCTATGGAAGTGAGGAAAATGCTTGAGAATTGGTGACAGAGAACTTTTAGTGGAGAAGAGAGAATATATGCTAAAGGGTTTTTTAAAAGGTACTAGCATTATGCTACAATGTGCTTTGGAAAAAATGACTGAAGGGAACTAAGAAATACTCAGATTCCCTGAAAACCAGATTAGTTGATTTTAAAAGTGATTTATTACATGCCATTAAGTTGTTCTCTACTCTTAGCAACCACATCGATTCTTTCCATGATGACCTTCCCCTAACCTGGTCCTTCAGCATTTCCAACAGTGCACTCATTGCTATGTAACTAAGTCTATCCACCTTGCTGCTGATCTCCTCCTAATTTTCTTTCCTTCCACCTCTCCCAGCAATGGAGCTTTTGCATAATGTGCCCAAAATAGGATAATTTGAGTTGGACATTTGTGCCTTGAGTGAGAATTCTGGGTTGATTTGCTCAATGATCCAGCAATTTGCTTTCATGGCTGTCCATGCATTTTTCAGAAGTCATCTCCAACACCAAAAGTTCAAAAGCTTAATACTCTTCCTATCTTGTTTCTTCAAAGTCCATGTTTCACTTCCATAATCACAGGGAATACCATGGCTTGCATGATGCTGATCTTTGTAGGTATAGACACCTCACAGCATCTGAATAAGTTTTTTTAAATCAATTTAAACATTAAACATTTAAACATTCTATTCTTTGTTCATTAGTCATTAATAAATAAAAACATTCCACTTGTTTTGAAATTTTATAATCCTTTTTTAAATGTTCCACTACATCCATCTATGAGACCATGTCATATTTTTGGTCAAAATTATCATTTATATTTTCATTTCTTCCATTTCAGTTCAATCCACCTCTAACCACACCAAAAGACTTAGCCATTCATTTGCAGACTAGAGTTTGCAAAACTGAGTCATATTTACAAACAAAGAGGCCACTGGGAAGTGTGATAGAAGCTTTGTATTCTTCCCACAAATTTATAGCCAGTATTACAAATGGAAAAAGACAAATGAAATATGAGATAGCTGTTTTATATTGCCTACCACACAATTACTGATATTTTGGAACTGTTTCTTTTTCCTTACATTTGTGCTTCTATATATATTGATCTAAAAACAATAGACGTTCCCCACTGAGTTTGCCAGTGAGAGTTAGTCTAAATTCATATATACTGTTTTAGAGCAATATTTCTAAATACTTCCTCCATTTGAAAACTTTATCAAATAAGAAACCAACAATCTATTTAATAGAGGAAGCTGCCTTATATCCAATCTCTCTTTTTTTAAAAAAAAGTCACCCATTTGTCAAATTTGAAAAAGGTTCAGTGTTGGCAGGAGGGCAGAGATCAACCCCAAGGCCCCTTAGTTGTGGGGTGCCTCAGGGGTCGGTCCTCTCGCCCCTCCTGTTCAACATCTATATGAAGCCACTGGGTGAGATCATCCGTGGTTTTGGGGTGAGGTATCATCAATATGCCGATGATACCCAGCTTTTCATCTCCACCCCAAACCAACCCAGCGATGCCCTCGACGTGATGTCCCGTTGCCTGGAAGCGGTATGGATCTGGATGGGGAAGAACAGGCTCCAGCTCAACCCGGCCAAGACTGAGTGGCTTTACGTACCGGCATCTCGTTTAGTCCAAGAGGTTCCATCTCTGGTTATGGGAGGAGAGGTGTTACCTCCCGTTGATAGGGCGCACAACTTAGGCATCCTCCTGGATACACGACTCAGTTTTGAAGATCATATAGGAGTTGTGGCCAGGGGGGCATTTGCCCAGGTTCGCCTGGCATGCCAGTTGTGCTATCTGGACCGAGATGCCCTACGTACGGTCACTCACGCACTCGTTACCTCCCGTATAGATTACTGCAATGCTCTCTACATGGGGCTGCCCTTGAAGACCACCCGGAGGCTCCAGCTGGTGCAGAATGCGGCCGCGTGGGTAGTGATGGGAGCATCCCGATACTCCCATATTACACCCCTCCTGTGTGAGCTGCATTGGTTACCGGTTGCCCTCCGGGTGAGATTTAAGGTGCTGGTACTTACCTTTAAAGCCCTACATGGCTTATGCCCGGGATATTTGCAGGACCGTCTGCTGCCGGCAACGACTTCCCATCACCCAGTGCGCTCACACAGGGAGGGCCTCCTCAGGGTGCCGTCGGCTAGACAATGTCGGCTGGCGACCCCCAGGGGGAGGGCCTTCTCTGTGGGAGCACCAGCCCTGTGGAACCAACTTCCCCTTGAGCTCCGGATGGCCCCGGATCTCCGGTCCTTTCGCTGCGGCCTTAAAACATTCCTTTTCCATCAGGCTGACCTCGACTGATGACAGGGATTTTTAAAATGTTTTTAATTTTAGTATTGAGGCTGCTAGTTTAATTCTTTTTTTAACTTTTGTATTATTGTATTTTTTATTGTTGTTAGCCGCCCTGAGTCCTTTGGGAGATAGGGCGGCATATAAGTCCCAAAAATAAATAAATAAATAAACTTCCTTAGAAACATGTAGATAAACTTCTTCCTCCACAACTTTCACTTATGTAAACCCAGCTTTTTTAAATTCACTGGTTTCAATTGGAGCAGTTTAAATAGTGTAGTGAACACTCTTGCTGAAATCAATGAATTTTACAAGTGTTTAGCTGGCTGAATTATATCTTATTGTAGAATAGACACAAATCTTGTTAAAGGTAACATTGCAAATACTAGTTAAATGGAGCTACTCCAACTCAGCCAGTTCTTTAGAAGCTGCTCTAGTCAGGCTTCCTGGAGTAAGGAGGACAATGAGCCCAAACATAAAACACAACTAAGCCTTTCCAAAACATGGCATAGATAATTTCTCTTAGGCAGCAATATATACCTGCTATAGCCAATCTAAGGGCTCTAGGCTTTAAAAGTTACCAGTAAACTGTATCAATGACCAAATAAGGCAAAATAGCACTCTTAATTAAAGGCAAGCATACATGTTTCAAAGATGCTTTTGACAACCATCCAGTTCCTTTTCAAAGCCCTCATTTCCAAGAAAATGTTTAACTCAGCCAAAGAAACCAGTTAGTAGCTACCAAATATTTGCTGCAGGCTTGCCTTTCCCCATTGCAATATTTTTTTGCTAGATTTACTGAAGTCATTTCTGCAAATGTTAGCTTTTAGCAAAGCATTTCAAGGTCTTTATGAGCACATATTGCTCCAAGTTGCACAAACAATATTTGAATTGCTATGCGGCATGGGCATCCAAAACTGGATTTATTTGTTTTGGCTCCCTTTTATAGCTAGTCAAGGGAGATTAAAATAGCTGGTAGTCCAAGCATCTGATTTATCCTTGGTCTCCCATTCACTGCCCAAAACTGTCCTCTCGACACCGCACAGCTACATATATGCTGGCAACCGCTCTGTTCACCCCTTCCAGTTTTAGGAAATGAACTACAGAAGGCTTTTTCACTCTTCATAGAGTACCAGACTATTTTCTATTTAAAACTCTTCCCTTTTCACATTTGACATCCCTTTGGGGAACTGAAGCAGGCTTTCATTATGGATGAACACACCAGATCCTGGCATAAATTTATCTACATCTAACATGTGTTTTTACCCTGCTTTGTTAATTACCAAAGCCATCTGTGGGGAAGTCAGGGCTTCCTCCTTGTCACGATTTATCTTTATCTCTTGCTAGATTAGGTACTGAAGTCACATTAGTGGATCTCAGGTATCACACTCATTTCTCTGAAGATAGAGCCTGACCGATACAAATACAATTACAGGTGAATTAACCAAATCCACCATTAAGTCTGTATCTTTGTCAAACAAGAGGTGATTGGCATGGACTTAAAGTGGCATATTTGGGAAGAAAGACAAAGAGCCATTTGCACATGCCAGGGATCATAGATTATTCAACACTGGATGTCTCGCAGCTAAGGATTTGAATTGCTTATCCTGATAAATATTTGTAAGAAAAGAGCAGCAAGCCAGCCAGAGATTTCCCCCCCTCCCCCACCTCCTTTTATTTTTCCGGACTGCTTTATTATTGTCTTGCAAGGCGGCACCCATCACCTACGCAAACGTTTCCTTTTCCTTTTATAAGAAAACAGGCTAGCCAGTGAAAATCTATGAGCCCTGTAAGCTTTGCTTTTTCACACAACCAACTACGCCACCATGCCTTTATAGAGGTTCAAAGCAACACCTCGTATAAGCTAAACACAGAACATTGCCACATTTGAAGGCAGTTGCCCCTCTCTCTTATAGAACTGAATCTTCCAATGGGGAAAGATGGACTCAGTTCTGATACATTCAGAACCAAACAGATAGCTTTGATTCAAATATGCCATTCGAACATAGCACAGGAACAAAAAAAAAAAGAACAACCAGTAGTTCTTCAAAAATCATGACACAACAGTGACAAAAAAAACCTAGAGGCATTATTGTTTAGAATGTCTACACAACTCAAAAAAAATTAAGACTGGACATAAAAGTGCTACTGGAAGTGTTAGATACACCTTGGTTCTTGAATGTATCAGGAAGATACTGTACATGCCTTACTATCACAGCCATAACTTGAATTAGCTTCACCCTTAGAGGAACTCTGGGAGGTCTCTGCACTCAGGTTACGCTCAGTAGCTGAATGAAGATTATCCTAACCCAAGTCTACTTTGTTGGACTACATTGACTGGACTACAGCAGCGACCGTGAAATACTTTATTACAAACATGTAAAGCTCTCAACAGAATCTGTACGTCATGGCAACGCATTTTTCCCCCCACATATCGTTTGGACTTCAGTTACATTTGAGAAACGGTTACTAGAATGAACTCAGTTGAACTAACTGAAATCTGTTTCTGAATAACAGTACTTGGATTCATGCTGTGAAACTGCCATGGTATCTTCATCAAAATACTTTTTTACAAGGAGGTCACAAAATACTAATCACACAGAGTAAGTCATAATGTGACTTCTCCTGTTTTGGTTTAAAAAAAGTTCTTTGAACCCAAGCCATGTGGTTTCTGGCTTAGTGTTATTTGGCAATTCAACCCCTCTAGCTTTTTCAATTCAGAGTCAGATGCTGCGTAGAACTGGAGAATCTCTCTTCCACAGGGCATATTGGCTGACTTTAGATCAATCACCGTTTCTCAACCAATTTCAAAGACGTTGCAAGGGTAAAATCTGGGGAGATCAACATGGACATTGAGCAATCTCTCAGAGATATAAGGCAGGATATAAATAATAATAAAAAACTCAACCAGCCATGCCTTTGTACAATACTGAAACCCAGCCTTTTGTTTCCACAGTATTTTCTAATAAATAAATTGCTCTTCCAATTTCCTGTTACAAGAAATGTGTTGACAGTAAAGAAAACAAGAACTTTTTTCCTTTTGGTTTCCTATTTGTTTAAATGACCCTATTTTCTTACTGCCATAATGAGGGAGTGGTACATGGCAAAGAAAGCTACTTAAGGTAGATTGGTTGGGAATGCTTACATTTGCTCTGCTAAAATATACTGAGCCTTTCATGCAATAAAGTGTTATGCTTATAAGTGTTTCTTAACTATAACACATCAGGTTGGGAGGCAGAAGAGACTCCAGCTGAGTAAGCCAGTAGAAGGTTTACTTCTGTATACACATTATTTGATCTTTCAGGTTTGTTTATTAACAGCTTCTCAACTTTTGCTCCTCCTTTTGTCAACATCTTCTCAATTTCTTGAACTATTCTCTGGAAACCCCATTTGTTATCTGTAGAAAAAAAGCTACCCTGATTATTTCTGCATTATTGGGGACCAGAACAACAAACTTTGCTGAAACATCTATTTAAATAGGAGGTAAAAGGTAAAGCCTCTTCCCAGTCAAATTCAACTCTTGATGACCACTAGAGCTGTGAAAGGACTTTGGATTCAAAGCCAAAAAGTGCTTTGATGCAAGCATGGGCACCCATGTGTCTGCAACTCCTTAAAACAAATGTGTATGCGATCCCAGGAAAGGACACAGTTGCTTTAAGGAATTGCAGACTGGGGCTATGTGTTCCCTAAGCACATTTTGTCTTTGAATCTAAAGAGATGCTCACCTCTCCTGCTCGATCAGGGGGCTGGACTAGAAGACCTCCAAGGTCCCTTCCTATTCTATTCTATTCTATTCTATTCTATTCTATTCTATTCTATTCTATTCTATTCTATTCTATTCTATTCTATTCTATTCTATTCTATTCTATTCTATTCTCTAGTGACAATATGAATGCTGTCATGCAGATTTCTTGGCATAATAATAATTTGTCATTCTTTACTTTTGGATTTTTTTTCCACTTTATGATAATCTACAGTCTGGGGATTTCTTGGTAGACTCCCATCCAGGTCTGGGATAATCAGGTCTGACCCCACTTCATTTTTTCAGATTAGACAGTCAACTAGCTAGTGCCATCTGCTAAGGCAAAAGGAACTCATAGCCTAGTTATAGGCCTTATAGGGAAGCTTTGGCAGTGTGCTCTTTGTAAAATGTTATCATCACAATCTATTTTTAACCTTTGAATATCTCAGGAGATAAAGCAACAAAAATAGCTAAGAAATGCAGATTGTATT
The DNA here is from genome assembly GCF_964194415.1 of Vipera berus. Lineage (NCBI taxonomy): Eukaryota > Metazoa > Chordata > Lepidosauria > Squamata > Viperidae > Vipera > Vipera berus. The sequence goes on along the minus strand of NC_138202.1, from coordinate 178,409,770 downwards.
TCAAAGAGAAATATGTATATTCAAGGAGAATGCACTTTGCATAAAATGAATTATTTTTGCAAATAAGAAGAGCTTGCTGGTACAATTGCTGGTGGATTCTCCCCAAAATATGGCCCTGGACATATACACATTTTACGTATAATGGAGGCAATGGATTGACAGAAATTATAAGTATCCTACTTTACATTCCATTATTTATTTTTATTTATATCCCACATTTTTTAAATAAACAACTTAAGGCAGCAAACATATCTAATACTCCTTCTTCCTCCTGTTTTCCCCAGAACAACAACCCTGTGAGGTGAGTTGGCTGAGGGTGGGTGACTGGCCCAAGGTCACTCAGCTTGCTTTCATGCCTAAGGAGGAACTAGAACTCAGGTCCTCTCAGATTTTAGCCTGGTGCCTTAACCACGAAACTAAGCTGGCTCTCTCATTAGATGTACATTTATAGGCCCAATGCAGATGGATAGGTTTATAGATCTAAAATCAACACAGTTGTTTAAGCACTTTAAAAATAATAATAAAGGCCTCATTTACTTTTGAAATAACAGGAGAAAAAGTGGACAGTGACAAAAGGAGATCTGGGGGGAGGCAGAAGACCCAGACTAAAAATGTGATAGGTAATAAATTAAATAATTCCAAATAAGTCCTCCAGATGTCTCTAAGTCTTCTGGGAAAAAACAGATCAGAGAGCACCCATGTCTACATATTTGTGTCATGGTGTCTGGTATTCCAAAGCAGTTGTACATATTGACAAAAGAAAACAAACACTCAGCCCATTCCATGATCCAGGAGGACAAAGAAAAGTTGAACATAGTGCAATTTAAAAAGCAAACAGACCAATTCCATTAGATTTTTTAACTTTAAGGTTATATATAGTTCATCCATAAGTCTTAACTAACACCATGGTGTTAGTTTTTAGTTGAAACTTTTTTATATAGCTCAAACCTTTTCAGATAAGTAGTTCCAAATGGGAGAGAGGGAGAGAATCCAGGAGCAGTGGAAAAGAGCTGGCAAATGAAGAGGGGGATGGGGACAATAAATAAAAAAAATCTTCTAAGAACCACATATAATCTATCTCAGGTAATTCCTATGCTGGAAAATGCTGGAAAAGTCTACTCAATCTCATGGAGAAATATTAACACAAATTGCCCATGTCTCACCCTATCTTAAGCACAACTTCTCTTTCTTACCATTAGTTTACAGCAAACTCATTCTTGATTCCTGTTGTCTATAGTGATTCACAGGAATCCTGGCTACTCATTACCGGTTTCCTTCCTTCCTTCCTTCACCCAGAGACCAAGACCAGCTCAGGACTCCTGAGAAAGGGCTGTGTAGGAACAGTCATCTATCAGTCAACAGAGACACTAATCAAGCTTCCAAATTCCCACAGTTACATTTACTGTAACTAGCTCTTTGGGAAAATCCCTGCACTTCTAGATCTTGAATCTAGAAGACCCACAAAACAAACCACTGAACAGGCACTTACTATTGCAGCACTATTGAAGCTACATGCCTGTGGACTTAGACAGTGCTACTGCCAGGTGCTACTGCCAGCAGGGACAAGAAGCGCATTTTTAAGATAGTCAAGAATGCCAGCAAGGAGTGTGATGTGGATGCTATTGTACATCTTGGCACTAACGATCTGTCCCAAACAGATGCACTCTCTGTGCAGAATGATTTCCAATGATTGGGGCAAGAACTTAGCAGGATAAGCTCTAGGCTTACTTTTTCAGAGGTTTTACCAGTGTATAAAGAGCAAAATGGAAAAGGCCAGCGTATAGCAGAATTCAATATGTGGCTAAAGGAGTGGTGTAAAGAGGAAGGCTTTGGTTATATTAGTCATGATGTCTGCAGCTGGTCCAATGAAAAAATGTATAAAAGAGACGGTTTGCATCCATCAAAGAAAGGGACTGTTACTTGGCAATAAATTCACAGAAATATTTAAACTAAACAATGGGGACAGTGCGTTAATTGATACAGAACATCCCTGTCCCCGGAAATCTAAAAATTATAGGGTTATCAGTGCATGTAACATAGATGTGTGTGTGGACAAGAATATCAACTTTGCTGCCAAGCAAAATCAAGCTTACAATAGCGAGTGCCACACAAAGTGCACTAATCAAACAGGTGGTAAGAAAATAAGGGGAACTCAGGCACCACACAGGTTATGTAGAAAGTAAACACAGGGTCAGTCATAAAGGACTCAAATGTCTATACACCAAAGCACAGAGCATGAGCAACAAACAGGGTGAATTAGAAATTCAGGAAAATGAGGGCAGATATGATATTATTGCCATTATGGACACTTGGTGGGATGAAACCCACAAAAGGAACACACAGCTAGAAGGATTTAAATTATTGAAAAGAAACAGACCAAATAAAAGAGGAGGTGGAGTTGCTCTCTCTATAAGAAATAACTACATCTCTACAGAGGTAGAGCACAACAATAATGAAAACTGTCTTGAATGCATTTGGGTCAATATAAAAGGGGGAAAATGACATTGCCATAGGTGTATACTATAGGCCAAGGGTCCCCAACCCCCAGTCCGTGGACCAGTACCAGGCCACGGCATGCCAGCAACCAGTCTGCACAAACAAGGAAAGCCCCATCCAAAGGATGCAGGCAGCACACAAAGTCACGGCCCCTCCGGTTCATGGAAAAATCTCTCTCCACATAACCAGTCCCTGGTGCCCATAAGGTTTGGGACCCCTGCTATAGGCCACCTAACCAAACAGAGGCAATAGACAAACTTTTTGCTAGTCAGTTAACTAAGGTATGTAGGAAGCACATCACAATAGTAATGGGGGACTTTAATTACCCTGACATCAACTGGGAGACAAACTCTGCACCAAGTGGAAGATCAAACAGATTCCTGACAAACCTAGCAGACAACTTTGTCTCCCAAAAGTAGAGAAGGGAACTAGAGGATCAGCCATATTGGATTTAATTCTCACTAACAGAGATGAAATGATAAAAGATATTGAAGCCACAGGAACCTTGGGGGTTAGGGTGATCATGCAATATTGGAATTCAACATTATGTAAGCACAAACAATTGAACACAGTCAAACTAGAGTCTTGGACTTTAAGAGAGCTAATTTCAACAAACTTAGAGAGAGCTTGGGAAGGATTCCATGGATGAGAATCCTCAAGGGGAAAACAACTCAAGAAGCTTGGGAAATTTTGAAAAGTGAGATTATAAAAGCCCAGTCTAGCACAATACCAACAAAGAAGAAAAATAACAGCTCTCAAAAGAAACCAGCATGGCTGCATAAAGAACTCTCTGATAAATTGAAAGACAAAAAGAACAAGTATAAAAACTGGAAAGAGGGGCACATAACTAAGGCAGAATATCAGCAAATAGCCGGAGCCTGCAAAGATGAACTGAGGAAAGCTAATGCTCAAAATGAACTAAGGCTTGCAACAAAAGTAAAAAATAACAAAAAGTTCTTTCCACATGTAAAAAAAAGAAAAAAGTTAAGAAAATGATTGGTCCATTAGTGGGAGAAAGTGGCAAGAAGGTGACAAGCAACAGGGAGAAAGCAGAACTACTCAACTGGTTTTTTGCATCCATATTTACACAAAGGGAAAAAACAGCCCAACCTATCAAAAACAGTACCGTAAAAAACAGATTAGAAACACAAGTTAAGATAGGCAAGAAAATGATAAGTGAGCACCTGACCACCCTAGATGAGTTCAAATCACCAGGACCAGATGGATTACACCCCAAGGTTCTGAAAGAACTGGCAGATGTGATCTCAGAACCACTGAACTATATCTTTCAAAGATCCTGGAGCATTGGGGAACTACCAGAGGACTGATGTATTCCCCATCTTCAAAAAAGGGGAAAAATAGATCCAGGAAACTACAGACCTATCAGCCTGACCTCAATAACTGGGAAGATCTTGGAAAAAATAATCAAGCAACAAATCAGCAAACACCTAGAGGCAAAACAAAGTCATTACCAAAAGTCAACATGGGTTTGTCAAAAACAGATCATGCCAGACAAATCTTATTGCATTCTTTGACCAGGTGACAAAATTAGTGGACCAGAGGAATGTTGTGGATATAATTTACTTGGACTTCAGTAAGGCATCTGATAAAGTAGACCACAACCTACTATTTGATAAGATAGAAAAATGTGGGTTAGACAGCATCAGCCCCAGATGGATTCATAGCTGACTGACTGGCCATAACCAGCGTGTGGTCCTCAATGGAACAGCATCTACATGGAGGGAAGTGTGTAGTGGGGTTCCCCAGGACTCATCAAATTTGCGGATAATACCAAGCTAGCAGGAATAACCAACACTCCAGAATATAGGCTTAAGATACAGAAGGATCTTGACAGACTTGAATATTGGGCGCTATCTAACAAAATGAAATTCAATGGTGAAAAAAGTAAGGTTCTACATTTAGACAAGAAAAATCAAATGCACAGGTATAGTATAGGTGGTACATTGCTCAATAGTAGCAACTGTGAGAGGGATCTCGGAGTCCTAGTGGACAATCACTTAAATATGAGCCAGCAGTGTGCTGCAGCTGTCAGAAAAGCCAACACAGTGCTAGGCTGCATTAATAGAGGGATAGAATCAAGATCACGTGAAGTGTTAATACCACTTTACAATGCCTTGGTAAGGCCACATTTGGAATACTGCATCCAGTTTTGGTCACCACAATGTAAAAAAGATGTTGAGACTCTAGAAAGAGTACAGAGAAGAGCAACTGGAGGCTAAAACATATAAGGAACGGTTGCTGGAATTGGGTATTTAATGAAGAGAAGGATGAGGGGGGACATGATAGCAGTGTTCCAATATCTCAGGGGCTGCCACAAAAAAGAGGGAGTCAAGCTATTCTCCAAAGCGCCTGAAGGCAGGACAAGAAGCAATGGATGGAAACTAACCAGAGAGAGAAGCAACCTAGAACTAAGGAGAAATTTCCTGACAGTTAGAACAATTAATCAGTGGAACAACCTGCCTCCAGAAGCTGTGAATGCTCCAACACTGGAGGTTTTTAAGAAGAGACTGGACAGCCATTTGTCTGAAATGGTATAGGGTTTCCTGCTTGAGAAGGAGGTTGGCCTAGATGACCTCCAAGGTACCTTCCAACTTCATATTGTTGTTGTTGTTGTTGTTGTTGTTGCCTGGTTGAAAAATTACTGTGAAGTATGCTCTCTGAACTTCCTTTAACAACAACAAAAAAGAAGCTGCCTTTCATTTCATAACTCTTCTTTCCTCCAAGGAACTTTATGTAGGTGAGGGTGGATGCTAGAAGAGAATGCATGTTATCAGAGCCATGATGGCACAATGGTTAGAATGCAGTATTTCAGGCTAACTCCAGGAGTTTGATTCTGACCGGATCAAGGTTGACTCAGCCTTCCTTCATTCTGAGGTGGGTAAAATGAGGACCGAGGTTGTTGGGGACAATATGCTGGCTCTGCAAACTTCTTAGAGAGGGCTGTAAAGCACTGTGAAGTGGTATAGAAGTCTAAGTGCCATTGCTATTGCTATGACTCCATTCCTTGTCCAGTAACTGTGTTTCCACGGGGCTGCAGAGGAAGAAAAGTCGGCAATTCATTCACGTCCCTCCCCTAGTAGTCTTTTTGGTCAGAGGCTTCTTTGAAAAAAAGCAGCAGCATGCCCAAATTCATGTATCCTGAATTTCTTGCTGACTGGAAGAGAGGAGAGTCTCAGCCAGAATGGAAATGTATATTGAAGATGAATAATTAATGTGTTTTTTAAAAAAAACAGGAAAGAAGGAAGGAAGGAAGGAAGGAAGGAAGGAAGGAAGGAAGGAAGGAAGGAAGGAAGGAAGGAAGGAAGGAAGGAAGGAATTTTCCTAGATAGCATCTAGTAACTACAGTATAGAGCTTTTTCAAGTGAGGAATTCTGTTTGCCTTCATACACATAGAGCCTGGCTTCTTGATTTGAATCACTAAGCCATTTTGCTTTCCTGGGCAGCATTCTGCAGACACTATTTCTTAACTCACTTTGAGATAATGTCTTTATTAGGTCAGGGGATGATTGACAGAAAGTTGCAAGCTTTCAAATTTCCAAGAAGCCCTCACCAGAAAAGATGATATAAATCTTCAATTGTTCTAGTGAAGAGGGTCTCAGTATGGATTTTTTTTTCTCCCTTGTGAGTCAACATGACTGCTTTTGTGCTTCAACGTGACTAATAAAATACTGAACATAATCAATTAACAGAAAAAGCCTATATAGAAGAAAAGGGGCTGTATCTTTGATGCTGAGATTGCATTTTCAGAAATGGCATCATCTCCCACTATTAGATAATCCTACCAAATCTGGCCTTGACTGACCTCTTTTACTTACTAAAACAGCTCAAGCTTTAAATATATAAATACCATCTGGTTAGTTGCACTTTTACTATTTTCAAACCAAAGGACGTGTAGGTCTCAAGCATGGATACCAGTTTCACTTTAATGGCTAAATATTTTACATTTCCATAATGACAAAAACTGATTATTTGCTTGTTTTTCCTCATTACAAATTTTGGAAGAGTCCCTGGTACCATGTATCTTCTCTTGTCCCCCCCAATCCTGTGCCTGCCTGGGGAATCTTCATCAGTGCACTTAAAACTAGAGTTTTAAGCTATTACAAATCAAATCACTTTTTTCTAAGAGAAAAGAGGTGGGGTGAGGGAGTCTTGTCACCTGGGTCTTCCCTATGAGTAGATGGTTAACCACCCTGGTTTAGAAACTCTCAAGCCTGAACCTCATTAGGGGAAGATTCTTGGTGAATCTCGACTTGGAATTGCATAGACACTTACTTGGCCACCAGATGAGAGTGGTTCATCAATACTTTCTTTTGGAGACATTTTAATATATAAAACACAGTTTAGTAGAGTCCAGAAATTTTCTAGTAGCATCCCATCCAAATATTAACCAGCCCCAATCCTATTTAGCCTTTTTCAAGATCAGCTGCCTTACTGTGTGGATTTTTGGCCAATATGGTTATAGGGCAGGAATTCAGAAAAGCAAATAAACAAAATGAAATAAAGGAATATATATTTGGACAAAGGAAGTTGTATTAGAATCAAACAAGACAGAACCTGAATATTTCATCCAGCAGTTTCCACCATCAATTTTATCATATATAGTAATTGTGTTGATTAAATAATGTTTTGGAATTGGCATGTTTTTTTTAATTGCATTTGATTAAAGCTGGTTGATTCTTAACTTTCTCTAAAATTGATTTAATGGGCTTCTTTTACTGACAGCAAAGTGCATGAATCCTACCGGTAAACTGCTTTGAAAGGCATTTTAAACATTCATTTTCTAAGTAAATAAAAGCAAGAGTTATGTGGCATTTTGATCTTCAAGAGGCTTGGCAGTCCCCTCTCAAGTTTAGAAACTAAGCTGTCACCCCATAAGTCCTGCCAGCAAAGTACCCTATTGAGCGCAGCACAGGAGTTCCTCATAGCTTGTACCTGATGCCCTAAACCAGCAGATGTCCTCCCTTATTACAAGAACTGGAGGAATGAGCCCAAAGGGCAAGGATTAAATGGATCTGGAGAGAAGATTCACTCACCCTTACCTCTCTCTGAAAAGTAGTCTGGGCTAAGAGATTAGGGCATGAAACAGCTATGGACTGGCTACTTGTGTAAAAGACAGAATACAAAACTCAAATCTTGCTCCTATTTCTTCTGGGTAAGGAAGATACAATATTTTAAGTACCCAACTTTACTTAGGCAGATAAGCTGACTTATGTTCTTGTTATGCCTTCTTTTGCACTAACTGTAGAGGAAGTCTAACCTGTAGCAGTTCCCACTCTCACACCCAATTCTGTATGCACAACTAGCATTTCATATTGCTAGGAAATCAACCTTTGAATCCTTACTTCAGTCCCATTCATGAAAGTACTGAGGAGTGATTACAGAGTATTAAGCAATGATTCTTACCCATGTTGAATTATTTTGACTATGCCCCTTAGGCCTGGCTCATCTACATTGATGTGGATGTATCAAAGTCTGTAGAATTAAAACCAGCTTGGCCTGCAAGTTGCCCTCTCATCCTCCTCTTTACCATTAAACAGCTCTGTTCTTCCAAAAGAAGCATCGGATTTATTTGATTATATTTGTAAAGAAAAGAGATTCAATCAAACTAAGTCAAGCAATTGGGGCTATATAGCTTAATCACAGCTCTGCTCTCCTCTATTAACTTTATGTCGGTATTAAGGAGAAATCAATCAGCTGAAATGAAGCATTAGCCACAATTTCCTCCTCTTTGGGAAAAGCAACAACAGGCAGAGAGGTTCATTTGCAACTGAAATTGTTCCTAAGGGTGACAAGAGCTGAGAGTGGTTCAACTCTCCAAATGAGAGAAGCTCCTTCTACATTCCCCAATTCCTTTGCCCCCACAAATATAGAGTATATACCAAAGTTCCTGTGTATCTCTTACATTTATCCTTAAATCAGGGGGCTTACAATTTATTTAACAGCACAGAAGCCCATAATGGAAAGGAATGCATCATAAATGCTACAGCTACATTGCATTCTATGGTTACCCATAATTAATGACACTTGTGTATCATTTTCTTGAAAAACAGCAAATGCTAAACTGCAGCTGGACACGCTAAACACGTTTTACAGTATTCTTAATCTTACAAGCAGCAACAAAGCAAACACAAGTCCTTGAAAAATCCTTGTACGTTTTTAAGATTTACAAAGTAGAAAGCTAATAAGCATGAGGAAGACGTTCTTCTTTCTACCTAATTATCAGTTTTTTGGTAATTTTTTAAACTCTCCGAAAACTAGACACTTGCCAAGCTCAAATTTCATAGTAAACTTGTTTAACCATAGTCTGCTGGAACTAGCTTCAAAGACTGTTTTGTTTACTTATCAAATTTATTTGCCATCCATCTCACAGTTCAAAGTGAGATTCCACAATGGTTAGATTCCTACCCCAATATACTGCTAGATGGCTAGCATAACATGCAACATGGTCCTTCACTTTGGTCCTATCAGAAAGCTTTCCAATATTCTAAAAATGTCCAAGGGCTAGGCAAGCAACCCAAAATGCCTCTTGTTCCCTACAATGCTTCTTACTCAAAATGTTAAACTCTGCTAAAAAAAAACATTAATGAGAAAATTGCATCTCAAACTGTCATTTCTGCATTTTGTCAGCCTTTCTCCGACCATTCTCCAGAACCACAGTAAACCTCACATTCAGATGGAAAGGCATTAAAGGGACAGACTTGTTCTATCTTCCCTATACATTGTATGGAGCTGCATTGTATCCAGGTAGTTCAGCTTTGCTTAAATAGAATGTTTATGGATTGCCCAATTTGCTTTCTGCTTCAGTGGCCCAAGAAAATCAATGGCAATGGAGCAGTGGGCTAATGCCTCCTTAAGTAACACCAGCTGCCTGCAATTAGTGCAGGTTCGCATCCCACCAGGCTCAAGGTTGACTCAGCCTTCCATCCTTCCGAGGTAGGTAAAATGAGGACCCAGATTGTTGGGGGCAATTAAGCTGACTTTGTAATAATGCCGCTTGGGGTGTGTGTGAAAGCCCTAATAAGCAGGCATATACATAGAATGAAGGCTACTGCTAAGCTTGTAAGCCGCCCTGAGTCTTCGGAGAAGGGCAGGATATAAATGGAATAATAAAAAAAAAGAGATGATTCCCCCTACAAGCAGGGACAACCTCCTGCCTGCTTCCCAGTTTGCAAAAGGATGCCCATCACGATTGGGCAAAGGGCAGCCTCCAATACATGGACCTCCTGATCTGCCATGTTTTAACCCACAAGCAGCACTAAAAATCAGCCTTAGTGACTGTTTCACCAGTCCCACTGGCAAAAGTCCAAGGCTTCTACTTCTTCTAAACCTGTTAACAATGCCATTTGGTTTCTATCAAGCTCTGGTTGGGATTTAACAATATAGACAACTTCTCCTAGTCTCCAGGAAATTTAGATCATCAAATTGCAGGGGGGACAGAATTCCTACATCTGCAGTTCTTCCAGCAAATCCTGCAAATGCACAAGCAGGGACTTTCAGAAGACAACAGCTGCGGAGGAAAATGGAAGAGCTCCTTATTCACAGAATCCTAACAGCTGAGAGGACCAAAAAGCTACTTTTGCCAATCCCCACCTGCTAAATCTCTACTCCTTCCCCATCCACAGTACTCCCTATGCAGTTTGCTATGGGGGAAGGGAAAAAGGGCTGTTGGAATAAATTCTTTCTGATAAGACCAGTAAACAAGCCTACCCACCCTTCTTACCCCCCCAAGAGAAACTTATGGTGGTTAGGACATTTTGTTTTCATTTAGCAATATGGATTCAAATTGAAAATCCACCCTTCCCCTTCACACCCACTATGTACACACCAGCACACTCATTTGTTCTTAAATTAATTGGGGCATGTTTTTTTTCCAATGAGGCCATACGTATTCTTTTGCAAAATTTCAGTTCTTCCTGCCCAAATGGCTGCCAGAATGGCCAAGCCCTGGAATTGAAAAGGGTTCTTGGTTGTTCAGCCTCCACAGATGCCCAGGGCTTACAGAAGGGCAGAGATGAGAGGGATATTCTCTGCAAATCTACACCAGCCACACACATCTGTCAGTGCCCAAATCCTATGGCCTCAACCTCGGGCAAGATGAGATTTTAAAAACCCAGCCTGCTGTCAACACAGGGCTACTGCAGCCTTCAAGGCAGCCACCCTCTGCAGCAAGGCACCAGTGCCAAGAATTCGGAAACAAGCCAGTATTTACTTTACGACACATTCACCATCCTTTCTCCCCCTTATTCCCTCTATGACTTCAATCACATTTCTGATTTCCCTGAAATCACCGGGCTGGGCTGGGCTGGGCAGACGAGGGGAAAGTGCTTCCTCTGGGGAGATCCCTCAACCACTGCTGCTGAGATAGCTGCAATCCACTCAGGGCTGCCAGGGCAAAGGGCTCTCAGGCACTTTCACCCCCATCACAGGACTTTCAACCTTTTCAAGGGCTCCCCTAACAGAGAGGAATGCTCCACTTGCATTTTTTTTTCTTATTCAAAGCATAACTTAGCAGAGCCCCCTGAAAACTCAGGGACTATTTTCTTGTTCCTTCATTTGAGGCTCTTGATTTTTATCGTAGGCGAAATAAAAATGAGCAGCACCCCCGGAAGAACTGAAAGGGCCTGCCTTTCATCTCACCGGCCACTTTGGACTTTCCCAAGCTGGGGCCGGAGGGGGGAGAGTTTAGAGCGGGGTATTTCCATCAGCTGCAGCTTCCAGGGTGGGGGGGGCGGGTAGCAAATGGAGTCAGACAGCGAAACCTGGGCCAGCATTAGCGCCCTTCAGCAGTCTTTGCCCCACACCCGCCTTGCCTACTAGTTGTGGGTCTTGTGATCCGCCCAGCCCATCATCCTTGGCTTCTTTCCCCCAAGGAGCTCCGCGGCGTCCAACAGCCAGGTGCACCAGGGCGGGAGAGACTCGTTCGAGAAAACATGGCAGACCAGGCCGGGCGACAGGATGGCCTCTCGGCAGCCCCTCTCGGTCAGACTTTAGCGGGAAGCTCGGGCGCAAACCAAGCCAAGGCACCGCCTGGCCCGACTGACCTCGAGGAACTTGGCTTGAGAAGACTGCTGGAGGACGGGATGCCGCGCGGACTCCCAAAGGGGATTTCTAGCCGGCTGTTTGAATAGAGGAGAGGGAGGGAGAGAGAGAGAGGGGGGGGAGGGAGAGAGAGAGAGAGGGAGGGAGAGAGAGGGAGGGAGAGAGAGAGGGAGAGACAGGGAGAGAGGGGGAGAGAGAGAGAGAGGGAGGGAGGGAGAGAGAGAGAGAGAGGGAGGGAGGGAGAGAGAGGGAGGGAGAGAGAGAGAGGGAGAGAGAGAGGGAGAGAGAGAGGGGGAGAGAGAGAGAGAGAGAAACGCCGAAGGTCCGCAAACGTGGGCGAGATTGGCGGAGGCGCTGCAGGGCAAGCCCGCTTCGCCTGGTGGGACTTGAGGCATTTCTCTGGAGGGGCGATGGGCGCTGCCGCATGACTCGCCGTCGCCAAACGCGAGAGCAGCGGCGGTGGCGGCGTGCAGCAAGCCCTGGACTCTGCGGGAAGCGCCGCCCCGGCGAGACCCGGGGAATGTAGCTAATGCCGCCTTTTGCAGTGGGGCTCGCGAAGGGTCGCAGACTCTGCCTCCTCCCGGCGAACAGGCTCGAGAATGACTGTACTGCTGTTCTTTCGACTGAGGAGGAGGGTCGGGAGGGAGCGAAATAATCTGATTTTTTTTTTAAAAAAAAAAAAGGCCACCCTCCCGCCCATCACTCGTACGTTCCTTATTTCACTGCTCTTCGCTGCATATTAGCGATCCTTTCTCCGGCAGGCAGGTCAGGCGAAAATTCACCAGTTCGTTAGGATCAGCACTCGCCTGCCACCCTACCTTGCAGCCTGCCCGAAGTTGATCCTCATCCACCCGCTGCGTCCCTCCAACGTTTCGTTGCTGGAGGGAAAAGAGCCGGGTTTCAAAACCACTTAGGGATCCCAGATCCCTTTGATGCGGGAACTTTTGGGGTGTGGCTTGGCTGTTTTTCTGGGCTGTGGCAAAAGCGCTCTGCTTACGCTCAAGCCACCCTTGGGTAAAGCTTTCGTGCCAAAGAAGCCCTGGCGCTCGGCTAAGGCCTAGCGAGTGGCGGATTTCTTTCACCGGTAAAATGAAGCCACCTTCGTGGGAAACCCATCATAACCTGATTCTAGCTTGACTGTTGGAGCCATCCTGCAGGCTGGGCGACAAACTCTCGGAGACTTTTTAGTGCAGGAACCGTGCGCAGGATTGCGCGGCGCCCCAGCAGACCTCGAATTGAATCAGACTCTCTTTGGAACAGACTTGGAACCGCGCCGCGAACAATTTGTATTCCCTTCGCGCGCTCAGGACGCCCCCCCCCCCCCCCGTTATTTCGAAACTATCTTAAGTGCACTTCGCCGGATAAAGCTGGTGTTTCCTGGCTCTTTTTCCCCTCCCCCAACCCTGCTGTTTGGGGTCTGATCTGCCTTATCAGAGTTTTCACTAACCGCTCAGTAACCAATTTAGAGGAAAGGAGCGTCTGATGTCTCAGAAGGAGTAATTAAGGCGGATGGGTTTAGCGCGCCCTCTTCGCCAGTAAACGGAGATTAGTTGCAGCCTCCTTTTTTCTTTCAACGAGGCTGGAAGAGTTTCAAAGAAGCAACAATTCACTGCGCTTTGAAATTGACTGGGAGACTTGAAATGCACCATATGGATTGCCTCAATTCTTCCTTGCACCCTTTTTTTGGCCAGTAAGTTTCATTCAGAAAAGTTCCTAACCATTTTGCAAGAGGTTTCAGCCAATATTGTTGGCATCTCCCCACGGAAGAAAGTACACCTGTACGCGCGTGCGTGCACGTGCAGGAACATATGCAAAGGACATCCTCGGATACTGTATTTCTTAGATATTAAGCAGAAAAGATGCGGTCGGCTGTTCTTTCCCGAGTCCAAGCCACGCACTCACTTTTGAAAATGCAAACTTTTCTATTTCTAGAAGGGAATCTCCCTTCCAGCACCACGACAGTCGGAATTTTCTTATTTTAGAAATGTAAATCTGAAACGTATCTCACATTTAGAACTGATTTACGTCTTTTTGTTAAAGACGGGACAGATTTGGAGAAGTTCTATTTTCTCTCCGCCTCCACAAAAATTACATAGCAAGGGGGACTTTGTGGTATGTTTAGATCTTTGATTTATTCCATATGTGACATAGCTAAAAACAACCCCAGACTTTTCAGTTTGTTACAAAGTCATCATCCATTTTGCAACCAACTCAAGTAGGGGATTAAGTTGTTTTTCAGTAAAGGAGCAGAGTTACGGCCGTAGATAAAAGCAGAATCTGGCTGAGTAACCCCTGGTTGGTCGCTTCCCCCTCTCTCTTGAAGGAAATTGGTCGACAGAGGCAGGTTGGAGGTGTCTTTTAAAATAGGAGTGGTGATCCTTAGTTCTTACCTGCTGCTTGCCCCAAGACTCCCGATCCGGCCAAACGAAGAAGAAGGAGAAATCCCCAGAGCAGAAGAACTGTATCCATTTCGGGGAGGATGGAGAAATCCTTGATGGCCAAAGAGCGATTCCTCCTTAGGCGCGCTGGAGAGCTGGATTTTCTTTCGCAACTCTCCGGATTCCGTCCCAGAATTTCCTCTGCCGAAGAATCCGTTCCGGTGGCTTCCTCCTCTCGGCTCCGCAATAAACCCACTCTCCCCCCCCCCCCACCAAAAGATCGGCGAGCTGGAGGGAACTCCTGACGTTCAGCACGAACGAGAGGCACCGAGCAGCCCTACGGAGGCGCGCTCAGCCGGCGATAGACACGGGAGCAGAAGAACCGCACGCCCACCCCCGCCCAGGAGCACGCGAGAGACCCCCCCCCTCCGTTCTTCAGAGCGGCGTCGCCTTTAGCACGGCATCCTTGGCAAGGTCCTTCGAAAAGCCGGCGGCAAAAGAAAGCAAAGGCCAAAAAACGGGCCGCCTTGACATCGCCCCCAGCCAGCCAGCCAGCCGCGCACCCTCAGTCCTCGCCCTAGCCCGGCGGCGGAGAGCCAGACCGCAGCTAACGGCGCTCCCGGCGAAGGGGGGATCTCCTCAGCCCGCGGCGCCCGGCTGCTTCCCCTGCGCGCTGCCACTTGGCGCTCTCAGGCGGCCGCCGGTCAAGCTTCACGCCCGAGGCGTTTTCCGGATGCGGCGCCGCGAACGGCCACTCGAGTGCTGCTCTGTCGCCGCCGCCGCCTCCTTCTTCCTCCGACGCGTGGGGTCTTGACTGAAGCCGCGCGGACGCCGGTGCGGGCTTTGCTGCTCTTCCCTTTCTCTGCCTCCTCCTCGGCTTCCTCGCCGCCTTTTCAGGCAGAGCGGCATGTGGATGTCAGACAGAAAGGCAGAGCTATCCGATTACACGCTCGCCCAGGGCCCGCCCCTTCTATGTTTCTCATTTAAACAAAACACACCGAGAAGGGAGGGGAGGGGAGGGAGGGAGGGGAGAGCCCGCGAAGCGCCGCGCAGTCCACGTTCAGAACTCGGCCGGGATCCAGCGGCCGAGCGAAGGCAGAGGCGGTCGGCAAAGGAGGCGGTGAAGAAGCCTTCTCCGTCCCTTCCTGCTGCACCAAGATTGAAAGTCTCCCCGGACCGGCTCCGACTTTCTCGGCTGCAGCCCACGCCCGGCTCTTGGCAGAAGCAACAAGTCCGGCGCGGAGGCTTCCTCCCCCTCTTCCTCCTCCTCCTCCTCCTCCTGCTCGCTGGGCGTCTTGGCTGGGGCTGTCGGTGGGGCGCTTCTCCCCGCTCTCGGGAGGTCGCGTGAACGTGCTACATATTGCATCCCTCCATAAAGTGATAGGTATTTAAAATTATACACGCAGACTGCCGGCGGAAGGTGATAGCTTCAATGCTTAACAGCTTTCTCCAACTAGAAACCGGGGTTCTGCGCTCCAAACACCCACCCACACAAAGAGAGAGACGCAAATAACACTTAAAAGGCTGGCAGGAGATACCTTATGTGCTTACCACAGTGGAAGGATCTTTTTTTTTTTGCATAAATCTTGCCAGCAGCATAGTAAATTAATTTACCCCTGGGAAAATGATAACGATTCAGCCTCAGACCGAGAGATCGGCTTAAATAACTTGTGGTAATTGAAAAAAGAATGGACCTGTTTTTACTTGGGTAAGAGAAAGCAGGCTGGCCAGTTAATACAAAACCCTACCTTTGGCAGCATGAAATCAGATGTAAGCCATGGCATAATATGGGCATTATGCGTTTTTTATCCAAAGTCTAGATCAAAATAATTTTACTTACTCTGTCATCATACACTGCTGTAGCAATATACACATGGCATCTAGCTGACCCCACTGGGACTGGAAGAAAAGCAAGATCAGCTAATATTCGTATGGGAAGCCTTGTGGGAGATTTTGTAGGCTGGACCGGGACACTTTTTTTTTCTCTTTCAAATCCCAGAAGAAATAGTTGGCAAATTTTGTTGGATGCAAGTTCTTGGAGGTGCTCATGAAGTCACCCACAGGGACCTTAGAATATTTTGGTCCTGGAACAGAAGCAGGTGCAGCCTATTCCCCTCCTTCCCCACCCCCACACACGTGCACACACTCTTCTACCTGGTTCCTGGGAAGCAGGCAGGACACGTGCAACAAAACCACAGCAGCTGATTCTTATGTCAAGGTCTGGCATGGTACCCTGTGGATATGCCAAGATGTTGCTGCTAGTTATGGAAACAGTCATGAGAAGCCTATTAGCAGACTGGCTTTTCTCATAAGAGCTGCTTTGGAAGCACTCCCAAGGCATCTGCTGAAAACCCACATGCCGTCCATACATGGGCTTCCCTGGGCCCAATTGGTAAGAATAGTAAGAAAGAGCCCTTTGCCACCATTCCTATAAGACTGGGCTGCTTCGTTTCCACCAGTATTCAGTATGTTGTTACAGAGAAATCATCAGATGGGCCAGTGGAGCATAGGCTCTGAAAAAATTCCTAAGGTAGGTTGAACAAATGATGTGCCGGTCATGGTCTGTAGTTGCGCCAGGTACAAGACTAATCATTATGAACTGGCACATAGGGACAAGTCAGTCAGGACAGTCAATCAAGTTGTAATGCTGGTCGTTATATAAATTGTTGGAAGTCAATGCCATTGAACTGAGGCATATTTCTGATGACACATGGAGATAGCTGGTATTCAAGTGTACTTGAATGGCAAGAACAAAAAGAATACTGTGACTTCAGTTAAAGCCTAGAACTGGGTTGCTTGCACCCACACAGATCAAATCTTTTCTACCCAAAGAGAGGGGGAAACCAGGCACTTCTTCATTGCAGTTCTTAGACACTGGCTTTGTGCTAGAGGAGTGGGTAGCAGAAATGTCCTTGGAAAGCCAAGATTTTGATTGAATCTCTAAAGAGCCATATGAAATCATGTCAAGACAAAAAAAAGAAGTACTAAGGAAAAGAAATGGACAGAGATATAGGGGAGGTGAAATTGGCAGATTAAGAAAAATAAATTTCATGATGTGACAAGAAGTGTCACTGCACCAAAAAGCTGAACTGCTTGTACCTGGTGACTATCCATAAAACCTCACCAAGAAATCCCATCTAACAGCATAACCAGAAGAGGGCAATGGCAAACTGTCTCCCTATTGGTGCTAAGAAAACAATGCCGATATGGCCAGATAGTCACCAGAAGCTGAGCCCATCTTGAGGAAGAGTTTGCCTTTATTTTATGGATTCTAAAAAGGATTGAAAGACAGATGGCTTAAATTAATCTTCCCCAAGCTGACACTTTCCAGATTTACTAGACTAAAATATTTGGCCAAGGTAACTGAAATTGATGGGAATCGCTATCTAGCACCTTTGGGGAAAACTGCCTTATACATCTTGTGTTTTTTAAACATGTGCAACTATCCTAAGGCTACATTAATTAATATTTATTTGTTTTAATTTCAGATACATATTTGTCTTTGTGAACTTTAGTGTTTTGAATCAAAATCTGTAATGCTACATTCAGAGAGATGGGGTAACCAAAGGAGAGCTATGTCTGGTATACCTATTACTTAGTCTGATGAGTTTTTAAATTTGGTTAAAACACTCTGTAACTTTCCCTAGTTGTGAACATTTACACAGAAGGAGCGCGCTGTCCTCTGCACTGCTGCTTATCAGTCAAACCTTAATTTCTTCTCCCACCTTTCTCTTACTTTCTAATGTACAGTATATCAGAATCCTATCAGAATCCCTAAGAGTGGCATGTACAAGCACTCTATGTAAATATTTAAATTTTTGCAGAGGGTGGAAGAGATCATCCTGCAGTTTAGCAAAAGTACCAATTTTTGAAAATATCATTCAGACTCCATAATGATGCTTCCACATTTCCATATGCTAATTTCACTGGATTTTTGCTTTGTTACAATAGCACTCAGAAAGATTTACCATTAAAGGGCTACAATAGAGTTTAGGGCAAATGTAAGGATCGCTTGTTCTCAATTTAATTTTCTGAAGGGCTGTAGGAAATCCATCCATCCAGCTGTAGGAAATCCATCACTAAGCTAGACTAGTCAAAATACTTTGTGATTGCAGGAAAAAAAACAAGATTATTGGACAATTGTATCATATCTACTGCTTTCTTTCTCCAGCTTTTACCAACCCTGACAATGTCCCACCTCCTTCCCTTCCCTTCCCTTCCCTTCCCTTCCCTTCCCTTCCCTTCCCTTCCCTTCCCTTCCATCTCTCTTTTGACAAATACTACATGGCCACTTTTCATTGTTTTGTTTTAAAATGTTCTACAATTAAACCTCTTTCTTCAAACAAAATTGGAAGAATTTCTAGCTACACCAGAGGGACACAAGCTGTACCGTTTGCTTTAGGCAATTTCTCTTCTTTAGAGAAGGAGGAGGGGAACATTGGATGACCTGTAAGGATTACTGAGATAATCCAACATTTTAAAACTAGAAAATAAATGGTGATTATTTTCCCAAGATGACTCATTGTTTTTCTTTGGGAGCTTAATTTTGCATTGCACAGAACTTCTCAACCGATCTGGCCCATTTTTAGTACAGCTTTTAAAAAGTTCTTCTGTTAAAACCATCTGATAATGATATATTTTTGTCTTTATGACAAATTGCACCTGCTCACTTGAGACATTGTAAACTCTGTCACAGATGTCTAAGGGGAGTTTTTGATATCATCTACTGTTCAGTTTTGTTCTGAACCAAGAATAATTTAACAGGCTGGATGTGTGTGTGATTTAGACATTAATTAACAAGCATTTTGTTTTTAGAAAGTTTAAGCATTGTTATTGAGGACAAAAGGTAAGGTGTCTAAGATCAGGACACCTGGAATAGCTGGTAATGTAAAGTTTAACTCTTTTGGTTCTTTAGAGGTTGTAAACTCACGTTTGGCATACCTGAAGAGATGAGATTTAATAATCCATTTTCCCTGCATGATAGAATGTTTTAAAAGACATAAATTAAACCAACCCATTTTGCAATCAGTGGTATTTGTTTGAAGTCAGTGGTATTGTGTTAGTTGATTCTTACTAATAAAATCTATATATTGCTGTGATCCATCATATAAAGAAAGCTCTCAGAAAAGTTTACTCATGTACAGGCTTTCTTTTAACTGAAACCAAGGGATTCCTTAAGCAGATTTTTGTTAAACAATTGTACATTTTACCTTGATTATTGCTTCTTAAACATACAGACATTTCAATTTTTTTCTATCTCACCTGCCATTAATAGCAGTTTGTTAATGAAAAAGGCAGTGTAATTCACTGAATTTTCAACATAAAAGTGTGACATTTTAATGGCTAATTTATGGCTTGGTTCCTTTCAAGCTAGTCTTGCATGCCTTATTTGTTTATTTATACATCCAGGAAACTATAACAGTGTGTCCAAATTCTTATCTTGCTATTACAAAAACATTTTTTTCAGAGTGGTGAAACACAACCATTAAGGAGAGTGGGGGAATATAATAATTAAAACTGGCGTAATCCTAAATATATTCAGTAGGATGGCAAAATAAATATCTGTCAAATATAATAGGAGATTTACTAGCGTAAAGTTTGTGTGTAGGATGTTATACAGTGAATGACGTCCACATCACAAAGAGGAAATGGGCAACATTTCCGCCCTGAGTCTTCGGAGAAGGGCAGGATATAAATGGAATTAAAATAAATAAATAAATAAAACATACAGTGCCAAGTGAGTCTTTCGACTCTTATTTTGTCATTCCCAGAATTTTCCAAAACTGCCACAAATAGCACACATACTGTCAAAATACACACCTGAAATATCCTGTAGGTTTAAGATGCTATTTCGAATGGAGAACCCTCCAAAACACTCCCTGACTGGGCCTCCAGAATTGCCCCCATCTTCTGCTATAGAGAGGAAGAAGAGTGAGAGGAAGACAGGACAGCAGCAGTTGTGGCTGTAGGACATAATAGGAGCCCAGGAAGCTTAATAAATTAGTCAGAATAGAGCTGGAAGATCTCCTAGTCCAGGGGTAGGCAACTTTGGCTCTTTTATGACGCGTGGACTTCAACTCCCATAATTCCTGAGTCAGCTATGCTGTGTTAAAACTGTGTTTAATCAAATGAGCCTATCCAGCTCATGTTTTGTAACTTTCACTGCCACCGGTAGCATAGTTTTAGACTGTATTTTTCTCACTTTAACCATAGTTGTTCTGCATGCACAACATTTGGTCTACCATAGATTTATGGCCTTTCCCAATCCTCCCTAGATTTTGAAAGTTTATGTATGTACTTTAGATATGCTGGCTATGCACAACTACATTCTTTATCAGTTTTCGGCTTTGTGGGAATCTACGTGCCTAGAGCTGTACTGGATGCAGTGCAACTGCAGAGATGATTGGTAGGAGCTACTAAGTCTGACCTGGATCTGGATTCTGCGTTTACACTGATTTCAGTGTAGTGGGTAGGGAAGGCTAGCCCATGTCACTTTCACTAGAATTAAAGCCTAATTCTTAACACACCATCACTAATAGTCTCCCGCCCCCAACCTTTCCATTTCAGGATATGAAAATCCTTCATAAAACCTCACAGAAAATAGGACAAACTGTAATTTAATTGCTGTTTAATAGTTTGTTTACTTCGGCATCTGGAATAAATTTTAGCTGGAAGACTGTCATAGATGAAATGCTGGCTGAAGTTTTTATGGGAAAGAATTTCCTGTCACAAAAGGGCATCTTCAAATTGGCATTTTCAAATCTTGTCCCATTCTCAGTTCCTGTCTGGGTGAAACAGATTTCTTCTTTCACATCTCACCTCTTTGTTCTTCCTAAAATATTAAGAATTTGTCTTAAGAATTAATAATTCGCCACCATTCTTCCATTGAGGAACAAGTCACAACAGTATATGTGTGAAAGTCTAACCCAACTCATTCACCTTTTCAAACGGTCAAGCAATAACTCTGTTAGAATGAGTCATTCTGCACTGGGGGAGAAGAGAGAAGAGGTTGAGTCTATGGGCTGCAGTTATGCAGACAGCAGTGTTGCCAGATTGGACAGGTTTCAGTCACAAGGCAAGCTTTATGTCTCTCTGTCCTCTTCATAGAGCAGTGGGGCTGCATTAAGTAGAAGGGCTGAAACAACCTGGTGTCCTCCAGATTGATGGACTACCTTTCTTGAAGTAATTGGGTAACAGATTTTTGCAGCCCAACAATTCTGTATCTGGAAGGCAACAAGTTGGGAAAGGCTGCCAATGAATTGATGCATCAATTGATTTGATTTACATCATCAAATAGCTAAAGTGGGATATATGTTTCTGAGAAAGAAATCCAGGAATGGGATTCATTGTCTTGGCTACATGTCCAAATAAGAGCTAGAAGAAAGAAAGAAAGAAAACTGAGAAAGATAAATGATTTAATGGAAACATAGAGCAAGAAATGGAATCTATGAGATGAATAAGAAAGAATGAATGCTGGAAGAACTCACTACATGTTTAACAAAATCTTTCAGTAACATGTTTGCTTTGTTTGCTTCCCCATATGTCGATATATATATATATATATATATATATATATATATATATATATATATATATATATATATATATATATGGATCTTTGGTTATTCGGTTTTTTCCCCGCGTAGAACTAAAGGTGTAGGCGCAACGTTTCGACGGAATCCCATCCATCATCATCCGTCGAAACGTTGCGCCTACACCTTCAGTTCTACGCGGGGAAAAACCCGAATAACCAAAGATCCACATACAAACACCCGCGAAAACCTCAGAAAACACACACACACACACACACACACACACACAAACACACACACACACACACACATATATATATATATATATATATATATATATATATATATATATATATATATATATATATATGAAGATCAAGGCAGGGATGAGTTCAGGCAGTCAGGAGTTAACTCTGAATTGAAGGCACACACATACATTTCATTATGGAGTTCAGGGTGGCATCTCGGGTTGCCTTTAAAGTATGCCAGGTAAACATAGTGGAATTCTTCCAAATCTGGAAAAAAAACTATACCTCATGTTTTAAGTCCAGCTAAGCTATTATATTCTCCTTCTTCCTAGGTCACAAAAGGCTTTGATTTTACTGTATGACATACCTTCAATAGAATTCCATATTTCAACTTTTCAGACTTTCTCAGCTTATGTAAAGTTGACTCACTGTCATCTTCATTTCTGCCCACTCTGAAGCAATGAAAACAATGCTATGGGGGGGGGGGGGAGAGAAAAGAGCCAGGCTGAAGCAAGAGTTCCTGGCAATGGGAAAAATGGACCACCTACAAGCTCTGCAAAGCTGAAATATCTCAAGCAAAAAGATCAGCTTGACTGCAATTTCAAATCTAGTGTAGACAGCCAATAATAAATCAATCCAGCCACTTGGAATCAACTGATGATATGAGAGTGGACAGGCCTGGAGCTGATTGTGAACTGGCACAACAACCCAGCATGGAAGTGAATTAGTTTCTCCCACTCCTGAAAAACCAACTTTCCATTGTAAGAAAAGGTACTCTTGAAATACATTTCTGGCAGTGATGATGGGATTTCATTTTTTTCTTTTCACTCAGCGATCCTGCCAAGGATTGCATGCAAGGAGGAAGCCATGCACATAAAAGAAATAGAGAGAATATATGGATGTGGGATCAATTAATTCACAGCTGGGGTGCCTTATTAGACTGGTAGTTTGGTTTGCTGGCTAAAGGCTATAATAAAAAAAATTGAATTGAAATTGAATACAGGCAATTTGGGGAAAATATTGACTTTGAAGTAAAATATTTCAGATTAATCCACAATGTGTGTGTGTGTGTGTGTGCGTTTGTGTTTGTCTTCATTCTGGTTCTTTTGGGAGTGTAACCTACAGGAAGGTAGGCAAAGGTCGATGTGCAATTTCCTAATGGGTTAATATATCAGAATAGTTTGATAGGGCAACTTACTTATCTAGTAAAACAAAACTTTATTCATAATGGCAGATAGTAAATTGCAAGTATGTGAAACTTCTAACAACTCTTATGGCTAAATTCCTTTAATGAGTAGTACAAAATATAGGTGTGTATATATCAATTTTTGTTGACCTTAGTCCCAGTGTTTCCTTGGTGATACTTGGTGACACTTGGTTAGAAGCATGCCTTCACCTTGCCGTCCTTCTGGTAGAAAATTTTTAAATTAATAGCTGGACCATTGAAAAAATGGACATCCAGTGGCACAATCTTTTAATTAAGAAAGTTTCAGTTGGGTATTTATAAATAGCACTCTGGAAGCTGTGCTATTATTTATCTATTAATAGTTATAGTTTGGAGTACTATTGTGGTTAGAATGCTAGATTGGAATTAATGAGAAATGTAGTTCTGAGATGGTGAAAATAAAACAACCAGATTGTGGTGAACCTGAAACAAACAAACAAAAACAAACTATTGGGCTGTTATCAAAACTAAGGATCGGATGAAAACTGTATCTCCTGCCCAAAAGAAAGTCTCTTAAGGCTTTTTACACCCAATGGGCACAAAAAAGTAGCACAAGAAGTGTGAATTTTGTTATAGAGCTCACATTTGATGCAAAGCAATAGTTGACATTCTTTCATAATTACTTCATAGTTTTGTTACTTGTCTGAAGATTTGTGTTCTGGGAAGTATATTTTTGCAGTGTTGTTTTTTCTTGGTAACCAAGAGACTTCTGGCAGAGAATCCTAAAATGATGACAGTCAGTTATATTAGACTAGGAGCTTGGTCTCGGCCTACTTTACCTTACAGGGCAGTTGTAAAACATGGCTAAGCATCCATGGCACTTAAACTGTTCTGAACATTTCACATATATTATTTAGTTGTAAGCCTTAGGTTGCCAGTGTGTTTTTTCCTCATGTCTGAAAGAGAACCCCAGGGAATGGCTTGGCTTAGTGAAGCAGCCATCAGCCCAAGCATCTCTTTAGCCACACAGCGACCTTGGCTCAAACTTGCTCAATTTTTCTCTCAGATTTCCTCCAACGAACCCAAAGCAGCTTTTGTAGCTTCACAGTTTGCAGAAGAGTCTGGTAGATTTCAATTTGCCAAAAGACATCTGAAAGAGCTTCAAAAGTGGAAGAGAACAGCCGAGCCACCTTTTCCTCATTCTTGGTGGCCAAAATATCTCCTCTTGGATGGGATTTCTCCTCCTTTCCTTCCTTATGATATGCAATGAAATAAAATTACACTTTTTAAAAGATTACATCAGGATTGAAGTGCTTCTCCGCCTCCATTCAAATTAATTAGCACTGTTATAATTCCTCGTTGGGCAAAGGTTTTAGTGCTCCCTCACCTCCCGTTGCTTTGAAGCTGCTATACATCTGGAAGCCATCAGGGGGCAGCTGTGACCAGAAAAGAGTGAAACCAGAAGGAAATTAGGAAAATGCCGGCAGAGCAGAGAAAGGGGGAGGACGGCAGACGAGAAACTATCAAAGAAGACAGAAACAATGCAAATAAGGAACAAAGGTAAACACGTTGTGAGGCAGTCTGTAGAAACAGAACGGGGAGGGAGGGAGAGAAAGAAGTGAACCCGATGTAGCTGGAGAAACGTAAAAAAAATGCGGAATTTGTATTGGAAGAAGGGAATCAAACATTAGTGAGCTGGAAAGAAAGGAAGAAAAAAAAGAAAGGAAAGCGGGTGGGGTGGGGGGGGAGAAAAAGCTTTGAACCCAAGCATGTGAATTTAACGAAGCCAAATCCAAGGGTGTCGATATTATTTCTCTCAATATCTCAACAGTATAGAGCAGGGGGTAGGCAACCTCGGCTCTTTTATGACTCATGGACTTCAACTCCCAGAATTCCTGAGTCAGCATAGCTGACTCAGGAATTCTGGGAGTTGAAGTCCATGAGTCATAAAAGAGCCGAGGTTGCCTACCCCTGGTATAGAGGCAACGGATCCTCTTTCTTTTCCCATTTCCTTTCCTTTTTAAAAAGCTCGCTCTGACTCCGCCGAGTCTTTCAAAGCGCACTTCTTCCCAGCCACCCTCTTGGTTCCAGCGGGTTGGCTTCATTAAAGGCTTTCTTCGGCTGCTTTCATGTTTGCTCGGAGTCCTACTGGGTGGCTTACATTAGGCGGAAAAAAAGCCCTCGGTGGGATGATGGTAAACGGATGTTTTACACCACACCAGTGAATGGAATGCCTGGGCGGGCAAGAGAGGGCCTCGGAGAGGAGCTGGGCCTTTGGCAGCTATTAATTACACTCCAAACACGAGGCCCGGAGCCTCAGTGAGAAATAGCCTCAGTCAGGATTTGAAATGTAGCTGAACGAGAAGCTCGGCAAATTGAATTCTAAGGAAGAAGAAGCCCTGTGCCGTCTGCTGCTGACCTCCCTGCGATAAGGGATCTAAATGGAGGGTGTTTCCCTCCTACTTCCCGTACTTATTATGCAGCAGCAGCAGCAGCTACTGCTGGCTGTCTCAAAGCTTTGTCATCAGGCCTTTATTTTATCTTTCTTTTTTCTTTTTTTCCTGTCTCCTTTTTGCAGACTTGGGTGAATGACTAAGGTTTTCTTTACGGGTCCACCTTCACTAAGTTCCTTGGAGGAGAGGAATGCAGTGGGGATGGAAAGCCCTTCCCTTAAAAATGAATTCCACGGATGGGCAAGGCCCACCCGTTAGGAAATTCAATCAACGCAGTTAACAAACATCCCCGTATGCTCTTTTTATTCTATTCTAGCAATCATACTTTATAATAGACCTTTTCCTGTTATTTAATTCACTATTTTAAAGATATAGTTTTCCCCCATTTTTGGCTTAATAGACCAAAGTTATACCCCTTATCTTTTGAGCGTGCATTAAGCATGAGTGCATGATCAGGGAAGTATTATTTATATACAAACTGCCTGTTTGCTGCAGCACAGTTTTCTAGAATATATTTCTGAATTTGCAGTGCCCAGGGTTTTCTTTTACCAATACATATTTAAGCATGACAGCAAACACTCTTACTTTGATGCAGGGTGGATTAAGGTAAATTCTGCTTAGAATAGAATTAGAATTAGAATTAGAAATAGAATAGAATAGAATAGAATAGAATAGAATAGAATAGAATAGAATAGAATAGAATAGAATAGAATAGAATAGAATCTGGAAGGGACCTTGGAGGTCTTCTAGTCCAGTGCCCTGCTCAAGCAGGAGAATCTATACCATTTCAGACAAGTGACTGTCTAGTCTCTTTTTAAAAATCTCCAGTGATAGAGCACCCACGATCTCTGAAGGCAAGCTGTTCCAGTTGGTTAATTGTCCTCTCTGTTAAGAAGTTTCTCCTTAATTCCAGGTTGCATCTCTTTTTGATCAGTTTCCAAGCAATGTTTCTTGTCCTGCCCTCTGGTGCTTTGGAGAATAGTTTGACACCCTCTTCTTTGTGGCAGCCCCTCAAATACTGGAATACTGCTATCATGTCATCTCTATTTCTTTTTTTCTTTAGACTAGCCAAACCCAAGTCCTGCACCCATTCTTCATATGTTTTAGTCTCCAGGTCTTTGATCATTTTAGTTGCTCTTTGAGTTGAGGTTGACTCCTGGCAACTTCATGAATATAGCCATGAGATCTTCTTAGCAACAACAGAATAGCGCCTGGCCACTATTGCCTTGTAGGATTTTTTCCCCAATTAATTTTATGCCATGGGATTTTCTGACAGTCTCTGTCCAGATTTGACATTATTTGAATAGACATTTTTTAAAATGCAATTCAAAAGAAGGGAATCCAGCAATTGGAAGGTGTAATTAATTAGTAATATAGATAAATAGCTTTCCTCTAAAGTTCAAGTCACAGTCTAATCATTTTTAGAGAATAACAAGTTTTGTATCTGGTCTAGCCTCAGGACTGACTCAGTGCAAGAAATAATGCTACTTCAGCACTCTTGACAGATGATAATCTAATTGTTGCTTCAAGAGATCCATTAGAGTTGAGTTTGCAACTTCTAAGGCAAGCCATGTCATGTTCACACTGCTTGAACTAATAAGACATATCTTAGTGTTTATTAAACTTTGCTTTCTTTCTGTTTGCAGCTGCTGTTATCTGTCCCTTTCTCTGGAACAATCAAGAATTAGCATGTTCCATAGTGTACAAGAAGTCATTCAAAATTTTCCTTCAATTGTGTAGAGTTAAAGCACTCCTACATTTTAGGTCTAGAGTTGTAGCCAGATAGAGTAATTTTGTCTGATTGGTGGAGGACCCCATAAGGCGGCAATCAACTATTGCAGGATAAATTGTCTTCAGTCCACTGGACTTTTACATATGAAATGGGAGGAGGGATACATAAGTTTGTTGCTTCAAGATGGGAAATGTCTCAAGATGATCTTGCCAGGATGTGATAGAAAACATCATTAGTGACAGGTCATTGAAAGTGTTAAGAGAAGCTATTATGAAATTTATTAAAGAACAATTTGCAAAAGAAAAGCCAAAATGACTTCTGTATGTTTAAGTCTCTTATTAATTTCCTAGACTTTTTTTAGTGTGCCCTCAAACATGTATCATTGACTTAATTAAATACAGCATGGTTTTTTCCCAATGCTTTTCTTTATATGGACCACTACATCATTTGTAAAAGCTTTTGAGAACTATCACATATACCAAGAATCAGTAACATGGCATCTGTGAGCACCATGACACAGACATCCTTCCCAATACAGAACCCCAAATTAAATTCTAAAAACTCTTATATTTATTCATAATTTTAATGGCTGAAGTTTTGTAGTGTCACCAATATTTTTAAGATTCTTGGGTTCTCATGAGGCCTCAAGTAAAACCAACAAAATCTTAGTTGATTTACTACCTTTATATGATTTTAAACAATCTGTTTTATTATGGTGCCAATAAAAACCATCATTTTTATAGAACCCATACAGGCCATTATTGATTTCTGACCACAGATTGGAAACTTCTGATAAATTACACTTAGACTTCAAAATGCTTATGGCAAAGGCTGTCAGCAAAGGTTCTTGGAAATCTTAGCGGCTATGACATAAGAGAATGGGTGCTCTCGTATCTTGGCAATGAAGAATAGGAAGAAATGAGTAATTCTTCTGGAGAGATATACAAAGGTGAGGTTTCTAAGGATCTGTATGGGGACCAGTGTTTTAACCATGGTTTATATATTACCCGAGGTTAGTACAGAACAGTGAGCTAAAAAGTGAACAGTAAATTTCTCAGTAACACCAAATTCTTCAGGTTTATGGGATAATGAAGAGCTCCAAAATAGGTCTGTCTTAATACATTTTATAATGAAAAATGCAATTCAGTTGAGACAACTACAAAGATGGATATATGGGATAAAATATCCAAATATCATATACTATTTGTGGTTCTGGGATGACTTTATCTGACAAAAAAGAAATCTGGATATCATGGAGGATAATACCATGAAAATATGAAGTCACTATGCAATAGCTATACAAAAGGATCTGTTCCACACTAGAAAAAAATTGAAAGACATTGAAAAAACTGTCACTATAGTAATGTTATTATCTAAATGTATGATGGAACCACTCTTGAAATATTGTGTAGAATTCTAGTCATTGCATGTCAGAAAGATCAGAAAGATCACCATAGAGATGGAAATGGTACAGTAAAATGCAGCCAAAATTATTGTACCCCTCTATCCTTTAAAAAATGTAGTGTTGGATTAGAAAGAAGGTAGGTAATGGTGATGAAGGTGAACAAATTTTATAAAATCAAACACTGCATATAAATACTTGGAATCATTTTTCTCAGTCCCAGAGTATTATAATTAGGAGTTAATCATTAAATGTTCATGGAAGTTCAGAACTGCTACAAAAAAGTACTTCTTTAATGATGCAACTTGCCTTCAAGTATGATGATAGCCACTAATATACACAGTTTTAAAAAGTTAACTACCGTAGACAAATTCATGGAGGAGAAGACTGTTGGCCTTCATGACTACACGTTCCCTCTAGCAGCACTCCTTCAAGAATTTTGCTAGGAAACGGGTGGAGGAAGAGGCCATTCTTATTTCCTGTTTGTAATGCATGGGCTATGGACACAGAATGTTGGGCTCCTTAAAAATTGATCCAGCAGAAATGTTCAGTCCTTAAAGTGTGATGCTAGGAACTAGAGACAGTATTTTGTCTTGCACTCTGTCATAGAATGAAGCAAAACAACTATTTCTGATGATCCAAACACTATGCTTCCATTCCTAACCTATCAGTGGCTTTGGTTTCCAGTTTGTTGGGTTTTTAGATATATTGCTCACTGATTGCACTTCAACTTATGAACCATTAAGACACCTTAATGGGATGTATCCACGTTAGGTTACTCTCATCTTATATTTGAGTATTTTTTTACTTTTGGGGGGAAGGAAGTGAAAGGGTAACCATTGGTAAAAAAAATCCTTCTGTTCAATTTCATCTAGTTTGTTTCACTTTTGTGTTCTCATCCAAAGAAATCCTTTGGCATCTGCCTCTTGTCCCTTCTGATTTTGCATTGTCTGCATATCTGATAAACCACCTCTTTCCATCCTCCTTCAAATTATCTCTACTTGGCCTAGAAGGGGACCTTTTGACCTTCTTTTCACCACTTCTCTCAATGCTGGTGCTGAGCATATAATAAGCATTCGTTGGGTGCACTTAACCATGCAAATTGCCCCAGCAGGTGGCAGCACCCAGTTAACCTGTCTGTACTCAGAAGCTAAGCAAGATTGAGCCTGGTTAGTACTTGCATGGGAGACTAGTAACTAGAGAATTCCATGTTAGACTGGGAAATTGGAAAACTTTTTGAGACAAAGTAATACCAAATCATTTCCATGCCAATTGCCAAGGAAATGACCTAGATGTGTCTATGGAATCACCAGAAGCCAAACTGAAGGAAACTTCACATTTATGACAGATTATATGCAAAATAAGGACTGGCCCAATGTCATCCCATAAACATCATGGCTAAATTAGCATTTGAAACCAAGACTCTACTTGGCATTCAAGTGTTCTACCTTACTGGCTAGACAATTGTTATTTTTATATGAGAAAAGGGATACTATAAATCAATTCCCATCTTAACCAGTAAAGTACTGAAGGATAAGCTACTTGTTTTTAATGTTTAGAGCAAGGAAATATAAATAATTATTGAAATAGCTCCTGACATTTCCACCTTCTCGCATTCTCACACCCATTTAGCAGTAGTCTATTTTAAAGATCTCAAACGTCTTATGTTCTTGTCCAAACTAGCAGCAATCTTTAGCATTTGTTAGGTAGTAGACATGAAGGCTGTATTTCTGCCCAACTTCTTTTACTAGTTATCTTGCTGTCCAATCAGAAATCTAGGCAGATTCCAGTTAGCAGACTTCTCACACTGGGGCTGGTACCATTCAA
The DNA here is from genome assembly GCF_964194415.1 of Vipera berus. Lineage (NCBI taxonomy): Eukaryota > Metazoa > Chordata > Lepidosauria > Squamata > Viperidae > Vipera > Vipera berus. Next base: position 178,379,477 of record NC_138202.1, on the reverse strand, counting down.
AAGGTTAAGTGTGTCTCAGAGAAAGGAATAGGATGCATTGCTCAGAATATGAAGTTTGCAAATACTGAGCATCTAATCAATAATGTAATTGTACCTTAAATAGAGCCAGTGTGGTGTAGTGGTTAAGGATCAGGCTAGAAATTGGAAGACCATGAGTTCGAGTCCCATTTTAGGCACAAAGCCAGCTGGCTAATCTTGGGCCAGTCGCTCTCTCTCAGTCTTAAAGGATGAGAAGGGAACTGGAAGAGAAAAGAAGAAGAAAGAAGGCTAGCTTATAAGCGATGGTGAAAGAGGCAGAAAGTGAAAGAGATGTCTAATGTTTATGCAACATATTACTTTAAAACGATTGTGGAAGCTATGAGGAGGCACAGGCAAGTGAGCACTTGAAAATAAGCCCAGAAAGAAAAGAAATGGCCATAAATATATCCTTAAAACAACATTCACAATTTATGCTGGCATTGTTGTGGTAATTCTTAGAAGAACAACATGTTCCTTTTTATATGTATTTAGTTACGTTTCTCAGTATGTTTCACATTCCATGCTTTCTCCTCCTGCCATTGCAGGAGGCAGCTCTCCTCATTCTGAAATCCAGGGACAGAGAACTAAGACCAGAAGGTCTGTGAAGTATTTTATTTTATATGTATTTTTCAGCCAGCAATTCTGTTATAAACACTGCCATAAAAATAGATTCCTAAACCCAATTATTACAGAGATATTTCATTTCCTTCCAGCCCGAAACTCATCAAATAAATTTTCCCTCTCCTTCCTTCCTTCCTTCCTTCCTTCCTTCCTTCCTTCCTTCCTTCCTTCCTTCCTTCCTTCCTTCCTTCCTTCCTTTCTTCCTTCCCTTGACTATGTTTAATGAGCCAAGAAATGCATGAAAATGTCAACTGTAATATCATCACCCTCTACATTGAGCAAGGCTTTAGCTTGCAGTCTTTCACCTTGCAAGCATACGTATTTTAGAATATATTTACATCCTACTAGAATCACATATTGCATGGCTCTAGCTGGTCTTAATTTCATAAACACAATTAGAAAAGGCTGTGAAACGCCGCAGGAGGGCCAATGTGTTCTATAGTGACATTCACTGCAATTTGAATGAGGGGCAAGCAGTATTTTTAAAGAGATTTCAAAGTGCTTTCAGAGAGCTTGAATCTCTTTGTGTTCATAGGAGTGTAAGGTGATTCTTACAGAATCAGACTAAGGGTCTATCATATCCAGCACTTAAGAAGATTCAGAGAGGATGATGTAGCACTCTTCAAATGCTTGAACGATAACACACCAGAATTTTCTTCTATTATCCCAGAGTGCAACACACCAAGTAATAAATTTAAATCTCAGGAAGGCAAATTCAGACTGAACATTGGAAAAAAAACCCACCCTAAGAATAACAGTTGTTGGATGGTGGAACCAGTTACCCAGGAAGATGGTGGACTTCACTGAATGTTCCTGTGGAAGTTAAACATCCATCTGCTTGTGATCATGTCTCAAGCAGTGGTTATTTAAATATTGGATGGGTGGGACACAAACCTGTTTATTATCTTCTTAAACTATGTTTAAGGATAGGACACAATATAAGCTTTGAAACCCATCATTAAACCTAGCTAAATTTATCATCACCAACAAATTTAAGGAACATGACTAAGGAACGGTTCCTATTTCTTGGCTTCTAAGATGGCAAGCTAAATAACAAGTTTATTCTACAATTACTCTCAGTCAAAATTAAAGCCAAAAGAAAGCATACTTAGGAACAAAAACAATCATCTTGTTCAGATTATCTTAAAAACTACATTTTGGCTAAGAGAAGCTATAGAATCTATCATTGGCCTTTTTAAAAAAAAATCCATTCTGGTTACAGTTATATAGAATTATCACCAAAGGTTATTAATCATGGAGTGTGTATATACCCTGCCCAGAATTTTGCCTGTGATGTAACATGTGATAACAGCAAAGCAACCAAAGCTAAAAATGTCTGTAGATCCTGGCAGGAAAGACAAGGATACCATTAAAGAGGGAGCAGGAGTTGTTCCAACAAAGAAGCCTTTGGGGAAATTTCAAAGATCAATTTGCAGTCATTTGCTGTGGGAACCTAGGAGTGGCACCATTGCAATAGGCTCCAGCAACTGCTTTGGGATCAAGTTGGAAAAGCAACTTTGGGAAGACTATGAAAAATAGATGGAGGATTAAATCTTTTTGTGCCATATCTTAATCACTGGTGTATTACTGGTCAAAACAGATATTTTTAGCCAAGTAGAACCAGTGGGCTACATGAAGATATGAGAGATCTACAGAATCCTTTGTTGCCTTTCCTGATGGTGGCATTCCAGATCTGGGATACAAAAATCCAGGTGATCACTAGATGGCAGAATAGATAAGCTCAGATCAAGTAAGCCTACTGTGGGGTTTTTTGCCTATCTCTGGACCGAAAGAGGAAGGGCTACATGTAAATATGCCTTCTGTCGCCATATGCAGGATCCACAAGGCAGGATTATGCCTGCTCTGTTTTTCATTAAAGTACAAATATCAAAAGTTTTAGAAAACTGCTCTAATAAAAAGATAAAGAGAACCCTGAATCTTTCCTCCCAATCACAAACAAGTATGAATAATTTTAATAGCTTATCACCTTCTCTTAAAATACAGCAAATCACCTCTTCTTTGCATATCTCATCTCTTATCTATAAAAAAATCTTGCCATCCAGTCCTGATTAGCAAAAGTCCATTAAAGGTTACCAGAGGTAACGGCGTATCTATTTTAGCCCTGATCAAATAAGCCAACTTTAAATCCCTTCCTTTTACTTTTAGCCATCTTTAATGCCTTCAAATAATGTCCTAGAACTTGATTTCTTTTCATTTTTTATTTGCTTCTTGTCACAAAACTCTTCAAAGCCTTAACAAGTGTCTTTTGTGCATCCAACATAGGAACATTATCAAGGTCACTCTTTTGGTTATTTGTATATTCCTTTTAATTATTAAAGCATATACAAATTTCATTTGTATATCCAGTGAAGATATTGTTTGATGTGCAGCTAGGCTTTTTGAAGCCAAACATACTGGGAGGGAAACATTACTAGCGTTAGAAGATGTTGCAGGCAGAAGGCAATGCTTCCTGGCATTTTCAATTCAAAGAATGCCAGATTGCAAAGTGAGGAAGAACCTCCCTTAGTCAAAGACCTCGGAGACTCACTGCCAGTGGAATCCTGGCTACAGGGAGCTGCAGTCTGGCTCAGGGTAAAGCTGTAACACCAGCTGTTCAAGGATAGAATATTAATGCTCATAAAATTCTTCATAGCTCTAACTTGTCCTCTGAGGCTTCTCTTGGGTATTGGATTGTCTAGCCATTTTTCCCTGCCTTTTTCTAGCAATTATTCATCATCTCCACAAGAGAAGCAAGCAGAGGTTCATTTTCAGGTTGCAACAAACAACCTGTGCCTCTATCAAGCTGTACATCAATGAGAATTCACAAGGTGATGTCTCCTCCGCTGCTGCATTGCCATTCTTGTCCTTTTCTATTCCTGCCTTTTACGAAGCTGTTAAAGACACAGCAATCTTGCCAGAAATAAAGGCTGCATTTTCAGATGACATGGAAGATTTTGTAAGAGAATTAGGGAAAACAAAGAATCAGTTGAGGAGGCAAGTTTATTACATCTTGCCTGGTCAAGGAGAAGAAACTTACATACACAAGCAGGAAGGACTAAGTTATATTTAGAGGAAGATTCAAACAAAATGTTACTGCTAGCAAAGCAGAGTTATGGGAAAAGCTTTTATTTAGTAAAGACTGATTTAGGAAACAAGGTGGTAGAGAGGCTGTGTGTCTTTCGTGCACAAACTTTACAGTGCTTTAGAGTCAACTTTTGACCAGCCTGCTTTTTTCCAGCAAATAGCCTGAATCTGCAAGGACAAAGTCAGGAAAGCTAAGGCTCAGAATGAACTAACAAATGCCAATAATAATAATGACATGTAAAAACCAAGAAAAAAGTCAAGGAAATGATCGGTCCACTAATGAGAAAAGATGGCAAGGAGATGGTGGGTAGCATGGAGAAAATGGAACTGCTTAATTCATTCTTTGCATCTGTCTTTATACAAAAAACAAAAACAGACCAACCTATCAAAAATAGTAGAAGACAGAATATGTCAGGATCTCCATCATAGGCCTTGGTGCCTTGCTGGCATCCTGCCATCAAAGGGGAAGGGGGAGGGAAGGCATTTGAGGCAATCCACACCTGTGTATCTAATGGTGGGGAGGGGAAAATGGGGAGGGGGAGCTGACATGTAAAGAAGACCATAGGTGTTTGTATCGGTTACTCCCGACATCTTCAAGGTCGCCCACCTTGGGTGTGAAATTCCAGCAGCCTAAACAATCCAGAGTTTCCCACAACATCGCGGCAATTCCGGATTGGGTGGCAGCAAACTGGACATTGGGGGGAGGGATGGGGAATGTTGGGTTTGGCTCTTTGTATCGGTGAGTGGGAACTTCAGTTTCCACCTCACCTTCCTGCAACCAACAATTTTAGTAAAAGTTATTTTCACTTCAATCAATTGGCGTCAAGAGTCTGCTTTCCTAAATCATTGTTTTGGAGTAGGTCTGACAGAATACTGTACTCATCAAAATAGGCAAGCAAATGGCAAGAAAACACCTATCCATTCTACATGAGTTCAAATCACCAGGGCCAAATGGTTTGTATTCTGGGGTTCTGGAACAGCTGGCAGACATGATCTTAAAACCACTGAACTATATCTTTCAGAGTTTTAGAAGATAGGCTCAAGATCCAGAAGGCTCTTAATAGACTTGAATGCTGGGCCCTAATTTAGCAAAATGGCAGTTGAATGGTGAGAAAAGTAAGGTCTTACACTTAGGCAAGAAAACCCAAATGCACAGGTATAGAATAGGTGTTACTGCCTCAACAGCAATGACTATAAAAGGAATCTAGGAATCCTAGTGGACAACCACTTAACTATGAGCCAATAGTGTGCTGCAGCTGCCAAAAAAGCCAATGCAGCCCTAGGCTGCATCAACAGAGGGATAGTATCAATATCACATGAAATGCTAGTGCCACTTTATACTGCATTGGTAAGACCACACTTGGAATACTGCATCCAGTTTTGGTCACTATGGTATGTTGAGAATCTAAAAAAGAGTGCAGAGAGCAGCAACAAAGATGATTAGGGGACTGGAGGCTAAAGCATATGATGAAGAGTTGCAGGAATTGGGTTTGTGTACTCTAACAAAGAAAAGAACTTGGGGTGACATGATAGCAATCTTCCAGTACTAGAGGAGCTATTACAGAAAAGAGGAGGGTCAACCTGTTCTCCAAAGCACCTGAAGGCAGGACAAGAAGTAATGGTAGAATTAAAGAAAAATTTTCTGACAGAACAATTAACCATCAAAACAGTTTGCCTTCAGAAGTTGCAGGTGCTCCATCACTGGTGGTTTTCAAGAAGAGATTGGACAGCCATTTGTCCAGAATGGTATAGGTCCCTTCCAACTCTGTTATTCTATCTTCCATGTTCCATGTTCTGATGCCAGTAGACTTTGGGAGTAGTGTCAATTTATTATTAGTTCTGCTGCTGTATATGTAATACAGCATCATATCTAGTTCTTCTGAAGATATTCTGAGGAATCCAGAGGAAATCCTTTCTCTTGTCGTAGCTTATGTCTTCCTCATTTTGATTCTGGGCAGCTGTGAAAATCATTGCAGGTCAAATGCAAGCTGCTTTTCAAGGATCTCAGGGAGGAACAGAATCTGTGGCTGTGTGGAAATGCCTTGTAAAAGATTAAATTGTTCCTCCTCGGATGGATTTTTGCTGCAGATCCAAAATAGTTAGCTGTATAAGATGATGAACAAGCTGACATTGACTCCATCTAGTGTACATTTCAAAGTTAAGTAGATTTATAATTAAATATTGTGTCAGAAACATAATCCATATCCTCCACCAGAATTGCTGCTTTTAATTCTACATTTTTCAGAGAAAGCAACTTTATTACTGATTTGTACTTGCCTCCCCTGGGTACCTAGATCTGCACTTTTCAGGGTGTTACCTAAGGAAAAGAACAGATCAAGATAAATGAATTGATCTATGCATTGGAAAAGCATTTTAGGTACTGGATGGTTTTGCTTGCCTTATCATTAGTTTCCAATTCCCTACAGGATTCCTGGGGAGTTAATAGCTGGTTAACTATTATTATTATTTATCTTCTGAACAGCTGACCAGTCCTGATGCTATCCTGGGAAAAGGCTCACTTTACTAGGTATAAAAAGTTGTTCCTGCATCCTTGTGCTTTATTTCTTAAATTGCATCTATCCCCCCAACCTTCAGCTTTACTGTCAATCTCTAAAAGCATAAAATCCCATCATCAGTAATTCATCAGGAAAATTTTAGTTTAAAATTCTAAGGGCTTTGTGCATGCAAGTATGTAGGTTTGATTGTAAGCGGAAGGATCATTACCGTTAAAGAAACTCTAGAATGGCAGTTTGGGGAAAACAAATGAAAAGCTGTATTTAGTGTCTTTTGCCCATTGTGAGGAGAATGAATAAAACATTTTATAATATATTTTACAGCTGCCATTTCTTAGCGTTTTCTGCCTCACAATAGTCAAAGCAGTTTTAGTGGGTTTAGTTGCTGTAAAAACAGGTTTTGTTTTATTTTAAACTGTTCTATTGAAAGAATGTATATGAATTGGCTCATCATTCCTGAAATTTACTGGGAAAAAGAATATGGAAAGCAGCAGATGGAAAAGGGCTCCCAGGATAGGTTCAAGGTAATCTTGGAAGCAAAACTAAGAAGCAGGATCTCTAAACAAAAGTAAGGCTACCATAAGCAAACTGCAGAACTGCAACTGACTACCAGATGGCAGCAAAGATGGCAGATGGCAGCAAAGGGTTTTTGTTTGCTGCATCTCTTTTCTGGTATCCACTGGTGTCTGGATTTTTTTGCAGCCCAGTTCTTGTTGCCCTACACTTTCCTATTCCATTAATTCATGATTTCATCCATTACTCCTATAACAATCTTCTACGCCCAAGGGAAGTCCAGATGGATTTCAGAATGCATTGGCTCTATAGCAGGGGTGTCAAACTCAATTTCATTGAGGGCCGCATCAGCATTGCGCTTGCCCTCAGGGGGCCAGGTGGGTATGGCCTGGTTGGGCGTGGCCTACTGGGTGGGCGTGGCTAGAGTGCGTATGGCCTACTGGGTGGGTGTGGCCAGCTCTACATTGTTCGCATCAAGGGTGCCTATGGGGGCCTGGGCAGGAGTGGGACAGATCTGAGGGTCTCTGGCAGAAGGAGGGTCTCTGGGCCAGGGCCAAGGCAGTGGGGGCCGTTCCCTCACTGTTTCCAGAATGGCTTCGTGGGCCACATGAAACCACTTAGCGGGCCGTATCCGGCCCCCGGGCCTTGTGTTTGACATGTCTGCTCTATAGCATTCAGTCAGATTGAGCCGAGCTTACTTTGAATCCTAATCAACAAGTTTGTATAGGAAAACACAGTTGTCACTCAAGGTTCATAATCCTTGGTTTAAAATACAATGAAGCAGTGGTGGGATTCAAATAGGTGAACAACCGGTTCTCTGTGCGGATGCCGCTTCCAGAAATCCATTCTGAGCCTGGACAACAAAAAAATTACCTACCGGTTCTGCCGAAGTAGTGCGAACCAGCTGAATCCCACCTCTTGCAATGGAGCCAAAGTTTCCAAATACTCTTTGATTTCTGCAGAAAATATTTCCTCATTCAAGTCCACATTCTGTTAGTATTCTATATTTGATACTAAGCAAGTGCATCCGTTGCGCTCCACACTAAAGTATAGTTTGCAGAGTATCTTGCGGCAAAGTATAGCTCACTTGCCTGATTAATTTTAGATCTACAAAATCCCCTAGAGTTCTTCGATTGTGGTGGATTCTGTAGGATGATCTTAGAGGGGATGGGCACTGGGTAGCCCAGTTTTTAATGTAACCTAAAGATCATTTTCAGCATTAAAAGCACTCTATCATTGGTTCCTAGCACAAATGTCGTTAAAATAGCACTGATGGCTGAATACTAGATCTTTAGCTTATTAGTATTTTCATTTAAAAATATCACTTGGCATAAACTCAACTTCTTCTGAGGGCAAAAGAAACATGTGATCTGTCTCTGCAATTACAGTTGCTAAGGAATTGGAATGGAAGCTGTTGTCATATTATTGTAACTCATTATAGCTACTAATTGGGCACTCATCTGACAAGTACCTTATTGTTTCAGGAAGGGATAAAAAAGACAATTAGGAACAAAACAAAATTAAAAACCTCTGCATGACTATAGGTACTGTCAGGTTATTGTTTTTCTGCATTGTTATATATTTCAACATAAAGAAGCAACAGCTAATCAGATATCATTCAGCCCTTTTGATATGAATACATAAAACCTTATCCACACACACCCCCATCCCACAGGGGCACTGACTGAAGATAAAGCTACAATGACTTTCAAAGGTACTGACTGCATCAAAGGATAATCGATTCCATCAGGAATTACTAGTTCTGAGCACATTTGAAAATCAAGCTGTACATCTTTGAAATGCATGCCAGCTTTTTTCTTGGTCCTTGCTAGAAAACTAAACTAAATTTTACTTCAGAGGCATGTGCCCCTGGCTGTCTGAAACAATGCCAATGGATATTTTAATTCTTTAATTATTTTTTATTCTACCCCTACTCAGCATCAGAGTAAACTTTTGATACATCTGCTTGGAGGAGATTCGGCAGCAGTGTAGAGTAAACTGCACCCTGGAATTACACTGTACTTATTTTAAATGGCATTGCTAGTTGCTTCTAGGCACTGTTTTGTAACACACCTCAGCTCGCTTCATCTGTACCACAACCTGAACATGAAATTCAAGAATGTTTTCTGTATGGAAGCCAAAGTTTTAGCCCCGTGTGGATTTGATTTAAAAAAAAAAAGAGTGAGGGGAGAAGAGAGGGAGAATAAAGCCAGCTGTGTGGAAATCAGCAGCATCCAACCTAAAAATAAATAAATAAATGGTTGTGTATCTCAGTAAAGTAGGAATAACTGCTTTTAAAAATAAATGTTTCCTTTATACCACAGAAATACTATTTTTCAAGAAATGGCTTTAGGATTTACAGTTGCTACGGTCTAGTTGCACATCGACCAACCACCGTGATAGGTATAGACAGGGAGATAATGGGGATAGTTGATGAGATCTTGCTGAGCTGATGAGAGCCCTTCTGCTGGAGATCTGGATTTGGAGACTAAAGATACGCACTGCTGGGTTAGACGGTGCCTGCCAGAAGATCCATCAAAGGAACATTAAAATCTCAGCAGCACAGAAATTAGTATATGAGGATGACCAGTTGTTTAAGCTACAAGTTGTGCTGCTACATGTTTAAAGAAATCCTAACTGGAAGCCAGACAGGTTGAGCCCCTAAATGGAATTTCTTGGACAAAAAGGAGAAAGGAATGCTGGTAGTCCAGTTTAGGCTGGGAATGAGGAAAGGCTGACCTTCCATCTTCTCCCCTGGCTCTGCCTCATTACCTAGGCCAGATATGTCAAACACAAGGCCCGGGGGCTGGATCCGGCCCATGAAGTGGTTTCATGCGGCCCGCAAAGCCATCCTGGAAACAGTGAGGGAACGGCCCCCACTGCCTTGGCCCTGGCCCAGAGACCCTCCTTCTGCCAGAGACCCTCAGATCTGTCCCACTCCTGCCCAGGCCCCCATAGTCACCCTTCATGCGAACGATGTAGAGCTGGCCACGCCCACCCAGTAGGCCATACGCACTCTGGCCATGCCCACCCAGTAGGCCACGCCCACTCAGGCCACACCCACCCGGCCCCTTGAGGGCAACTGCAATGCTGATGCGGCCCTCGATGAAATTGAGTTTGACACCTAGGCACAGCTGGGGCTGGCTCAAAGGAAAGGACAAATACCTGCTGGAGTCGCAAAGGGAACCAAGGACATGCTATTGCAGGCTATAACACAAGAACCCCCCTTCACGGTTTCTTGATGACAACAGCCCTCCCTTCTGGTTCCACCTGTACAAGGCAGGGAAGAGACCATAGACCAGAACCTGGTGCCTATTCGGCCACCTTCTCTTCTGCTGGAAGAAGCTAGAAGGCCTACTCAGGACTCCTCACCCTGCTTTTCATCATTATATAATTTTCCAATTGTCACTAAATAACATCTGCAGTAGTAATGCATTTCAGATCAAGAAAATGCTGTCTATTGTAGAGAGCTCTAATTTCAGACCCTTCCCAGATTTAGTATCTGTATTTCTAAATAGTAGTTTGTGGAATATATACATAGTAGTATGCGGGCAAAGAGCTTCTCCATCTGGTGTTTTTGAATTCCCAGCCAACCTGACCTTTGGCTGTCTCGCTTCTCTAATTAGCCCTCTTTTGACCCAGGATGTACAGTTGTAAGCACTGTTTAGATTCCCTCTCTTCTGTACTATACCACATTCTCTGCCTGAAGCTTTGCTAGTTAGGTAGTTAAGGACTGATTGCTAGAAGTTTATGATTCACAAATAATTTGAATAGGTGTGTAAGCTAGTTCGGCTTCCACAACCTCATGCCCTGTTTGGACTATAGTTCCCAATACTCCCAGCAGTTGGGAGTTCTGTAAGTTGTAATGCCAATACATTTAGAAAAGATCCCATTTGAATAGGCAGTTGGGAGCTTTTAGGTAAGGCATAGGTTTAAGAATGAGAAAGCATTTAGTCAATATTTTGTGACAAATCTTTGCAATTCATAATTTGCAAACTAGGATTTATCAAGTCTTGGCTACAAAAATCGGAGTGACCACTAGATGACACTAAAGAGGTATTCTTTGCTGCCTACAAGTGGTCACCCAGATTTTTGCAACCCAGATCTGACAGCCTTGCAAGTCACTTTGTTTTTCCGATCAAATTACTGTTGTTTTTCAGACTAACTTTCAAAGCAATTTTAAAAAAAAACCCAAGGGTAAACAAATATGCAAACAAGATAGACTTACAGATAAATTCAAAAGGTTTTTTAGCCCTTATTTTTCTTATGTGATAAAATGTGATACTGAATATTTGGAGAGAAGACAAAAGAGAATATTTGTCTGATTATCCCCTACCATGACACACACACATCGTCTTTATTTATTGAATAGTAAAAACAGCGCTAAATAGCCCGTGGAAGAAGGGTAAGAGGGTATGCAATCTTAAATTCTTGTCAACCATGACTGATTTTCTGCCATCCCAGGTAACAGGCAATGTCTTATTATTTCATGAACTCGGCTATGAGTAACAAAATGTTAACAATTTGGTTCAGATTTGTAGCAGGACTTGCTACTATGGAAGCTACTGTTGTTTAAGGCTGGGATTAACCATGATACAGTAGAAGAGAGTTCCCCATGAACCAAATGATCGGTGGAGGCCCACCTCCAAATAGGAGGAGGGCCCCAGCAGCACGAGGTGGTTGCCGGCGCAATTCCCTCGAGGACAGGAAGGACGCTTGGCAGACCGTGGCCCTTTGCGGAGGCGAGGTGGCCATGCTTTGGTGGCTCCAGTGGAGTCCGGCAGTTGGGCCTCTTCAGGAGGACATGACTATAAAATGTGGCAATCTGAGGTGATCAGGGATCCAGAGATGGATAAGTATAAGAAAGAGGAAGAGCAAATGGCGATGGCCTAATAGGTAGGACTAAGATTTGAGAGTGCCCGCCGGGTGCTCGCCTGCCGCCAGCCGGGGATTAAGCAGGAAAGCCACTTGGCGACTGCGAAGAATTCCCAGGAAAGCTCTGGCGCCTCTTTCATTGCGTGCTCTTGTCACTGGAGAGAAATACTGACCTGCTTTGCAAACGTCTCTTCTGCCTGTGGTGGAAATGTTGGCCTCTTTAAAAGCCCCGGGAGCTCCCCGGCTCTCTCCTGTGCTCGCCCCAAGGACCCTTTGCTCCTTCTCCGCCCGCATTATAGGAAAGGATCTTCAAGGAGTGAAAAGATAAGGGTGAAGAGAGTTATGTGTGGTCGTACTAAGACTGTTTAATCTTTCCCTTCTCAACCTGTTTTTGATCAGGTTGCGGTTGCTTTGGTTTATTTGCTCCAGCCTACAAGTGACTGGAGAAGTTGACTAAAGGGGAGGAGAAAATACAGGTATCTGGTTGGGTGCCTGATTTGCACAACGGAAAGCTTTTAGCCCAGCGGGCTTACTTGGTTGTGTGAACCAAGGCAGTTGGGCTGATTCAGTTCATCTCCCGTAAGCATGTTGTGAGCCTGGATATTTATTAGGAGGAAACTCTTAAGTCTTTATCTGAGGGTGAAACAGAGGAGAACAGTCCACTCAGGGATTATAAAATCGAAGGAATCCTTTTTGGTCCTTCGTGTCACCTGATTACTCCAAGTCTGGCAGCAGTTCCCCTCTCTAGCCACCTACTAGGGTGAAATCTAACCAGTCACACCAGAACCCAGCCAGTAGCTTCTCCTTTGCTAGCAGAGATGTGAAAAACTGACACTTGAGTCCTTAAAGCAGCCTTCCCCCAACTTGGCTTCCTCCAGATGTATTGGGACATGGAGATCCCATTCTTTCTGTAGCTTCTTATCAAAGGTCTTTGTAATTTGGAATCATACATGGAGTTATTTGGGAAACATTCCATTTCCATTAATGAAAAATTGCAAGCAGTTTTAGTTCCTTAGGGAGTAATGACACTCCTAATATTAGCAGAAAATTGAAAATCTCTACTGAGCGAGGCATATATTTTGAAGAGAAAATAAAAATTATGTATTCAGCACTTTCTTATATTTTTTATGTGTTGCTATAAATGAACAGTACAAAATGATTGCTCATGAGAGAGGAGGAGGATCCAATCATTAAATAAATACATTTTACAAAGATAATGCAGAAAATTCATAAAGTACTACACTGAGGAAATAGGATTCATAGTTTTTAGCATTGTTTTTGTTTGATTGAGTGGGCTTGATGGCTATGTTCCTCAAGAAAAATTGTACCAAATAAAATTATGCATAAATGCATTTTGCAAAATGGTGCTAGAATTAATGCTCAGAAACACTGGCCCTGGTCTGCAGGTAATTATGATAAAGGTACATTTTGCAAAGCTATCATTATCTTAATGGGAGAAAGTGGAAGAAACATGATTTCTGTTGGCAAAACTGTATTTCCTTTGAATTTTTTACTTGTAGAGAGCAAAAGACATATTCAAGCCAAGTCCATTCTCTTCCCCATTTTTGGTCATAATTTGAAATATCTTTCCCTCAGTTAAATGTGTATCTTGTTAAGCAACAAAAAGTCCACATAACCCACTAATTCAGCATACTTTGAATGTGCAAGCCAAATATTTCTTCTTTGGACTTAGATTTGTTTTCCTTCCAGTTAATGTTATCTGCTGCTTTGTGGCCTTGTACTCTGAATTTCATGTTCCTAGTGACATTTTAAATTTTTTTAATAGGCACGAGCCTAAAAATTTGTAACACTATATCCTGTTAGGAATAGAAATGTCCTGGCAAAACAGCACCAGCCTGGATTCATTTTCATCTTGAACCTTTCCTGTGTTTATAGGCCTACAATGTAATGTTTATATTCTGGATGAGGTAGACATCATGAAATTGTTCTGTTTGAGAAAGCTGACTGGAGGAGTTTTCACTGTAGAAATGCTTTGTCCAAGTTAGCATTGAAGCTTTTTTTCAAAGAAGCACAAAAATCTACTTAAAACAACAAAAGACATTGGATAATAGTCTTAAAAGTTTCTAATGGAATAAATTATGGATTCTGATTTGAATATTCCTGGACTAGATATAAGGACTGAATAAAAATAGTGCTTCCATCTCCATTAGCCTTTGCATCAGTCAGGATATTTTAATAAATGAAACAGGAAAATAGTCCTTGGAATGAGCTGTTTTGTTATGTATATTTACTTTTCCACATATGTTCCACATTTCTAATAAGGATGGACAAGTTTCTTTTTTTAAAAAAAATATTTTTATTGATTTTTTTCATACATTCAATAGTATTTGTTCAACAAACGTGCTGTCTGAGTTTACATTCACTAATACATATTTAGTTCTTAATCCTTTATTCTTTCCTCTAGCCATCGATAAAATAAGTCCCAAGTTTGATAATATTCCGTTTCTTCTTTTTCTTTCAGCCTCAGAGTCAGTCTATCCATCTCCGCACATTCTAGTATTTTTTTTATTATTTCTTCATCTGATGGTATTTCTTCATTTTTCCAATACTGCGCAAATATAATTCTTGCCGCTGTTGTAACATGCAGAATTAAATATATGCTTTGTTTATCAGTCTTTTCTGGCTTCTACCTAATAAAAAACGTTCAGGTTTAAAATCTACGCATTCTCCCAACATCTTTTCTAGCCAGGCCTGTATTTTTTTCCAATAACTCTTTGCTTAGGCACATGTCCACCAAACATGGTAATAAGTACCTGATTTATGTTTGCATTTCCAATATGTCAGATAGATGTTGGAAAAGGATGGACAAGTTTGTTAAAGCCATTAAAAAAACACTGTTTTTTTCAGTCATAGCCAGATTGTCCTTTCCATGTATTGATGCTTATTTTCTTGGTCATAATGATGAGTACATGTTTTACTTTCATGATTTTGTGAAGGAATTTCTCATTTTCTTATAGCATGATAACAACTGTTGGTAAATTTCAAGCCTTAATTTTAACCCGTATTTCCATGCCAATATCCTGTGCAGAATACATCTTTCACAAAACCTCTGACATTGAAGAACATCCATATGTTCCTATGAAATGCCAAAGTTGACAACAATTTTCCTTGAGTGATTCCTGCTAAAACTACTTGTATACTTCATTTTGTTTAATTAAAATGTAAATATTACCAATATAGGATAATGTTATTTTATCATCTTTCATAGGTTTTTCTTCAACTTTTCTTCAGTTTTCCCCAACCTGACACCCTCCAGATACATTGGATTACACTGCCTTCTCCATCCAGTCTGAAGTATATTGTAGAGGTTTCACAGATCTCCTGAATGTGTCAAGGACATCATGAGGAAGTCTGAGAGCTTGGTATGCTGGTGATGGTAATAGTGATATAGAAGTCCAATAACCTTAGTAATTTATTAGGAACAGGTTTTCCTACCACTCAGGTCTCAAAATCTATGATCTTGCCATCTAAACTGAGGATGGCATAAGCCAGGATATTCTTTTAAACCCATACATTTGTTCCTCATATATGCTAAAGCTTGAATCACTATAATTACTATAAGAATACATCTAAAATGAATGAATGTAAGGAACATATGTAAGAATGTGTGCGTGCATTATCCTGTACAAAGGAAGGCCATTCTCCTACCCAATGTTTGGAACTTGAATAACCAACCAAACTCTCTTATCAATAAAGGAGAATATTTGTAGCTCAAAGTTGAAATAAGGAGTCCTTCCTAACAGTGATGATGTTACCTAGTTTGAATAATGAAACATCTGCAAGAAGACAACCAAGCTCAGCGAGCACCAAGGACCCCTCAAATGCTTTTATCTTATACATGCCTACATTAATTGCAAACTGTTAATTCAGACAAGTGTTTTTCTCCTTGCTGTTTCAGACTTCAGTAGGAAAAACCAAATCTCAAAAAACTGAAAATGAGGAGACATATGTGGATATGCCAAAAAGTCATAAGAAGGAAAACACTTGGAGTCATACAATCTTTTTCCTTACAATAACATTTTGGGTAGTTAGGAGACTTGTGTTGTGTTGTGTTGCACCTACAACTGGACTTAGTTTACTTACTAGAAAAGACTATAAAACTTCTCAAGTTTCAGGTACATGTTTGACTTGTTCTAGGCTACTGGCAGGTTTTATACTCCTAACCACATATTGGCAGTTTCATGTTTGCTGCAGCCGTTTTCATTACCTCTAAAATCCATGTGGGATTATCACAATTAACTCAAAGCAGAGGATGGGGGGGGGTTTGTCTCAAATCACACCCATTCTCATCCTCCCCTTTTGGTCTGTTTGGTCTGCAAAGTAACTTCTTCCATTTCTATCCGAAATCCCAACAGGCAGCATTTTTGCAGAGCAACCTAGACCATTGTTTTTCTTATGTGATGTGATGGTGAGGAACTTGCCTTAACAAGTGGGTGATGGTGCTGTGGGTGGATGGCAAAGATTCCAAAATAGATCTTACGGCAGACCATAATTCAGGCAAATTACACCACTTTCTCACTATAGAAGAACTTGCTGTGAGATAGAAGTTGCCTCCAAGCAAATTTCACAACTGTGCTGAACTTGGCACCTGAATGTCTTCACTTCCTCTATTTCTCCATCAATTTATTCAGCCATTTTTGGCTCCTGATAATTTTTCACTGCTTAAGTCCACTGAAAGTAATCACAGATAAAAGACATTGGATCCATACTGGGAATGAATTTATAATCTGCCAATGAGAACAGGTCCCTCCCTCATACCAAGACTGTGAGCTAGAAAAAAAATCCAGAGATAAAGGGAAAGTTGCTGATGGAAATGATTTCATTATCCTGAGTTTTACATCTCTATGACTACTTTGTGTTGGGCCTGGAAATGAAGCCTTAATGCTTTATGATAATTTGTTTCATTTTTATTGCAGTGGATAGTAGAGGAATTGTTAGGGAATATGCCATTTTTTAAGATATGCAGATGATACCATTCTAATGGCAGAAAGTGAAGAAGAACTAAAGAGCCTCTTGTTGCGGGCGAAGAAGGAGAGTGCAAAACTTGGGTTGAAACTTAACATTAAGAAAACCAAGATCATGGCATCCGGCCCTCTCAATTCCTGGCAAATAGATGGGGAAGAAATGGAGGTAGTGACAGATTTTATTTTCCTGGGCTCCAAGATCACCGCAGATGGGGACTGTAGCCAAGAAATTAAAAGACGCTTGCTCCTGGGGAGGAAAGCCATGGGAAATCTAGACAGCACACTAAAAAGCAGAGACATCACCCTGTCAACAAAAGTGCGTAAAGTCAAGGCTATGGTCTTCCCAGTTGCAATGTATGGCAGTGAAAGCTAGACCATAAAAAAGGCTGAGCGCCAAAGAATTGAGGCCTTTGAACTATGGTGCTGGAGAAGACTCCTGCAAGTCCCTTGGACTGCAAGGCGATCAAACCGGTCAGTCCTAGAGGAGATCAACCTGCCTGCTCTTTAGAAGGCCAGATCCTGAAGCTAAAACTCAAATACTTTGGCCACCTAATGAGAAGGAAGGACTCACCGGAGAAGAGCCTAATGCTGGGAAAGATTGAGGGCAATAGAAGAAAGGGACGACAGAGAATGAGGTGGCTGGATGGAGTCACTGAAGCAGTAGGCGTGAGCTTAAATGGACTCCAGAAGATGGTAGAGGACAGGAAGGCCTGGAGGAACATTGTCCATGGGGTCGCGATGAGTCGGACACGACTTCGCAGCTAACAAAAACAACAATGCCATTTTTTAAATTGAGAATCAGTATCTGAGGGCCACACGTAGATTCCATTAGGTTTTGCAGCCATAATGTTTTTAGGTATGTTGAACTACACTTCCCCTAATTTCTTATCAGTTTACTAGAATTAGGGAAGTAGTTAGCTAAATGGCATATATGAAAGGTAGCAGGTAGGATAGATTGCTCTGCATCCCTTTGCCTCCTATTTGTTTCAACCAGACCAAAATGGCTCTAAATCTGAGCTGTAATTCAGGTGTATCAAATCGCAATATTATGAACAACCCCGCTGCTAAATAATAAGTTCAAAGCATTCCAAAATACTTGTACTATTATCCCTGTCATAAGTAAGAAGATCCATTTTTATTTTTAGACTGCAGGGTTTTTTCTATCTGAATGAGTATCCCTTACTTCAAAAATCCATGATGAACTTCAGAAATTAAGCTGGTTTCTGTCACTGAAATCCCATGGAGATCTCTGCCACTGAATTATTCAAATTTATTATCATTGTTAGGCTCCCTGTATCCAATGCCAGTCCACAACCAAACACAGAATATATGTTTTTAGATCTTATGGGAATGACATGGTTGTTGCTTCTCATTACTTGGATATACGTACGTTCACTCTATCACTGTTTTTTCTCTCTTCCCTTCAAGATTTCATCATATTTTCAATTGGGCATTTTGTATCCAGACTGAAACTAAAACATTATATAATGACATACAACTGGAGTTGCTAGGAATTAGGCGGCATATACATTTAATAAATTATGACTGTTATTATATTAAGCCAGCTACATCACAATGCAATGCAAAGTAACTTCTTCCATTTCTATCCAAAATCCCAACAGGCAGTGTTTTTGCAGAGCAACCTAGAGCATTGTTACTCTTATGTGATGTGATGGTGAGGAACTTCCCTTAACACGTGGGTGCTGGTGCTCTGGGTGGATGGCAAAGATTCCAAAATAGATCTTACAGCAGACCATAATTCAGGCAAATTACACCACTTTCTCAGTATAGAAGAACTTGTATTCCTTGCTAAATAGGACACATTGGTAGCCATGGTTCTCACTTGCTTCTCACCCTACTCCATCTTGAGTAAACTAACAATTTGGATTCAAAGTGACAAATGTGCTGTGAGAACGTTAAAAAACAATGAAAGCCACATTTTCAAGCTTCTGTTTATAGCAAATGCTACATTTTCTCGAGTGCTTCTCTGGAAAAGGAAGCTCTAATTTCATAATTAGAATGCTTTATTATCTGACATAGGTGAGGTTTAGCAAGAATATCAAGCCATCTTTCTCACAAACAAGTACAAGAAGTTTGCTGAGAAAAAAAAACCCTGAAAAGATTTCACTGCAACATTATTTTCCCCCACACCTTCTAATGAATTTTCATGGCAGCATTCACCTCAGTGCTATATTTCATAAGAGAAAATTAAAAACCTGCCTTGAAACCTGGATGACAATGCTGCTAACATCTTTCAGAAGCCGGCATTATCCTTTGAGAGCCTTTCAGCTTCATTTCTATGCCCTTTTGTTTTCCCTCACAAAACATATTTTAAATGTGAAATATTAAATGTTCATTGCTTCTTGATATTGTGTTTTAGTCATTGTATGTTGGAGGCAAAGGGCATGGTTTTATATATAGAATGCACACCAAATATCTGATTTTGTAATTATATTTCACTGCAGAGATGCCTTAAGAAATGTACTTTCTTTCAGACACAAAATTTACTGAGGGAGCAACTTTCCTTCAAGACTGCCACGTCCCTAGAAACTCTGGTATAAGGGGCCAAGCTTCAGACTTTAACTTGATAGGAGCAGTTGCAAAAAGTGTCTCTTCAGTGTATAAATGCCATCTTACCAGAGTTTTAATGTGGCCAACTAATAATAAGGCTGGCCCTCCCATTAGGTCAAAGGAAGGCAGAAATGCTGGGAGGCAAAAGGAAATTATTGTAGGATGCCACGCAATCCGCTTGTATCCCTTAGCTATCTGATTTTTTTAGCTGATAACATTATTTTATTATGTATTGTGATGAACAGTTAAGTTTACCAATCCAACTAGCCTTTGTAGCCAGAATGAGAGAGTTATTCTGTCCTTTGCCTTATTCCTTAAAATCACCTGGATGCAGTAGGCAGCCTGGTGTACTCCTGAAGTTTAGGATTTCAGTTTCTGTCAGTATAGTCAGTAATCAGGAAGTAGGCCCCAAATCCAGAATGCATCAGGTTGCTTGTGTATAAACTACATGTTGTACCAGCCCAATGCCAGTTCCAGGTTTGAAAGGGTTGATGAAAAGCAGATGCATTTCTGGTGTCCCTGCACTTACATGTCTGTCTCAGGGATTCCCAGACTGTGAGTTCAAATTCTTTGGGGGAGGGGGGCTATTAGCAAAATGGAAGGGAGTCCCAATTTTCCCATTTGAATAAACAACCTGACAGCTGCTGGCAAAGTGGGAGATGCAAAGTGGGAAATGCGGTGTGGCAGACCTTCTAGAATGGGAGGAATGTGGAAGAAGTATGGCATTTCCACTCTACCCAAGCAATATCAACCCCACCTGGCCCTTGTGAAACCATAACTGATCCTGAGTCTGCACTCCATTTAGCATAAATAAGCCATCAGTGTACTGAGGAATCCATAGACTATGCTGGTTGGAAGCAATGACACAGAGAAGACTTCCAGCAGTGGTCAGGACCGAGTCATAAACAATTTGAAACGAGAAGGTAGAGGTATCAGGAACTCCTGTGATCCTAACCTGCAATAGGGCTACCAAGAAGAGAGCTAGGCAAGCCCACATCCGGAACACAGGAAGGCCAAGGATCTGGTGGAAGGCAAGGAAATGATGAGGCTGCTGGTCCTACAAGTTGAGCCAAGAAAGGAGTGTAATACAGGCTGGAGAAGCTTCCTTGCCTTAAATGGCTGAGATCCCAGGAGAAGCCTCAAACTAAAGGTTTTGGCCTTAGTTTGACAAAAAAGCCATGTAGTGTCTCAGCCCAGAAAGTTCCCCTGAACAGAGGGAAGAAGGAACCCATTTTATGCTAAACTGCGAACTGCTACACTCACTGGTATGAAGAAGAAACTCTTAGTTTCAATCATAGGAAGATTGCTCATATCTATCTATCATTTTAGGGATCACAGCTCTATAAAGCTTGAAAAACCCTGACTTACGGTTATGAACTGCAGATCACATTTTCCATAATGCCACAAAATAATGCCCATTGGATATTCTAGGACAGTGAGAAACAAAAATGACCCCTCGGTGCTCTAGTGTGTCAGTATTGAATGGTTGTGGAGTATATTATCATCATGGATAGGTCCCCACAATTTCTCAACATGGCAAGGAACAGAAGGAAACTCCAAAATTCAATAGCACAATCCCAAATTCATGTGTTCCACAAGCAGAAATCAATGGCTACTAAAAATGGTTGAAAATAACTCTTAATGGCACAATCATTGTGAGAAGAAAAAAGAGAGTCAATAAAGAAAAGCCAAGAGGACATCCAGTACAAGGAGACTGCAGAAAGGAAGGAATATTGACAAAGAAGAGAAAAAAAGTAGTAATCTCAGATGGAACTCAAAGATTGATATCATTGGAAGAGACCTATGGATCAAGAGGAGAGAAATAATAAGAGTAGAGTCATGCAAAAGTGTGTGCAAGAAGCTTGCAGATAAGAACAAATAGAAAGCTGAGTGGGGTGGGGAGTCATAGTGTTGGGTAGGACTTCAGACAGTAAGATTTGATTTCCTTTGAATGAGAGATTGAAGGGGGTGAAAAAAATCCACATACCTATTTTTAAGCAGGAGTTCATGAGAGCATGAAGCCCGGATTTTCAAACAGAAAACAGAAATGACTGGTAGCATTTCTTCAGCACTCAGATTTGATTTTTTCTCAGTCTGGCATGGGGGTCTGGCTACTGCACATGGCACTGCCTGCCTGCAAATTACGGTATGTCTGTGTAAATTGAATGGTCAGCTAATCAAACATTACTATACTTTTTTACAGTCACAGTACAGTTCTTGTTCCATATTTTAAATTCCATGAACTATTATGCTACAAGAAATAGCATAAGTGTAGTATTTATTGGTGTGGTGGTTAAGTCATCAGGCTAGAAACCAGGAGACGAGTTCTAGACCCACATTAGACACAAAACCAGCTGGGTGACCCAGGAAGCAGGTAATGGCAAACCACTTTTGGAAAACTGCAGGGATTTGTCCAGGCAGTCATCAGGACACACACAAATGCTTTAGAATAGACAAGGATGCAACCTTGAAGGACCACCTCTGGGAAGTCAGTGTGAAGGAGTCTATCAGCAATGAGTGGGTGAAGCACTTTGCCCTAATTGCCTGGACTATATTTTTACAGGTAGTCCTCAACCTTGATCAACAATTGTTCAAAGTTACAAAACCGTGGAAAAAACCCAGCCCTCATACTTATGACTGTTGCAGTGTCCCTGCAGTCACATGATCAGAATGAGGGTACCTGGCAACCAGCAGCATTTATGACAATTGCAGTATCTTGGGGTCACACGATTGCCATTTGTGACCTTCCCAGGGGGCTTCCAACAAGCAAGTCAACGGAGGAAGCCAGATTCACTTAACAACTAGGGGGGAAAAAGATTGTAAAATTTGGCACATTTCTTCGCAATGGAAAGTCCCAGTCCCAATTGTGGTCATAAGCTGATGATTACTTGTACCAAAGCTTTGGATCTGTTGCACTGAGGGTTTAAATTCGTAGATTCTCTTCACCTGCATCTCTTTAATGCTTTAAATAAAATAGAAATCTGCAAAGGTAAAAGGTCAGCAAAGGAACCCAATTGGAATATTCAATGTTGTTATATTATCATGTAATAAAAACCTCTTTTTCCCTCTTCAATTTCTGATTGTCTTTAAAAGTATGTGAGATTTCCAGCTCTTGGGAGATTGGTTACTACTGATAACGCATTAACCAGTCTGTCAAAGGACAATGCTAGATGATGAGGCCTATCTTCTTCAAGTCAGCTCCAAGAGAGCCTCATTAGGGTTTCATGTGACATGTTCTCTGAATTGGCGTGAGGGAAGACCAGGAGACAGCAGGCACGGTTTCGAACGGTTTATTACGGATAACACCCGGGCAAGGGCACCGCGGGGATTCCCCGTTATTTATACAAGAACTTGTGTACGCAACAACCAATCATCGAGTGGCGTTCTCCCACCGCGTGGCGGCAGCCAATCAGGCGCGGCTAGCTGTTGACAGCCGTGAGCTGTCAACGAGCTGCGCCTCCGACCAGCTGGCAACTGCTGACAGTTCGGTTGCTACTGCGCATGCGCGGTCCTGGCAACTTTGACAGCTGTCAGTGAGCTGCGCCTGTGCGGTAGCTTGACAGCTGTCAAAGTCAGCCGCTCGCTGCACCTGCGCAGAAGGAAAGTGGCAGCCCGTTTGACAGGTGTCAGCGGGCTGCCGCGTTTCTCCTCACGAGCGTGTGGGAGAAGAAACTGCGAGTTGGTTGGCTTGGGCTCTGCTGTGTTGGAAAAGCTGTCCATTTGGAAAAGCTGTCGACTATAATCAAGAAATTTTGGCCCTGGAAGGGGCCGGCATAGTCGATGTGTACCCTGGACCAGGGGTTCTTAGTCACTTCCCATTTGTGGACAGGGGCGTGTGGCGGGGGGGTCTAGTTTGCTGACACATGTAACACCCGGCTACATGTTTCTCGATGTCTCTGTCTAGACCGGGCCACCGAAGGTAGCTGTGGGCGAGTGCTTTCATCTTAACCACACCAGGGTGGCCCTTGTGGAGAGAGTGTAACGCTTGGGATCTGTGGGGTTTTGGAATGATGACCCGACTTCCCCAAAGGACGCAGCCTAGGTGAGCAGACAGTTCGTGCCGTCTGAGATAGAAGGGTTGGAATTCTGGCCCCGGACAGGCGGACTGCCATCCTGTCATGACCCAGGTGAGTACTCTGCTCAGGACCTTGTCCTTGCTGGTTGCCAAGGCGATGTCTTTAGCGGACAAGGGACGATCTGGCAATTCTTGGATTGCCAAGATGTGGCCGGCTGGTGCTGGATCTGGCTCGAGAGTGGGCAAGGGCAGCCTGCTTAGTGCATCTGCGTGGCCCATTTCCTTCCCGGGTTTGTGTTCGAGCCTGAAGGAATAAGCAGTGAGGAATGTGGTCCAGCGCAGCATTCTTGGAGATAGGATTTGGGGTGTTAATTTGTTCCAGGTGAAGAGCCCTAGCAGGGGTTTGTGATCTGTGAAGATCGTAAAGGGGCAGCCGTATAGATAGTTGTGAAATTTTTTCACGCTTGCTACGATTGCTAGTGCTTCCTTGTCAATTTGAGCGTAATTCCGCTTTGCCCTAAAAAGGGTCCTGGAATAATATGCGATGGGAGATTGTGTCCCATCTGTGTGCAGGTGGCTGAGAACTGCGCCTATGCCGTAGGGGGAGGCGTCGCATGCAACGCAGAGAGGCATTCTTTCCCTGTAATGGGTGACAGTGGATTTGCTGGATAGGAGTTGTTTCAGCTTCTGAAAGCTGTCATTATGAACCTGGGTCCACTGCCAGGGGGCTCCTTTGTCGAGCAGCCTATGAAGGGGTTCTGCTATGGTTGCCTTCTGTGGAAGGAAGGCGTGATAGAAATTAAGGAGTCCTAAGAAGGCTTGTAGTTCCGCTTTGTTCTTAGGGGGAGGGGCTGCCTTGATGGCCTGGATCTTAGAATCTGACGGATGGATTCCTTGGGCATCGATTCTGTAGCCCAGGAATTCGGTGACTGGGACCCCTATTGAACATTTTTCCCTTTTTAATTTAAGGCCAGCAGACCGAAATTTGTGCAGCACTTCCTGCAGTCTTTCTGCTAGGATTTCTTCGGACTCCCCTGCGATGAGCACATCATCGAAGTAGGGGCAGACCCCGGGGATTCCTTTGAGGGTCTTTTCCATGGCTTCCTGGAAAATACCAGGTGCCACAGCGATACTGAATTGAAGGCGGTTAACCCTGAACGCTCCGCGGTGGGTGACGATGGTCTGAGCGTCCGCCATGTTTTCTGATACTGGCAATTGCAAAAACACGTGTGCCAAGTCGAGCTTGGCAAAGATGGTGCCTGACTGGATAGCTGACAGGACATCCTTGACAGCTGGGACTGGGTAGGCGTGGGGGTTTAACGCTCAGTTCAGGGTGGCCTTATAGTCCACGCAGATGCGGACTTCCCCGTTGGGCTTAACCGGGGTGACTATGGGGGTCTCCCAAGTGCCCCCTTCCGTTTGTTCTAGCACCCTGAGGTTGACTGTCAAGTTCAGATTCAATTTTGGATTTGAGGGCGAAGGGGATCCTCTTGGCCTTAATCCTGACAGGCAGGATTTCAGGGTTCAGTTTTAAGTCTATGGGAGGACCATGGTACTTCCCCAGGGTCCCGTCGAACACGTCTGCGTACTGGTGGCAGACAGCTTCTAAGTGACGGGACTGTGACTGGTTAATTCCGATGATTTTTATGCCCAGGGCCTCGAACCAATCAATTGCTTATAATCAACCCTAAGCTTGGTTTTACCCTTTAGTTTGATCGGGGCTCCTTGGAAGTCAGCTAGAAAAATTTGTGAGGGACTCAGGGGGAAACGGCGTCCGCAGCGACGCGCGATCCCCTGAACTGTGTCCCATGATAAGATGGAGACTGAGGACCCCGAGTCCACCTCCATCTCGCAGGGGACTCCCTGTAATCGAATTAGGATTTTTACTTTGGGCTTAATGTGGTTGGTGAGTAAGGGCCCCTGGTCTGAGTGGATGGTCAAGATGGATGACCTCTGGGTTTCCCTGGCCAATTTAGGAGGGGATGTCCTACGTTCAGGGGCGACTTCCAGTTCATTGAGGGTCTCTCTGTTCGTGCTGCGGCAGGCGGTGCGGATGTGGCCAGTTTTTCCGCAGCCATGGCACTTGGCGTTCCGGAATCTGCAGGAAGGTCTGGCGTGGTTTCCACCACAGCTGGCACACTTGAGGCGATTGGGTGGGGAGCTTTTGATGCCCACGACCGGTCTGTTTCACGGCGTGCTTAGAGGTTGCCTGGTCTCGGGCGAATGGCATCCACTTCGGCTTTCTCCTCAGGTGTTCCGTAGTCGGGGTTTCTGAGGTAGTCTTGGTGGACTGACCCGCTGAGGGAATTCCCAGATGGGGCCGCGTCTTCCCTGCGGCTGTCCTCATAGGCCATAATTTCGAGTGTCACCTCAGCGAGGTCCATTGTTGGCTTGGCAACGATCTTCTTTTGTAGCCTTTCATTCCGCAGACCAACAATGACCTGGTCTCGGATGCGATCTTCTAAGTCGGGGAAGCGACAGCGGCGGGCTGCATGGCGAACCTCGGCGATGAAAGACGTGGCTGACTCGCCCGGTCGCTGGAAACGATGGGTGAAGTTCAGCCGCCAATAAAGTTCAGACCGCCTTGGCATGAAGTGCCGGTTGAGGCGGTCGACCAACTTGGCGTAAGGCATGGCAGCCACCGGGTCTGGGCTACAGAGCCCTACGGTGATGTCATAGACTGCTGGCCCACTGAGGCAAAGTAGCGCCGCGGCCCTGGGGCAGTCTTCGAAAATCTTGTTGACAAGGAGGTACCCCTCGACCTGCCCGAGATGAGATTCCCAGCCTTCTGGCTGGGAGACGTCGAATTCCCTAATATGCCCGAGGGTGGCCATGCTGTCCAGGTCCATGGGTCTGCTTTTGTGTCGAGTGGGTGGAGGGCTCTCCCTAGCCAGCGAGCGACTTCAGCGGTGTCGGCTGGTGGGATGGCTTCCTTCCGTCAGCTCGTGGCTTCAGCTCTGAGACTTCAGCTCGTACTAAGCAGACCCGCATCCCATCCTCGTCGCCAGGTGAATTGGCGTGAGGGAAGACCAGGAGACAGCAGGCACGGTTTTGAACGGTTTATTAGGGATAACACCCGGGCGAGGGCACCGCCGGGATTCCCTGTTATTTATACAAGAACTTGTGTACGCAACAACCAATCGTCGAGTGGTGTTCTCCTGCCGTGTGGCGGTAGCCAATCAGGTGCGGCTAGCTGTTGACAGCCGTGAGCTGTCAACGAGCTGCGCCTCCGACCAGCTGGCAACTGCTGACAGTTCGGTTGCTACTGCGCATGCGCGGTCCTGGCAACTTTGACAGCTGTCAGTGAGCTGTGCCTGTGCGGTAGCTTGACAGCTGTCAAAGTCAGCTGCTCGCTGCGCCTGCGTGGAAGGAAAGCGGCAGCCCGTTTGACAGGTATCAGCGGGCTGCCGCGTTTCTCCTCATGAGCATGTGGGAGAAGAAACCAGTTAAACGTCCCATTTAACAGTTGATATGTAACATTCTCATAACAGACCCTCCATAGAAGGGTGAGGGTGACCAAACCGAAATTGAGCTGATTTAGAAGGGTAGATGTAGCATTTGCCATCAGAAAATGAAAGAAAACCTTCTATGTGAACCAAGTGCCTAAGATAGCATCCTATGAACAGCAATGACCTTACATTCAAATAGAAGATAGTCAAGTCAGAATATATTTGAACTATCAGTTTAATTTGTATTGTTTGAAATCATCACTTTGAATCTCCTAATTGATTTGAGTGAGATTTCTGAGATAGATTATCAAATTAATAGATTCAGAAATTTGGTTGGGGGAGAAGAAGCAAGCAGGCGCATATGCAAAAACACACAAATCCTCAGATTCAGGAACATCCAGTAATAAGTGGGAAAGTGGATTTGAATCAAATCTTCAAACTCTCCTGATAGATGATTGTACAGCATGTCAGGCTATCCTCCTCACATCGTGTTTTCACATATGGCAACTTTATCTGTTCCCTCCTTCCATTTAACTTTCCAGCCAGGCCAGGCCAGCATTGGTTTTGATCTATTGAAGTGGGGAGGGAGCAGGTTGTCCATCATCAAAGGCATCTCAGTTCCCCTGTTGGGCAAATGCTTGCCCACATACTGCTTGAGGGGAAGACAGAACCATCTCAGCACACATCAAGGGAACTCTGGAAGCAGAGATGAGGTGCAGATGCATCCTGGCCTTCTTCGTTCTTCTGTTTGATGCCATGGCACAGAGACTGTTTTCAGATCTTTGTGTCAAATAAAATACCATGGAGTTATTCCTTTCATCTTTTCTGCCTCAGCCTAAAATAGTGGGTTCTTCATTCAAGTTTCTCTTTAGATGGTATGCATATCTTAATATCCCTGCTGAGACAGCTTCAAGACCTAGTTCTGGTAGGGTGAGACATATATGAAGTCCTGCTTCTTGGAAATGAAACCCTGAAAGTTACTTCCGTAATACATGGCACATATTCATGAC
The DNA here is from genome assembly GCF_964194415.1 of Vipera berus. Taxonomy (NCBI): domain Eukaryota; kingdom Metazoa; phylum Chordata; class Lepidosauria; order Squamata; family Viperidae; genus Vipera; species Vipera berus. Next base: position 178,351,823 of record NC_138202.1, on the reverse strand, counting down.
CATACTTAGTAAAACATGTTACACTTTATAAAAGTCTGTCATCACAGGACCAGACGCATTTTATTACCTGTTTGGGGTGGGTTATGGTGGGATGAATTGTGAGAAAGGCTGTACAGGTAGTCCTCAACGTACGACCGTAATTGAGCCCAAAATTTATGTTGCTAAGTGAGAAATTTTTAAGTGATTTTTGCCCCATTTTACCTTGTTTCTTGCCACACTTGTTAAGTGAATCACTGCAATTGTTAAATTAGTAACACGGTTGTTAAGTGAATTGGGTTTCCCCATTGACTTTGCTTGCCAGAAAGTTGCCAGAGATGATCACATGATCCTTGGACACTGCAACCATCATAAATGTGAGTCAATTGTCAAGCATCTAAATGTAAATCACGTGACCATGGGGATGCTGCAACTGTTGTAAGTGTAAAAAATGGGCATAAGTCAGTGCCATTTTTTCAGTGCCATTGTAACTTTGAATGGTCACTAAGTGAACTGTTGTAAGTCAAGGACTACCTGTATATCATATTTTAATGGAAGAGCTGGATTACATTCTACCTTCTCCCAGACCTCAAAATGGTCAAGAATTTAATCAACTGAGTTTTATCTCTAAAATATATTCTGTTCACTTCCTACCAGTTGCAGCCTACTCTTATTTCATATCATTTCAAACCACAGATTGTATAAACAGTACACATGACACAGAAAAAAAATCTTTCCTTCCACAACCCATATAAACGTATTCTTCAATTGCAAAGTAGTAGAGGGATTAAAGTTTTGGACTACAACTTTTAGCAGGAAGAAGGAAACTAAAGTATTTTACTTATATGGATTAATTTAGAAAAGTAATATTTTTCGCAGAAGTCCTGATCAAAGTTCCCATTTCCATAGACTGTTATTATCTGCTAAAAATTAACTGAATCTGCCCTGTCAAATATCACGCTTTGAAAATTGTTTTGAAATTTCTTTTTACGGGAAATGGTATTGAAATGTTTTAAATAAATGAATAAATAAATCTGTCTGTCTTGGATTTTCTTAAATCCAGAAATATGATATGTCCTAATGAATACAGCCCACATCCTTGAGAGGCTGGAAAATATTCTCATGAACCAATCTGAGATTTTGCTATCAGTTCACTCTATGTGTTAGAGAAAGAATTGTTTTGGTCACAGTGCATCAAGGTCTTTACTAGTTTCTACATAGGAATCTATTTTCTTTTAATTTCTTTTTAAAAAATTACATTTGTTTATTGTAATAATCAGGCCTGCTCCTAGTAAAAGAGATCAGGAAGCAGATGGGAAATCTCAGTCCCTTCAGGTGCTTTTACTACTAAATATGTGTACTTAGCATTTGTTGCATTTGCTAGAGTTCTTTTAAGTATGAGATGATAATAGCAGTGGTAGTAGTAGTAGAAGCAGCAATAATAATAATAATAATAATAATAATAATAATAATAATAATAATAATAATAATAATAATAATAATAATAATAATAAATAGAGTTGGAAGGGACTTTGGAGACTTTCCCTGCTAAGGCAGGAAAACCTATACCATTTCAGACAAATTGTTATCCAATCTCTTCTTAAAAACTTCCAGTGTTGGAGCATTCACAACTTCTGAAGGCAGGTTGTTCCACTGGTTAATTGTTCTAACTGTCAGGAAGTTTCTCCTTAGTTCTAGGTTGCTTCTCTGATTAGTTTCAATCCATTGCTTCTTGTCCTGCCTTCGGGTGCTTTGGAGAATAGCTTGACTCCCTCTTCTTTGTGGCAGCCCCTGAGATATTGGAACACTGCTATTATGTCACCCCTAGTCCTTCTCTTCATTAAACTAGACACACCCAATTCCAGCAACCGTTCCTTATGTTTTAGCCTCCAGTCCTCTAATCATCTTTGTTGCCCTTCTCTGTACTCTTTCTAGAGCAGGCATGTCAAACTCGCGATGTCACGTGACGTCGCGTGACATATCGGAACTTTTTCCCATTGCTGAAAATGGGATGGGCGCGATTTCTCCGTGACGCTCTGGCCCGCGGGCCAACAGTTTGACACCCCTGTTCTAGAGTATCAACATCATTTTTATATCATAGCGACCAAAACTAGATGCAGTATTCCAAGTGTGGCCTTACCAAGGCGTTGTAAAGTGGTATTAACACTTCACATGATCTTGATTCTATCCCTCTGTTAATGCAGCCTAGAACTGTGTTGGGTTTTTTGGCAGCTGCAGCACACTGTGGGTTCATATTTAAGTGATTGTCCATTAGGATTCCGAGATCCCTCTCACAGTTGCTACTATTGAGCCAGGTACCCCCTATACTATACCTGTGCATTTGGTTTTTCCTGCCTAAATGTGGAACCTTACTTTTTTCACCTTTGAAGATAAGGTGTCAGAAAGGGAGTTCTAAGAACCAGGTTTCAACTGGATGTAGCCTGCAGCCTACATGAGAAGGAAGCCTATCATTCACAGTGGGTCTATATAACTCGCCAGGGCCATCTCACCACAGCCAACTTGTTGCGGGACAATTGCCATGGACAATTGCATGCAGGATAGTTCAGTGCAATAAATATTGTCTGCCACTGTTTTTTTTTAACATTATTCCCATTTTCGTCAATGGCAGATAACATTTATTGCATTGAGTTACCTGCGTGGAATTGTCTGCAGCAAGTTATCCTGTGGCAAGATGGCCACAGAGAGTTGGCCGCAGTGAGTTGTCCCATTCCATTCACAGCTGCCTGCATCATCAGCCAAGTTTCTCTTTGACAGACCTCTGTTGAGGTCTGACTATGGCAGAAGAAAAACATTTTTTGTAAAAAAAATCACAAAAGGCATTTCTTCTCAAAGCTTTATTTTAATGCAAAATAAAACTGTCCAAAATCTATATGGCATCCTGTATCTCTCTATATAAAACAAAGCAAAACAGCTCAAATTTAATTTTGTTACATTCAAATTAATGTTCTCTCAAATTTCTCTCTCCCCACAATAATTTCACCCAAAACGTTTACACACAAATATAGATTTGTTCTTTAAAAAAAATCTAAATATAAAAGAAAGGTCACACAGTGTGCAAACCAGAGCAATTCCCATGATAGCTCAACCACTGATGCCTGTAGAATTGCACCCAAAATAAGCCTGAAATGGATGGCTTGTATGATGAGGGTCAAAACAAGCAGCGTCATGTGCACAAATCATCCTCCCAGGTTTTCTGAACAAGGGCCTGATCTGGGAAGGCACGGGCTCCCCTAAGGGATAAGTGAACTTATAGAACATTTCTCACTAGGAATAATACACAAAAGAATGATTTTTGTCCTAGGCCTAACTAGGCAGGATGCGAAACTGTTTCTGGCTCTGGACTTTAGCTGAGGTAAGGAGTTTCGAGATACATTTGGAGAAGGGGCCTTTCCTAAAGCTTTTATATATTGCTCAGCCACCGTTTTCATTCAAGTGATCAGAGCTAGGCCCTTCTTTTGGGATTCTATAGGTAGTCATAGTTACACATCCAATTCAGGCTTTTTAAAAATGTCACCAATAATTTGATAGACAGTACAGTGATATTTCTAGTTATTTTAGAGGATTCTGATCAATCTTGTGTGCCTGATAAGCTTGCTCAATATTCTGGTTTGGTTGCCCACTATTAGCAGACTTTCATCCCTACTATATGATTATCAATTGAATGTTTCCCTCCTCGGTATATCAACTGTTCAGAACAAAGTTTTTAGAATCATACTTTAGCCAGCTTTTAAAGAAAGCACCAATAAGGAGCACATTCCTTAGCCTTTTTTTAGTTAAGCTGGAAATGGCTCAAATTAGATACAGTGTTGAGTAGCTGCAGATTAAAACTATTGCAATACACCCCTCAGGCTTTGTAATTCTTATCAGGAAGCATAGAAAATGAGCCAAGGCATCAGTGTAAATCTGGGACTGCTTTCCTGCTTTATTAGACAATTTCTCCTGCATCCTCTTCCTTTTTCCAGAAAAGTGAGATTGACACAAGGACATAGAAGAAGGTTTCATTTGGTCTTCTACCTAGAAAGGCATCCACACTCACATTGTCAATCTCTTCACAATTTTTCTAGAAAAGTTTCAGGCATTCAGAGGAATACCTCCAAAACATCCAAAAGCCATCACAAAGCCACTTTACAAATGGTTCCAGCTGGACTGGCATGTTTTCAAAGCAAATGAACGCAAAGTATATCAGACTATAAATGGACTTCTGCTGGTCAATAATATTTTTATTTATTTATTTAGATCACTTATATGGCTGCCCAAACATATGCCTGCAAAGGGGAAAAGAGCAGCTATTTTCTTAAAGGCTGATGTTAGTTTTTATTATGTTTATTATGTTTTTGCAAGTGGTATATTGTCATCCATCAGCTATAGCACCTTGTGATGCGTCTGCTATACATTTTATTTGCAATATGGTGCTGATAAAGTTTCCGTCATGTTCTTTCAGAGAAGCAATCTTTCTCTGATGAACACGTACCTCTTGAAATCAATTAACACATCCACCTGTTTTTCCCAAGTCAGAATCCTGGCTTTCTGGACTCAGGAGGATGGTATGTAATTCTTTTGCACTTTTCCTCACACTCAACCCAAGAATTTTCATTTTTCTTGCACCTGCACAAAACACCTCTACAATGTTGTGCTGCATCTATTATTTTGTAACAGGGAATAAATTCCCTTACTGATCTAAAAGAGAGACACTGTTTAATAAGCTACTGGTTAAGATTAACAGCCCGGAAAATCTACTTTTGACCTGCCTGACTTGCTCTAAACTGGACCATTGGAGTCTATGGGAGTTGCAGCTGCCCAGGAACAATTGAGCACCAGCCTCAAAGCCATAAATAAGCTAGGCAGACTCTTTCATCCAATTTGGATTTTACCCTTGTTTGTTCCTGAAATGCTGCCAGTTATCTTTGTAAAGGGGAGAGTTAGTGGCATTGATTTATAAGGTGGGAGTTTGTCTTTCAAGGCTATTCTTAATTGTGATTAGGCTTGAGAAAGCCACTATCATCAATGTTTGTTGTTATTACCCAAGGAGCCCTATGCATTATCAGTTATAGTCATTAAAAAAAATCAAAGCACATTTCATTTACACTTCTGATTGTCTGCATCTACTACATTTTTGCCAAATTTTTGTTCATTTAAGAATATGGATTTTTTTAAAAACAGAATTTGAAGGTTGTAGACTTGAATCAGAAGCACAGGCCCAATTCTCGAAGAAGGATCTGTTTCAACTTTGGAATGGCTACTCCAAAATCTAGAGTTCTTGAATACTCCTACTCAAAAAGATTTCCAAATCTGTGCTGTGCACAACATTTAAAGAAAATGTAAACTGAATTCAGTGCAGGGATCTTTACTCAGAAATTAAACCAGACAACCAACATCAGTTGTGGATTTTGTGAGGCCTCTTTAAAACCAAGGAGATTATAAACATGAAGTACCAGTAGTTCCAAACAGAAGAGTTGAGTTTGGATGTGTTCTCTTGTTGCACATAAGCTATAAATATGCTAAATGCTTGACATGATTCACAAAGGGGAAAAGTAGAAAACATATTTTAATATGTATAATATGCTAAATACATCAAGGAAATCCATCTATTGTGGGATGACAAATTGTCCAGAAAAATAAAATCTGATATAAAATGAAACTGTCTGCCTGAATCACATGTATGTGCAAAGTCATTATATACTGGTGTTCACAATATGCAATTTTTCCATCCTCCTTGTAAATAGTTCAACTCAATATGGATTTCTGAAAATGTTGGCTTAACAAAAGTAAGTCATCAATTTCAGACGTGATTACATAGAGGTGGATAGGGAGAATTAGCTGTTTGCTTAAAATGGCATAAACAAGATTTGTTCATTTATATAAATAGATTTTTCCATGGAAGGATCAATGTACTCTTGCAATTCTTTGTAATTAATTCTTGATTAATCATTCAGGGCCAGTTGAAATTAAATTCATCCCCTGGAAATAGATAATTGGCCTTTGAATGGCCATAAAATTCTGCATTTTGGGGGGGGGGAATCCAACACACAGGTGTGTGTGCATATGCGTGCACATACACACATACACATTCCCCCTATTAAAATGAACATACCTACTTGCTATTTGTCATCACTGGAGACTTCCCACTTAGCCCCACGTTCTGATATATTTAACAGGTAGTTTTGGAGAAAGACTATGACCTTCAACTTTGATATAAAATGCACTATAGTACCTCACATTTTCTGAATATGAATTCAGGACTGCATTCACACCAAGCCGCTGACTCTTTCAGGGACACTAAAGAAATTGACTCTCTAAAATATAATAATATAAATTTGTGTACATAATGAATTCTCTATAAGCCAAATCTCTTCAGGGTACCTAGTAGAATGAAGCCATTTCAGAAAAGCTAAATGATAAATGGCTCTGCCTCCTTGATGGCCCCTCTGAGCATCATATAATAATTATTAGATGACCTCTATAATGAATCTTGTTAATTTGCTGCATACCAAAATAAAATGTAAGGATTTCTCAATTCTTTTCTATGGCCATGCCCAAGATCTTTCACTTGGAAGGAAAAAGCCTGTAACATAGACTTAAAATGAGTCCCCAGTCAGAGTTTGGAATTAAAAAAAAACATGCTGAAGCTATTAGAGACTTTTCAGAGAAGCTTTTAAAGACAGAAGCAAGTCTCAGAAGTTTTATTAGTCTTAAGTGGCAAACAACAAAAATTGTGAAAACCTAAACTATCTGCATTTTACAGAAGTGTGCAAAGTTTGTCATTTCCCTTCTTCTTTTCTTCTAGACACATTGATCACAACTACACTATGATTCAGGGTATCCATGGAGAGAGGGGGGTCAAAACCATCAAAATGGCAGCTTTGATTGCAGCTGCCATTTTGAATTTTTTGACACCTGGCCCCTTTCTTCCATCCTGGATATTCCTACCATGATTCCCCCTCAGTGGAACCACATTATGCTTAATCTCTCACTTGATAACTATACCATTATTATGTCTTTTTGCTTCTTTTTAAACCTAGAATTCTCCAATGCCCACAAAGATCTGAGCATTGTAATGTTTGGCATTTAACAAAACTTTCCTCTGCTAAGCCCTCTAGGATTAGCCGAGGGGCTGCTTTGCACAGGTGGCTTAAACAAATAAATTAACAAATAGCAGCCTAATAGTTACCCAAGTGCTTGAAAACACAGTCAACAATTTATTTTCTGATAGGGCCATGAAAAGGATGGTGGTCTAGCAAAAATGAGTTCCTAAAAACACGAGATTCCACAGCCATCTTGCAACCTTTTTGATTTGGAGTTGTGACTGGGGAAATAAATACTAGTAAAATATCACCAGAGCACAAATTGATAATTCCATCCTAGTACACAATTATTAAGTATATGCTCCATTGGTATCAATGGAGAATCAGCTCTCTCAAGACACAAAGACACATAGTCATCCACATACATCAATATAGTGGCATACAAATGAACTAATAGTTATGAAATCAGAGGTAGGAAGCTACATACTGAGCCCTTTTGTATTTCCTTCCAGAAACCCTTACAATGCAACACTGTATGGTGCTCTACTTAGGCATCTTTTAAATTTGTCCAAGCTGCTCGTTATTAGAAAACAGAAGAAGAGGAGAAAAATGGTTTCAGACCTGAAGCATCCTTCTAAGCAGATGAAAAGAATATTCATAAAGGATTCAGAGATGGGGACAATAACAAATTCTAGGTCACACTTTGAAAGGAACACATCTCATTGATACTGTAGAATATTTCCAATTCTTCAGAGGAAGTTTTAGTAAAGGACCTGTATACTGATTGTACCCACAGTGGTATGAATTATATGCCTTTCCTAAAATCATTTTCTCTCCTCCTCCCTGCAAGACCACTTGGCTGTTGGTTTTTTTTGTGCCTGTGTAATTGCAAATAGCCCTGAGTGGCACTTTGTGATGTGCGTATAAATACTGCTGAGTCTTTATCTACCATCATCTATGTTTAAACACTTTTTTTAAAAAAAACAACCTCTCTTACTCTTCAATATTTAAAGGTCATGTACCATTTGTATGAGTCTGCAATATAGTTGGGTACATATTCTGGTCATAGATTGGCCAGAATTAATGAGCACTTTTTCTGGAATGACTTATAGCATCGCCATAGCATCACCCAGCCAGTACTGAAGAAATATAAAGCTTGTCTTTATTACTGGTATGTTGGCAGAACAATGGGTGAGTGACTCTAGAAAATGCTATAGGTTGAGAGTGCAGCAATGACTTCAGAGGAACTAACTGTAAGATGAAGTCAACCATAAAATATCAGCAACAGTCCAGCTTTCACTTATACAGCTGCAGTCACAGAGTCCTTCTGCCTTGGATCTTGGTACCTGCATTGGTACTTATCAGGAGTGTTTTGTCTGTGTCCTATTCTGCCCACCTCATTATAAGGTGGAGCTCTGTGGCCTTGTGGTGGGGATGGTGGTACATCTTGGCGGAGAGGTCCTTTGTGCTGAATTACTGGCTGTGGTGGGAAATAGGATGAATACCATAACTCTGTTGCTCTTGGGCCATCTGGTGGATGAAGGTAGCTCCCTTTGGAGGGGTGAATTGCAGGTTGGCTTGCAGGAGGGTAGTGAAGATCTCTTTCTTTGTGTGCTATTCGTAGCCCTGTTAAATATTCCATTGGTTCTACAGATCCATGCCTAGGAAGAAAAATAGAAAGAGGGTGAGAAGCTGTCAGTAAAAAGTCTTGCATCGCCTCCATCTAAAATGCAGCAATTGTTTTGGGCAAGAAATGTAAAAACTAAAGCTCTGGACTGGTAGAACACAAAGGAAGCCAGTGGAAAAGTCCAGCCTCCACATATTGTAGCTTCTTTATCAAAACGTTCAAGCTATTCACCTTATTTGCCAAACTGTACTGAAAGCACTTTCTTTTTTGTAAGAAAGTAAAGTCTAAAACATATGAAGAACGGCTGCAGGACTTGAGTTTGGCTAGTCTAAAGAAAAGAAGAAATAGGGGTGACATGATAGCAGTATTCCAGTATTTGAGGGGCTGCCACCAAGAAGAGGGAGTCAAGCTATTCACCAAAGCACCAGAGGGCAGGACAAGAAACAAGGGTTGGAAACTGATCAGAGAGAGAAGCAACCTGGAATTAAGGGGAAACTGATGACGGGGTCATTCTGAAGGTTTTCTGTCCCAAATTTGGATTAACATTAAAGAGGTAATCTCTCCCTAAAGCCAGGACAAATGATACATGGAATAAAAAAGTGTTGTTTGTAGATGTCCACTCCAACAAGATGAAAGTTTGACTATTAGGAACTCTTCTCTGAAGAGAGAAATGTTTTTTTCAGTTACAGAAATAACTCTGGCTGTCTTTGAATTGACTTGCTGACTGCAACATTGAAAAACCAAGAGTTCATGTCTTAATGCTAGTTTTGTCAGATCCGACATGTCATATTTTCCACTCTTTCATGAACCTAGACAGTGTTTCAAATGTTGTATTCTTCTGCTAAATTTGTGCAGTTCATGTAATTTGTGCAATTACATTTCATGCATTTGATCCAGCTTGCCAAAGAAAAAAGTGAAGCACTGGAGAATAGCCAGGGAGAGCTTCTCCTAGGAGCAGAGTTGCTTATAAAAGCATAAGACAGATCCACCCTAAGCAACAGTGGGAATATAATACTTACAGATTATTATTTTTTTAAAGAGGCAAGGGAACTGTAATGGGTAGGCAAAGATTCAAAGTGAGTATGAAATGGATGGATGGACAGACCGAAAGGCAGATAATCACCTAAATCAGCTGTGGGATGAAGGTGTCTTCCCTTACGTTATGAACTATAGACAAAGGATTTTAGACTTCCCAGAGACACCAATTGTCCCAAATCACCATCCCTTCCATGGCTAAAAGGAGACCAAAATTTGGGTCTTCCCATTCCTGGTGCAGTACTTTAACCAATGCATCATACTGTCTTTCATATATATGCGTGTGCACTCGCACACATACACATGCACACACATACACACAACCAGAATTTTGTTTCTTCCTAAACTAGGAAGGGATGGAGTTTGAATTTAGTTACTTATGTTAAGTAATTTGAGGTCTTTTACTTGATGCTTGATGCAAAGGCCATTCATTGTTAGAGTTCCATCTGGAGAAAAAAACCAACCCTATTAGTTTAAGTCATCTAGAGCTTTGAAAGCTACAGTCGTTCAAAGTCGCTCTACTTCTCCTTTCTAGAAAAGTGGCAGAAATATTGAGTCTCTGTTGGCAGTTCAGGATTAGCTTAAAATAGTTCTTTGATGTGGCTTTCTTGCTAGATGTGCAGGTGGAATGCATATTTCCTTTATTTTTTTTTGGGGGGGGGTGTTTGCTTTGTCAGCCACAGCCATCTTGATAAAGATGGACCTTGTCAGTCATGTCTTAGCTAACTCCAGCTTAGATTACTGTCACATGAAATGCACTCCCCAAGGGAGCAGGCTTGTCATCCATGTCTTTTCAATGCTATCTTATCTCAGATGTTTCTATAGTGCTATTGTCCCTATGATGTTGGCTGCTTGCATTATATTGGAGCAGAATCTTTTAAATGACTTTTCTGTACTATTTATTCATTATACATTTTTTTTCTTTTTAAATTACTTCACTAGCATTATGATATGCTCAGAAAATTCAGCAGATGTTAACAATCTTAACTCAGCAGGTATCAATCAATGCAGTCAGAAATTACTCAGAAACTGCAATTAGTTGGAGTTTAGTTGCTGCTGTGAACTAGGCATTTTGGCAAACTACAGTGACATAGCACATCCAAATTTAGGGCAGAGACACCTAATTTTGACCAGCAAAGAAGTCAATAAATAAGCAAGCTGTTGGCTAACTCACAACTTTATTCAGGTTGACAAATAAAGGAAAGAAAGAAAGAGCATATGCACAGAACCCTAGATAGTCTTTGACTTAAACCATTTGTTTAATGACCATTTGAAGTTAGAATGGCACTGAACAAAGTGACTTATGACCATTTTTCACACTCTCCATAGACATATGGACACTTGGCAACTGGCTCATATTTATGAGGACTGTGCGTTTCCCGGGGTCATGTGAAAACCTTTGTTAACCTTCTGACAAGCAAAGTCAATGGGGAAGCCAGATTCACTTTACAACTGTGTTACTAACTTAACAACTGCAGTGATTTACTTAACAACTGTGGCAAGAAAGGTCGTAAAATGGAACAAAATTCGCTCAACAACAAGAACTACCTGTAGTCCCTTCATGGTCTAATGCTACTTTCAATCATAAAGAAAGTATCCCAAATTGGGGATAGAGAATTAACTGTCTTGAAATGTGGTTGCGTAGTGCAGGTGGAAGCAGTAGCTCCCACAACACATGTTGGCTTGTAGTCCATTCACCATCTCTGAAGGTGGCTTCAGACCTTCAGCACTGGATCTGGAGTCTCTCACAGCAAACAGGGAGGGCCTGTCTTTTATAATGTTCTGTTTTTAAAGTGAAGAATCTCTGGGGAGTACAGAAGCCCTGAAAGTCCAAGGCCTGGAATTTTTCCTCTCTCTCTTTCCACTTTAAACAGGAAACATTTGCACTAAGCAATTCCAGTGGGAGAACGCAGGTTCATTTCAAGGCAGATAATGTTTGTGTGTTGCTTGTGTTTGGTGATTTATCCTATGGGCTTAAATGAGTCCGGCAGGAAGAAAAAAAACACACATTATGTTTCATGTCATGTAAAACAATGCTTGGTGAGTCTGGAGCACAGCACAGACACGAATCACTAGACAAATAAGATGAGGGTCAGAAATGTGCAATTTCAGATAAGAGTCGAATGATCAGCAATTTGCTGCTTCTTTTTTAAAGTTATTATTTTGGCATACCAGAACATGGCATTTAAAAGTGCTGAGCAACAAAAGTAGGTTATCATGGTTTTAACTTAGACTGGTTAGTGCAGGAAGCTGGAGGAATTTCATATACCCCTGGAGTCTTAGCAGGTAAGGAAGATTATGAGATCTTGTAACTAAATATATGAATGAAACATTAAATATTGCCTCATTTTTTTGATGGAATTACCTAAGTAACAAAATAGTTTGAAAATAGGTGGAATATCCCCAGGATTGCCTTTGTGCTCCTTTTTTTGAAGGGCTTGATCTAAATTGTATTGAGAACCTGAATATCCAGAGTGATCAGCCTGAAACAATAAATGTAGCAATATAGTTAATTTGATAGGGTTCTCTTTTGTCATTTTGTTGGGATGATTGTTAGTGTTTTCTTTGTTTTGCTTTCCTTTTTATCTTTTTGTAGAAGATGATGACTTTAGGGGAATTTTAGCTTATCTAAAAACATATAGTTTGTAGAATAAGACAAAAATAAGACAGAAATACACATAATGGCTCTAATTGAAGTCTCATGACTAATCTGGAGAAGAAGTGGAAAAAATATTGCTAACACCAATCTACAGTTTGTTGTGTTAAGAAGATGATTTACAAAAGTTACTTTGATGGACTGTTTTGAGAGCAGACTATGAAAAAAGGGAAAATGGATTTTAATTAGGGTGTTTTTGAAATAAACATGCAGAGTGTTATTTCTCTTACTTTTGGGGAGAGATGAAGCACTATTCAGGATATTAACCCTATTCTATCCTCCCTAATTCTTATATATATATTTGCACTAATTAGAAGATTAATTTTTAAAAGGTTGTTAGAAGAAATAATGAAAATTATTGCCAGAGTCCTAAAGACTCTGAAATCTTGCCAAGGCAGCCCCCAACAGCCACAACTAGGCTAAATTATATGTTTATATTGAAATACAATTCCTTTTTGTGTAAAATTGTGAATATAGAATCTAAGCTGCTTTTTCCAAAAATGTTACAAAATCATGTTGATGCTGAAATGGGATTCTATTCACATAAACAGTCTGTAGTTGTCATTTGTCTACAAGTTGTGTTTCACACACACACACCCTTATTGATGGTGGACAATAGTGTAGAAGCATTGAGGAAAGTGCACATGATAATATCAAGACACGGAAAAAGAAGGGATGTCACCTTAGCATGGAAACCAGAGCAAAGGCTGTGAGAGATTGAGATTTCTTTTTATTACATTTTATTTTTATTTGCATTTAATTTTCGGATAAAGGAAAAGTAAGGAGAGAGACTGATAAAGGTGTATAGCTAGAGAAGTATAAATATACTTTATGTTTATACTCACCTTCACCCAACTTTACACAATGCCTTACCTGTTGCTACTTTTCCTAGAAAAACAACAATGCACATACAGACTGAGAATTCAGTTATGTGTGTCTTAGTTTTCCCTTTCCAAACATAAGGAAGAACAATACTGCTTTTTCACTTTGCAAAAATGGCTCTCTCCAAGGAGGTCCTAATGAATTTTATTCTTGGCTCTTATTGTTTTTGTTGACTCCTGAAGGCCCCAGAGTTCAGAAGCTCGGTTCATGCCTGCACAGTGACCCGTACTTTGGAGGGTACACAAGTCTCTCAGATCAACAGGGAAGGCAGAAAGTCAGTGACCCATGGGATTCACCCAAAATGTCTGCTGCACCTCCAGCCACTCAGAAAACATGTGAGGAACATTCCCCATAAGGGAAAGAACGAGAAAAACCCCCCCTATCCTTAAGAATTTCAACAGGTCACAGAAGAGTTAAGAATATGGGAAATTTAATAACCCCAAAGAGCAAATGGAAAACTGATGTAGTCTTCAGCTTATATAATTCTGTCAATTAGATCAGGTGCTTATATCACCTGGCAATGCAGAAGCAATACAATGATAGTGGCAGGTGAAGTTGTTGAAACTGAGCAACTATTGCAAGAGTGTAAAGTCAAAGATACTCTGTTAGTGTCTCAGGCTCCTGGCATTTCCCTTGCTTCTAGTGGATAAGCACGTATGATTCTTTGTACATGCAACAGGGACATGCAACCAGATATTCCACAGATATATGATCTCCTGTAGTACTAGAACAAATAGGTGAAAAGAAATGAATGTGAGCATAATCTTGTAAGTTTTTGGCTCTTTCTTCTAGGTACGTATGTTTAGACCTTCCATTCCTTTCCACGAATAGAAGGGAACTATTCAGTGATGGGATTCAGCCGGTTCGCACCACTTCGGCAGAACCGGTAGCTAATTTTTTGTTGCCCAGGCCCAGAATGGACTTCCGGAAGCAGCATCTACACAGAGAACTGGTTGTTCACCTATTTGAATCCCACCACTGGAACTATCTGAATAGAGAGATCCTCTATCTGGGGAAACTCTGCATGGGCTGAGGATCCTGGTTTTCTAAAGTCCTCATTTATGTGGAGGAGCTCAACTGATACAGGAAATTTTCCACTGAAAACCACTCAGTTTCTACAGCTGGAGGAACACAAGAGGAGGCCAGGCTAATCAACTCATCCTGCCTTTGTTGAAAGGGTAGCTCTGGCTTTCTCCCATTTCTTGTCTCTTTTCAGCCTCTTGCTTTTATTATATGCTTGTGCGCAGACACACACAAACACACATACATACACATCCCTTTTGTTCATTTTCAACAACATATTTTCTTACACATACTCAACCCAAAGAGGAGAGCAGGGGTAGAGTGTCCCTGCTTATCTTCTTGAATGCCTCTTTCCAGCTACTTGCTTTCATTATCTGTGCCTCCTGCTTATTTGCTCACTTTTAACCGCATCTTCCTCTAATAATGTATTCTTGTCAAAGGTAAATATATAAGGAACAAGGAAACAGTAAAGAAATGCCTTTTTCTTCTTTCAGGTTAATATGTGACCAACTAAAAAAGTGTGCCCATTCAAATTTTCAGAAAATGAGTCTTGTTCAAGTTCTTGAAAATAAACAGGAACACAAAACAAAACAAATGGACTTTGCATGGTACTGGATATTAGCAATAAAAGCATTAAACCAGTCTTCCAGAAAGTGCATATTAACTGTATCTTTTCAAACAGTACATTTCAAATGCTTAAAAGTCATTAAAAAGCAATCAACTTAAAATGATAAAGTATGATTTTAGGCTACAGAATTCAAAAAGAATGTTTTGCTTGTTTTGCTTTTTATATATTCATTACTGTACTAAAAGGGATGCAGTGGCTCAGTGGGTTAGGACGCTGAGCTTGTCGATCAGAAGGTTGGCAGTTTGGCGGGTCGAATCCCGAGTGCCGCGTAACAGAGTGAGCTCCTGTTACTCATCCCAGCTTCTGCCAACCTAGCAGTTTGAAAGCACGTTAAAATGCAAGTAGAAAAATAGGGACCACTACGGTGGGAAGGTAACAGCGTTCCGTGCGCCTTTGGCGTCTAGTCATGCCGGCCACATGACCACGGAGACGTCCTCGGACAAGCGCTGGCTCTTCGGCTTTGAAACGGAGTCGGAAACGACTAGCACGCATGTGCGGGGGAACCTTTACCTTTACCTTTTACTGTACTAAAACCAATCATTTGAACTGGGTCACTTCCCCAAAGGTTCAAGATCAGAACTAGCAAGAGCATATAAAACAGAATCATTAGAAAAGTGACAAGGACACCTATAACTATTTGTACCTGAACATTCAGGTTTATGAGTTAAAAAATAATGTAAATTATTCCCAGCTTACTGCTGGTATAATCTAGCAGAAAAAGTTGGGTTGGATTAGCTCAAAGCCGTATCATGGAGTCATTCTGCGGATTGCATTACTCTCTTATGCTCAGGCCTCCAGTTTTAAAAGGGGAAATCTGAGGTAATCTCATCAAAGATTATGAACACTTTGTAAACTACAGATGCTTCAGAAATAATAATGTTCATAGTTCAGCCAAGCCCTATTTCATCATTTGTCTTTAGTAAACCAAAAAGAAAATAGACTTCTGACCAGGCGCAACATTGCTGGTGTCTTAATCTGACTGAGATGTTTTCCTTTTTTTAAATCATTGGACTGAGATGTGAGCTAGAATTTCTGATGCAATATTGAAATCTTTAATTCCATAGTCACATTGTTCAGAATTCTTTTATTCGTCTGAAATGTTTAGTCTTGATAAAAATATGTGCTATCTCACAGCTTCTAATCTAATGTCAAAACTATTCCAAATCATAGAATAAGGCCCACAGTATTTCTTTCTTTTACCTGAGATAATAGTTGCCAATGGTGCAGAACTTGACTTTCAGTGTAGAGAAAGACTGAATCATACAAGGCCTTACCTATAGCCCAGAAACAGATTTACACCCTTAATGAGAACCAGACTGCAGAGAACTCCTGTGCAAAACTCTGCCAGTGCTGATTCCAATACTGAAATCAACACTAATCTTCATTATATACTTTGCAAAAGTGCCACATAACAGGCATATGCTATGGACATGAGGGAACAATTCCAATCTTACTCTTTGGGGGCCTTAGGAAGCCGAGAAATGTTGGGGGCGGGAAGCAGATCTTACACTTCCAGAGATCTTCCATAAGATCTTAACCTTCCATAAACAACTTGCAGGTGTCTGGATATAAATAAGTGTTTTCAAAGAGAACTCTGCCATTATCATTTTGATGGGGAGGAATGTATTCAATGATTTTATCCTGTTGTTCCAACAAGTTTAGTTATTCTCTATTTCAAGTAGCCAAACAGCAGCATAATACAAAGTCAAGAAATGGTTCCTTCCAAAACCCAAGCCCAAAGGATCTTAGACAAACTATTGCACAAATCTCTGATGTCCTCAGTGCTTAATATATTTACTCAATAAGTTCAGAGTGTAGAGAAAAGTCCTTTTGTGGGACAGTGAATAACCAGTAGTAATGGCAATAGCAATAGCACTCAGACTTATATACCAATCCATATTGCTTTACAGCATACTCTGAGCAGTTTACAATGTCAGCATATTGCCCCAAACAATCTGGGTCCTCATTTTACTGATCCTGGAAAGATGAAAGGCTGAATCAGCCTTGAACTGGACTGGATCGAGCTCCAGACTGTGAGCAGAGTTAGCTTGCAAAACTGCATTTTAACCATTGAGCCACCAGGGCTCTTTCTGATCATTTGTAAGGCTTCTGATCATTTGTTAGTAAGGAACCAAGTTGCGAATTTGAAAGGGGGATCTTCCAACACAAGTTGCTGTCAGAAAATTGGACCTGCATATAGGAACATTTCTATATGCGTAAAGTTTACTAGCTTAGAAACAAGGGTGTGTGTTTGTGCACAACTGTACTTATCTAGGGCAAACCTATTGGCTACAGTTTATTGAAATCAATTTGGAAATCTTCAGAATGGGCTGGCTTCTTCTCAAATGTCCTTGGTTTTAGTAATTTTAAAATAACATTTAGAGAAGAGGGTCATGCTTTTCACATTTAGAAACGTCAGGGTCCCAAACTGCTAAAGGAAAACATAGATGCTAAAAGGAAACACATTCTGCTTGTTACGGCTGATGTCCATGAAAGACTCTTGCACCTCATGGTACAAAGCAGATGTTTAGTAACTACCATCCTATCCTTGCACATGCCACACACAGACTATTTATGAGTTGCTCTTGTTAAAGGTGCTGTCTCCTCCTACTCTTTATCAACAACGTGTGGCTACAAAAATCAGATAATGTAAACTCTTTCTGTCCCGGCCTCTCCTGCAGCACATGCCGTGCACTAGGGGCTGTTTGGAATTCCTGGCGTGTCAGATTTCCAGTTACCAGACCTCACATGCAGCACTGCTGCTAAGCAGGATTAGCAGGCTACTAGGCAACATTATATATTACAGAGTTCTGATTTCTTTAGGCTTTACAGAAGAGATCATTTGGTGACTTAAGATGCTGAGTGGAGAACAAATGTAACTAAATAAAAGGCTTCACACACCACTTTTCTTTGTACCAATCTTAAAAAAAAACCTATACAAGTTCCTTCACTATGCTGGTAGCATAATTTGGATAAGAACATGTTTAAAGAAAATTGAAGAAGTTAAGTTGGACTAGCTTATCTTCTCCTTTATGCTACTACAGTTAGGTCCAATTCCACTCACAATCCAGACATTAGAGAGTAAAAAAGTGGTAGGAGAAATGGGGGTTGCTGCTCTGATTCAAACTATTTTCCTGTCAAAACCCACAGAAATACAGTGAATGATGCTGGCAATACTGCTTCCACTGAGCTCTTGGTTGATGTCTGATTAGAAGCCTTGAAATGCGAAGCTGAACCTCTACTAACAACTTGTGATATGAACAGCTGTCAAGCAAAATAACTCAGCCTGATTGCTTTAAGTAGTGAAATTATTCAATTAGAAAAGTCAGTGGTAGCAAACTTCAGTACACAGTCAGATTATTTTCTGTGCAAAAAAGAGAAGGCTTCCCATTATTTTTTATGACTGTTTTTTCCAATAATGTCTTTGTTGCCATGTCTAGTTAAGTTAGCTTGTTTTCCAACTTTCTCTCCTCCTATTTTCCCCCACAACAACAACAGAGTTGTTGGCAAACTCAGAGTTGGGCTGAGAGAAACTGACTGGCCCAAAGTCCCCCAGCTGGCTTTCATGCCTAAGGCAGGACTAGAACTTATAATAGCCTGGTTTCTATCAGTTGCTTTAACCACTAGACCAGGCATGTCAAACTGCTGGCCCGCGGGCCAGATGCGTCATGCAGAAACCGCGCCCACCCATTGCTGGCAACAGGAAAAAAGTTACGGTACATCATGCGACGTCATGTGACGTCGCGAGTTTGATATGCCTGCACTAGACCAAACTGGCTCTGTTATGCTTGCAAGTTTTTTAATTTACTTGTGGAAAATATGAGATGTTTCAGAAATAAAAAAAATGAGGGAAAGAGAAATTATTACAACAATTAGAGTATTTGTCACTGTACTGTACAGAGTACTGTACAGATGAAATGTAAATGAAATGTCAAAAATAACATTGAACTGGGTTGTCCAATGAACATAGTATCAGTTAAGAATTCCAAAAACAAAATGAGCAAAAAATATGCTGTAATGCTCTCCATGTATCTTTGGAATTATATCCCATTGAACTAAGTGTGTTTTGCTTCAAAAATATTAGTTTAGATGCAAATTAATCAATGCACTAAAAATACAATAAATACTTGAATGAATGAAGCTCAGAATATTCAAAATAGAAATGTCTTTTCTTTAAGTCTAACAACTCCTCCCTTCCTTAATCTGGATACTTTAGAGCTGGCCATGATAATAGGCTATTAGGTGGCTATTAAGTACATTGAAAATAAAAAGCAAATTACATGAATGGCCCAATAGATTTTGGAATAAGCTACAAGAGAAAGTGACTATTGTCTGTCCAGCTGTTCTGTATATACTGACAATCTTGGCCAATGCTGGCCTCCTTTCCAAGATTCCTCTTCGGAACTAAATAATTTATTGAAAAACATGCTGCTATTCTGTGACCTTTTCAGAAGTGAAAGGAGCTAAAGCTTAATGTAATGACTAGCTACTTAAATTAACAACATATGTTTTACTATATGCTGTACATTGTTTAATACAACATAATATCATGATCATCATTAACCTCTTGGCATCAGGAATTCTCTTTTCCATGCCAAGAAATCCTGTCTTTTGTATTGCAATCCTTTTGACCAGGTTTAGAATGCGGGTTCCTTCTTTCTATCCTTTGTTCCTCAAACTGGTATGAGTGAGATCTTTATGTTAACAAAAAGCATTTAGCCCTGTGGAAAGAGCTTTGCATTTTACTGAATTAACCTTTCAGATCAAGCTAGAGGTGGAGTATTAGAGAATTCCTAAGACCAAAGCAGCAATCCTAACCCAATAGATTGTTGGCTTGAATTGTTGGCTTCAAAGATGGACAAAATGCTTTATACTATTGAGGAGAGGCAACCAATTCTCAGTAGCAAGAAATTGAAATAAGGTCTGGTATGTCATATTTAGTTCTAGGCAGCAGTTAGCTGCAGTCAGTGACAAGCTGTTAGAATTTGGATATCCTAATTTACTTATTTCCCCAGCTGTGATCCCACAGTATTTTTCTTCATGGAAAAAGAAATTTGCATGATCCTAATGAAAACTAAATATACCGTAATAAGTAAATATATAAATGGAAAAGGTACAGACCCAGAAAGAACAAAGTGGAGTCCAGCTTGCATCAGATGTGTGATTAATGTTAATGAGGCACCTGATATCAGAAAATAGGAACAGGTCTGAAGGTGAGCTTGTTAGTAACTGGCAAGATTAAGCCTTGTTAGTGCATTTTTCTGATACTCTCTAACGAAAATATCCTTCTCTAAAATGCATTGAGAAAGCGATATTGGCTATAAGGGGAAGGGGTGGATTGAAGATGAGTAACATATTTAAAACTGCTCCTTTTGCTAGTGCTTTCTCTACAGTGCAGAAATTATAACACAGTCTGTAAAACAAGTCCACATTTGAAAAAAACACATTTTAATCAATTCCTATTTGGTACATGAAAAATCAGCTGCACCGTTAAAAGAATTTTCCGCAAACAATAGAAGCCATTAGCAGATCTCCTTAAGTTGTAACAAGTGGTACAGAAGATTCTAGCTATTCAAACGTTGGATATTATTATTTTTATTCACATACAGCCTGATTTTTAGAAGTTAGTTAAAGTATTATAAAAGATTATTAATACATTACTGAACATTTTAAAATTATCTTTTATTTTAATTAGGGCATTCATTGGTGTTTCCCCATCAGTGCTCATCGGCCCTATCATTCTGCAGTTAAATAAAAAGTTTCAGTGAACTTAGAAGAGTTAGTTACTCAGAAGAGATACTTTCCTCAATTTCTAGACTTTTATTTCAGAATATAGTAATTTAAGCATATTTGTTAAAGCATATTTAGTTTTTTCATACCTAAAGCTCAAAACAAAGTTCACCATCTTTGTTTAAAATATTTTGTCATTTCTTTTATTAGATATTGCAATGTATATGCTCACCTATGGTTTTTTTTAAATATAACAGAAATAATGCATCATTATTTCTATTTCCTCTACTTTACATACTATTTATATGTTGGGTTATATAAAGGTAGCCAGTAAGGTGTTTTGGGAAGTAACAACTTGATTTTATTGTAGTTTTCCCAATTTTGGAATGCTCCTTCAGTACTAGTCATCCACATTCTCCAAATTCAAGAAAAAGAAGTTCCAGTGAACATTTGTAGCAAATGCTGTAGGAAACAGCCATCAAACATCACCTTTGGCAACTTTCTTTGGCTCAACTTGAACCAAGATTCTCTTCAAAAAGAAAAAAATTCATAGCTTGAATAAGTGACAAGCTTCTTTCTTTCTTTCTTTCTTTCTTTCTTTCTTCCTTTCTTTCTCTTTCTTTCTTTCTTTCTTTTTATTATTATTATTAGTATTAATCATCACACAGTCAGCCAGATGTTCAGAGTGGATTTGGCATTTTTGCTTACCTGTTGAGTCCTGGGATAGGCAGATGTGGATTTTTGAATTGATGGTATTACAGTTATTGTCACAGGATGGAAGCTGTTCCTAGTAAGGCCGCCTTTCGCAATTGACTGATGGCAAATTTGTCAATGCCAATGGTGTCCCAAGTGGTGCTCCAGTTGTTTTGGGATTGCACCCAAGGGACCTATTACTATTGATGGTATTATTATTATTATTATTATTATTATTATTATTATTATTATTATTATTATTATTATTATTATTATTATTATCGCATAGTCAGCCAGATGTTCAGACAGGATTTGGCATTTTTGTCTACCTATCGAGTCCTTATCAAGGACCTGGGATAGGCAGATGTGGATGTTTGATGGTATTACAGATATCGCCGCAGGATGGAAGCAGTTCCTAGTAAGGTCGCCTTTTGCAATTGACTAATGGCGAATTTGTCAATGCCAATGGTGTTCAAGTGGTGCTCCAGTTGTTTTGGGATTGCACCCAAGGCGCCTATTAATATTGGTACTACCCTTGCTTGCCTTTGCCACAGTCTTTCTATTTCTATTTGTAGATCTTTGTATTTTGTTATCTTCTCCAGTTCTTTCTTGTCTATTCTGCTGTCTCCACGTACTGCCATGTCCACTATCCAGACTTTTTTCTTTCTTATTGACAATTGTTAAGTCTAGGGTGTTATGTTGCAGGTGCTTGTCTGTTTGAATTCTGAAGTCCCAGAGCAGTTTAACTTTATCATTTTGTATGACTTTCTCTATTTTATGATCCCACCAGTTCTTGCTTACAGGCAAATGATATTTCTTGCAGATCTTCCAATGCACCATTGTTGCTACTTTGTCATGCTGCTGCTTGTAGTCAGTCTGTGTGTTCATCTTGCAGCAGCTTACCAGGTAGTCCACTGTTTCTTCAGCTTCTTTGCATAGGCAGCACCACTTACTGTCTGTTGCTGTCTTCTCAATTTTGACTTTGTATGCATTTGTTTTTTTTAATCCCATTTATATCCCGCCCTTCTCCGAAGACTCAGGGCGGCTTACAATTTTTAAGCACAAACCAATGTGCTTAGCAATAGCCTTCATTCTATGTATATGCCTGCTTATTAGGGCATATACATTTGTATGCATTTGTCCTTAAGTCTTGGTCTTGTGCAGGCAGAATTAGTCCCTTGGTCTCTTTCTTCAACTTTCCTGCTCTTAGCCATTGCCAGGTCTTGTTATTATCTGCTTTCCAAGCTATTTTTTAAATATACTGGCCATGTAGTGCTTTGTCTTCCCATGCCTCTATTCTGTTCTTCATTTGGTCTTTCTTGTAGGCCAGTTTGGTCTCTCCAGTAGTCAGTAAGCCTTCCTGATATATTAATTTCAGTGCATCTTCATCATTGTCCTTCAGATATTCTTTCAAAGTCATTCTTTTTCTTCTTCAACCATCTGATGTACTTGCAGCATTCCATGTCCACCTATTTGCCTTGGTAGATAGAATCTGTCAATGTCACTGCGTGGATGAAGGGCATGATTCATTGTCATTATTTTTCTGGTCTTCCTATCCATTGCTTTTAGTCCTGCTTGAGTCCAGTCCACTATTCCAGCTGTGTATTTATTGACTGGAATTGCCCAGGTGTTGATTGCCTTCACGGTATTTCCTTCATTGAGTTTGGACTTTAAGATCTTCACTCTCTTGATGTATTCACCTCTAATCTTTTTCTTGACTTCAGTGTGCTTGATGCTGTCAGTTTGAAGGATACCCAAGTATTTGTAGTAATCTTCCTCATCCAGGCTTTTAATGTTATTTTCGTGGGGCATCTTGATTCCTTCAGTTTTCACTATTTTTCCTTGTTTGAGAGTAAGTGTAGCACATTTGTCCAAGCCAAACTCCATTGCAATATCTTGGCTATATATATGGACAGTATTGAGTAGCGATTCTATTTCAGATGGTGTTTTTCCATACAGCTTCAGATCGTCCATGTAAAGGAAGTGAGATAGTCTGGCAGATGTTTTTGATGTTTGATAGCTGTGGCCTGAGTTATTCAGTACTGTTGACAGAGGAAACAGTGCAATGACTAATAGTAATGGTGACAAATAGTTGTGGTGAATATTTCAAGGAGAATATTTCAATTTCCGTGAAATATTCCTTTGCTGATATTAACCTCTCCCAGTCTGTCACATTGACCTGCAACTGTGTCTGAGAGACTGGGAAAGGTTAATATCAAGAGAGGAATATTTTAAGGCGATTCACTATCACCACTATTATTTGTTGTTGTTATTATTATTATTATTATTATTATTATTATTATTAATAATAATAATAATAATAATTATATTAATAATAATAATAATTATATTAATAATAATAATAATAATAATAATAATAATAATAATAATAATAATGTCATCAGATAATATTCAGATAGTACATTGGAAATCAGGATGGGAGACTCCATTTACATTTCATAATAAATTTGTTTAATTTGCAGTTTATAAAAAACCTGTAATTATTAGCAATTATATATTGGTGTTAACAATGACAAACACCAACTATCAATGGTACATGATTGGTATATTTAGGTTCTCCTTGGTCACCAGCATTCATCTTTGCATTAAACAGAGAATACAACTGGATGTTTCCTGCTTACCTATATCTATCAAAGAATTAACTTCAGACTCCTGCATAGTTGGAATGTAAATGCAACTTCACCAAGTGAACATAAGAAAATTTGAGTATTTAGGGAACCTCGTAATCCTCTTCCAAATACTGCTGGGCAACAATATGAACTGAAGAAAAGATGTGTTTTGTATGTATTTTTACAGGCAACCATGCATTAAAGAATAGATCTCTGTGGCTTGGTCTTCCTGTCAGGCTGCTGCTTCCACAGACATCCTCTCTAGCTTCCTTTCTACTCTTTCTTTGAGGAAGATTGATAGCATTTCTCACCACCTGACATTGACTCTCCCTTCCTCTTTCCTTTTTGGCGAGAAGCTTCTATCCTATCTCTGAATTTTGCATTGTACCCATGATGACTGTAAAAGGTTAGGAAATTTAGGGGATGGGCACAGCCATTCAAGGGAAAGTACATTTAAACAATGTATTTATATATTAATTGATGAAGTAGTGATATACTACTTTTAGTGATGTACATGTAGTTGTTCACTGGATACTTAAAATATAATCCATTTTATTTCAAGAGGGTGGTGCTTCCCTCCTCCCCCCGGAATCTTTGTTAACTGATTTAAGCCATTTTTGACATGGGGATGGAAATTTTGTCCTTAGCAAAAGATCTTGGAATGATAAAATTGATAGCATACATGTGCTTCTTAGTATGTTTTGAATGCTAAACCCATCAAAAGCACAAGAAGTACTAATCCTAATTAGTGGGAATTCTAAGAAAAGAATTTCATGTCACACTGTTGATGTGCAGTTTTTAATTACAATTCCTCATTCTTTTTCATGATTAAAGATGACTTTGTTTTAAAAAGTACAAAAGTACCATCTTTTCTTCTGAACTTTGTCCCACTTGTGTTCCTGATTAAAAGTGATTCATCAGACCATATTATCTGAGTGATGTTTAACCTGCATTGATTATGTATTTGTTTATGGGCTCAGTTTAAAACACTAGTTCTTAGTGTTAAAAGTCCTAAGTAGGATACTTTGAGGATTACTGAAATAAATAGAGAAAACTTTGACTGGATTATATGGTTTTTATTAACCTGGCTGTATAATATAAGGATGAAAAGCAACTACATTATTCAAGTTTCAATAAAGTTTCCTTTTTCTGTATTGTTTCCTTGTTTAACATTTTATAAATTCTGCATTTAATTATTCCCAATGTTTTAATATAAATGAATTCAACACTCCATTATTTGTACATTTGCACAATGCATTATTTATTTATTTCAGGATGATCTGCCTATTACCTAAACCCTCCCACCTCCTAGCACTCCAGGCGACATTGGCAACTTTTGACAACAAAACGTCCACAAATTGTCATCATGATTTTAGTTTAATTTGGGGATGGTTGAATACTGGCTTCTAAATCTATTTCCTGCCAGCCCTTAGTAAACCAAAAAAATATGATTGGTGTTCTCATAATGCCTCCATGCAGCTTTCTGCAGCCCTTCAAAAAATGGGAGGGTGAGTTGTGATCGTTAATCTTCCACAAGTTGCCCCTCACTATATGAAGTGAAGAACATATATAGAGCAATTCAGAAGAAAAGAGGGTTTATTCCCAGATAAATCAAAATAGCATCTTAAATGATTAATATGATAGAATTAAGAGTACTTCTATGAAACTGGGTAAACAGAGTTCTGAACTCATTTTTAATTATTCACTTAACTTTCAGATACTTCTGTACTGTGTATTTGATGTTGATTACACTCAAGTTACTGTGACCAAATTAAGTGTAATATATAGCTGCTTCAATGTGCAAACTATTTCAGTGTAGTCAAATCAAATCAACCTTTATTGTCAAAGTACAACATGTGTACAATGAGATTGGCTGGGCCAATCAGTATCTGTTATAAGTATATTGTTCTGTACTTAATATACTTATAATGATCTATACTCCAGATCTCTAATGCAAGTGAAAAATGCCTCTGCGCAAACATTTCCTTAAACCGACATCTCTCACAATTTATAGAATACCGTTAATTTTTATTTATTTAATTTATATACAGTAGCAGGCCTTTTCATAAACAAGAGATTCTGGGTGAAATACAATAAAACTAAAACAATAAATATCCAAAATTATTATCATTAATGTTTATTAATACATTAAAAAAACTATAAAATAGCTAAAACAAAATTAATAGGAAAAGCAGTGTTAATAATAATAGAATCATTCATCATCTGGGTCCTCAGGCCTGCTGGCATAACCAGATCTTAAGGGATCTTTGGAAGCCTAGAAGCAATGAAGCCATCCTTACCTAGAGAAGAGGTAAGTTTCCACAGTGTGGGGGCCACTACCTAAGGCTCAGAAAATGTAGCTCCCTAGACAACGAGATCCATAACATACCTGTCTATTAAATCTGGAGGATGAAATTTAGAAGATCTATTAGTTTGGGGAGTACAACAGGAGCAGGAACAGGACATTGAAAAGCTATCTTGGCCCACGTAAAGTTTCGCCCATGATGGCAGGTATTTACCCCTCCCTCAATATGGATCCTGATGCTTGCCTAAAGCAAACAGAATGGCCAATCATAGCACAAGTAATCAACAGAGTGTAAAACAGCATACACAAAATACATCTTTTAAAAAATCACAAATGGGGAAAATTGGAGTGTGTTGCCTTTAGAAACATGTTTAAAAATCTTCAGATGATAATATGAACTTATTTTTGTTCTTGCCAAGAAACTATTAGTCTGGGCCAGGGGTAGGCAACCATGGCTCTTTTATGACTCGTGGACTTCAACTCCCAGAATTCCTGAGCCAGCCATGCTCAGGGCTGGCTCAGGAGTTGAAGTCCACGAGTCATAAGAGAGCCAAGGTTGCCTACCCCTGGTCTAGGCTCCAGTCTCTGAGGGAGGCAAACTGATGTTTCCCCCCCTTCTGTAAGGTAGCCACATAAAGTAAAAGAAAAGAAATATATTAATTAAAAGAAAATCAACACATTAGCTATCCCAAAATAATTGTTGCTGTTACTAAAATTTTATTATAGATAGTATGCTACCTATTTATTTTACAAAGTGTAGATCAACAAAACATGAATTCTGATGAAAACTATTAAATATTTTGTATTTTATGTACAAGAGGATGTGATGGTTCAGTGGCTAAAAACGCTGAGCTTGTCAGCTGGAAAGCTGACAACCCGGGTTTGAGATCCAAATGCTGCACGACCGAGTGAATGCCCAGTTAGCAGTTCTAAAACATGCAAATGTGAGTAGATTAATAGGTACCACTTCGGTGGGAAGATAACAATGTTCCATATGCCTTTGGCATATAGCTATGCTGGTCACATGACCACAGAAAATGTTTTTCGACAACGTTGGCTTCCATGGCCAAGAAACAAAGTTAAGTATTGAGCCTGAGAGACAGATACGACTGAACAGGGAAACCTTTACTTTTTAATTTTACGTACAAAATTCTATGTGTTGATTACAGTTTATCTACCTATCTACCAATCTATCTATGTTCTATAAATTAATTGTAATATTTAACTGAAAGGTAGTTAAAAGATAACTAAAAGAAACGAACAAGCCTAAGCTCTTCTGTGTTTGTCCCAAAATAAAACACTGCCATGTCCTGTGCTTTTTTATATTTGGAAAATGATTCTAAATTGTGAAATAAAAATATAGTTATATAAATATAAGGCTTTATAAATGGAGAAGTGAGCTGCAAAATCGATAAGTCAGAATGTAACAAGAGTTAACAGTTCTAAACAATAAGCAAACATCTTCTGAAAAAGTACCGTAGCAAGTGTTGCTGCTAGTACTAGACTATTAAAAGGTACCATCTGCTTGTTGACAGAAGATGGATGGTAATGAAACTAAATGGTTGTGCAAAGTGGTCTTTGTGTGATTCAAGCTGATTTTGAACAGGGAAAATCCTCTGTTTTATAAGATGCATAACCTTAGCAGGCTTAAAATAGCTCAATTCACTGTTCTATTTGTCTTTTAGGGGAAAAAGACAATTTTTGCATGTAAAAGATCTCCACAGAATGCTGAAAAAACTCTGGTTTGATATGCTGAGGAATGACCAAACAGTGAGTTAGATAAGCCACTGTTGTGATTCGGTATCCAGAGAACTTCTTAAGTCCCACCCTATCCCTTTTTGATTGCACTGCCGTGAGGCTGCTATGTCGCTTTATGGCTTGTGAGGAGAATGTGAAGCAAACAGCATTCCTTAAGAACCATTTCCTGTTCTGAAGAATATTCCTATTGCCTTTCCTCTGCTTTGATTTGTATTTATTGTCAAGTTGCTATTGATCTGCAAGCTACAACCTCCTATGCTTTATATCTAACAAACACAGTTTTCCTGCTATGGTTAATGGAAAAGTAACCTTGTAAAAAAACAAAAGAACAGACAGAAAACAAAGACAGAAAAACAAAACCAACCCTCATAAATTATTGGGCTACAAACAAACAAACATGCAGTTTAGATTCTAAGTGCACAGTCCTATGATGATAATCTAAAATAAGCAGAATTAGGAACTTTCTCCACAGTCCTCTCCCAACAGCCCGGGGGCTTAACAAAGCTGATTCTAGCATTCATAATAAAGGTTTATAGCTTTTACCATCTCCACAAGGTATAAGAAAGCAAACTCAAGACTAGTCTTATCTGCCTGTCTGTTTATCTATCTATAGGACTTATGTGACTGCGTATCTCATACAATCATTCTAGGCGACTCACAACAATCCATAAAACATTGTATAAAACATGCATTTCCCCCCGGATGCCAGACCAAACTTCCTCCCAGATCAAACCCCCATCCTAGCCCAATGCTTGTGGGAAAACCCAGGTGTTCACAGTCCTCCAGACAGCTAAAAAGGTAGGGGTATCTCTGATCTCTGGTGGGAGGCTATTCCAAAAGATTGGGGTAGCCACTGAGAGGGAAACTTTCTATCCATTGGCAACATTTGAGGGGAGGAGACCTGCAGCACACTCACCTTATCTAATCTAGTAGGACAGGCAGATACCCTCAGGGAAAGACGGTCCCACAATGCTCTGGGGCCTGTGTCATGTAGGGCTTTAAACGTAATAAACAGCACCTTCAACTGCCCCCAGAAAGCAACCAGAAGACAGTGCAGCTCACATAGCAGTGCTGTTTTGGGGGTGAACTGAACGCTCCATTGTTTTCTGAGCCAAAAGTAGCTCACAGACGGCCTGCGCAAATGGAAGTTGCTAAACTATGTTCTACACAAGCTTAGCTCAGAATTGACGGTTCGACAAAATTGTTTCATTGCTTTAATGTTACTTCAATGTCTGACTGCTATGTAGTCGGTGTGGATCAAGTCCACAATTGGCTAATGTCCAATGTTCAGAAACTTGTAAATAAAAGTTAGGAGAATCTTGTTTATATTAATCTCAAGGCCTGCAAGTACTTGAGCTCATATAAGGCTCTTCCTCCTCCCACAAAATGGCTTTTCTGCTCCAGAGTGTCCTGGGTCATACAAATAAGGCCTCTTCACAACTGCAGGTGGGTTCCCCACTCCCTCAGTTGTTTTTTCCTCTCCCCCCCCCATGCCCAATACCTCAGCTCTCTGACAGATATCCTTAGCAACTAATGCAGGTCAAGCCCCAATGGGCTATTTCATATTGCTTAGCCTTAGAGATCACTAGATAAATGTAAGATGATCTTTGGGTTTTTTGTACTGATTCTGTTTTAATGAGCAATGGGAATAATTAAAAGCTGGCGATTCTATATGACCTATTATTTTCTTACTAGATTTGGGATACTATCACATCAAGTATACAGTGTTTGTTTTTCACGTTTTTTGTCAACTATTTCAATAAAAATTGTTTTTTTTCTACTTGGAAAAGAATACTTTCCCCCCCCCTTCCCCCCAAATGGAAACTGATAATGTCAAATGCTAACATATAATACCGTTGCTTTGATTCAAGTGAAACAATAAAATAAAAGGATTGCACTGAGTTTCAACTATGAAATCCTACTGAGATTACTTGTGCTGGCTAAAATTTGTTTCTTATCTATAGATTATTTCCCCAGGAAATGCTTCCGTTTGATGTCCCATGGACACGCTCCAGATTCCTTGGATGTTCCTTGTACCAGGAGTCACTCTGATTCATAAGGACTTGATTTTGACTCCACAGTTGATGTATGCCATCAGTTTCTAGAACACAGCCTAAAAAAAAAACATTGCTGAATATGCAGACCTCATTCTCAGTATGAAATTAACTTTGAAGTGGAACACAACTGGTAGGCAGCTCATTTTCTTTAAGGATAACACCCTCCTTCCTCTCACTTCCGATGGCTGTTATGTCGTGTTGAGAATGTTCTGCTGTTTTTTCAGCTGTTGAAAAGTACCGGATATCAATTACTTGGTGCAGGGAGGATGCCGACCTGAATAACTGCTCTCCATTTAATGTTACTTCTCACTTCCCCGTCAAGGGTTCTGCCATGCAAATGCAGCCCTCCTTCATTCCTCTTGGATCAAGGCTTCATGACTTCCCCTTCCCTTTTATGACATGGTTCATGGGGAAGAGGGGGAAGGGGGGAAATTAACTCTTTAAAAACCCACATTTACTCAAGAATCTCACTGGATTGGGCAGATTTCAATCTTCCAAGGCAAAATCAAAAGTAAAAAAGCTACACTCCCATTCATTTTAAAAGGGCAACGTTAATAGGGAAAAAATGTTAATCATGTGTAACTGGATAAAATGGCTTTTGTAAATTTTCACAGAAAAAAGGAACAGCATAAAATCATATGTTGTACACATTATAGACTTTTAAGCTTTTATTAATTTGTACCAATTATGAGCATTGATACAATGCCATACACCAGTGCTCTTAACATATAACACAACATTGAGATTACAACTTAAACCAGTTGTTTCCCTAAATGTCTGAGAAAAAACAACAACCCAGAAGGTCCTGGTAACTTTAAAATCATATAAACATTTAAAATTCAAACAACCAAATTCTGATTTTACTTTTTGTCAACTTTTGTATCAAATCTAGTGGTCAGGATGTTGTCCCATCTGTTCTGATGCTGCTTTTAATCCTCCCTTCCCCTGCACAAAGCCCCTTTTAATATAGATTGTTATTTGGTGGGAGGAGAGGATAAGAACCAGAATAGTGTAATGGTTAAGGCATCAGGCTAGAAACCAGGAGACTGTGAGTTCTAGTCCTCCTTTGGGCACAAAGCCAGCTGGGTGGTCTTGGACTAGTCACTCTCTCTCTCTCTCTCAGCCCTTGGAAGCAGGCAAGGAGAAACAACTTCTGAAAAAAGTTGCCAAGAAAATTTGGTTCAGGCAGTCTCCAAGACTTGGACATGATTGAACAGAAGAAGAAGATATTTGGGAAAGTTAGTTTATCTCACAACTAAATATTAAGCTTTGAAATGAGAATCAACCAACTGTTAGAAATGTTGCAGAAGGAAAGCAGAATTGGCATAATAAGGTTGTTGATACTCAGGCAAAATGCTAATTGATTTTCCCCTCACTGTCATAATATATATATTAGCTGAATTCATTGTTCTTTGAGGGAGATTTTATTTCAGATCAGTCACTAGGCAAACTTAACCCATACTGCTATAATATCATCCTCCTGTTCCTATAGGATATGAGCCATCCAAATCTTAAAGAACTGAAAAGTGGGATCAGAGATTAATATTTACTAGGTGGCACAAAATATCCTACGTATTTGTTGCTCCCTCCCTTGCATTTCTTCAAGAGGAGCTGTTCATGTAGAATGAGCTCATCTACAATATAGGATCTTGTCCCTCCCAGCATCTGCCTTTAATTTTGACCAAAGGGAGAGTTGTCTCAGGATAACCCTTATTTGGACTCCTTTATCATCTCAAGAGTCAGGACATTCACACGCATATAGTGCCCAGGAGATATTCTAGCTGGAATTACACTAAGGCCATATACCAACATATCCATCTGTTGATAAGATTTGAGATGGTTGATTTTGCTTCAGTATGTTGAGTGAATGTAGCCCCTGTAGTTTGTAAAATGTGATTTATAGCTTAGTACTAGAAAACCCATGTCCTGTTAGGTCATTGTTTCAGAAATATTTCCTTACCTAAACAGAGAAACAGAATGAGCATAGGTGGGCAAAAAAGTAGTGGGAGTGGAAGTTACTCCTTCCTTCCTTCCTTCCTTCCTTCCTTCCTTCCTTCCTTCCTTCCTTCCTTCCTTCCTTCCTTCCTTCCTTTCCTCCCTCCCTCCCTCTTTCCTGCCACTTGCGTTTAGACTGCCTGATAGCTTTCCGACTGACTAAAAATAATGGCTGCTGCATAGATCAGCGAGGATATGCAGAGGTATGGCATATGTTGGAAATGGGGAGCAGGATGGTGGTAAGGGTTAGGAAGGATAAGCAGGCAAGGTACATAAGAGGTAAGTTATGGATTGGGGAGGGTGCACAGGGTGTGACAAAAGCCAGTAAGAGTATATGGGGATGCAAAGGGGTGCATGACAGGTAGTACACTGATCAAGCATGGGGGTACATCATAGGTCAGGAGGTATGCATGGGAATGTGCCAGTGGCCACCATGGCACAAACACAGAAGAACTGTGGAGGTTGCATGGGTGGAGGGAAACTTACCCAAGCAACTTGTGACCTTCCCTGCCAGCTTTCCCATTGCCTTGTGGGATGCTGTCATTGAGCATTGGAAATGACAGTCACAATTTACTTCTCGTATCTGATGTATCATCAGTCTTTCAATATTTCATTTAGTAGCTAAAAATGAAGCCATGTCCTCTAACTAGGAACGGGAGTTAATGAACTAGAATCCAATCAAATACAGGGAGTGCAGAATTATTAGGCAAGTTGTATTTTTGAGGATTAATTTTATTATTGAACAACAACCATGTTCTCAATGAACCCAAAAAACTCATTAATATCAAAGCTGAATATTTTTGGAAGTAGTTTTTAGTTTGTTTTTAGTTATAGCTATTTTAGGGGGATATCTGTGTGTGCAGGTGACTATTACTGTGCATAATTATTAGGCAACTTAACAAAAAACAAATATATACCCATTTCAATTATTTATTTTTACCAGTGAAACCAATATAACATCTCAACATTCACAAATATACATTTCTGACATTCAAAAACATAACAAAAACAAATCAGTGACCAATATAGCCACCTTTCTTTGCAAGGACACTCAAAAGCCTGCCATCCATGGATTCTGTCAGTGTTTTGATCTGTTCACCATCAACATTGCGTGCAGCAGCAACCACAGCCTCCCAGACACTGTTCAGAGAGGTGTACTGTTTTCCCTCCTTGTAAATCTCACATTTGATGATGGACCACAGGTTCTCAATGGGGTTCAGATCAGGTGAACAAGGAGGCCATGTCATTAGATTTCCTTCTTTTATACCCTTTCTTGCCAGCCACGCTGTGGAGTACTTGGACGCGTGTGATGGAGCATTGTCCTGCATGAAAATCATGTTTTTCTTGAAGGATGCAGACTTCTTCCTGTACCACTGCTTGAAGAAGGTGTCTTCCAGAAACTGGCAGTAGGACTGGGAGTTGAGCTTGACTCCATCCTCAACCCGAAAAGGCCCCACAAGCTCATCTTTGATGATACCAGCCCAAACCAGTACTCCACCTCCACCTTGCTGGCGTCTGAGTCGGACTGGAGCTCTCTGCCCTTTACCAATCCAGCCACAGGCCCATCCATCTGGCCCATCAAGACTCACTCTCATTTCATCAGTCCATAAAACCTTAGAAAAATCAGTCTTGAGATATTTCTTGGCCCAGTCTTGACGTTTCAGCTTGTGTGTCTTGTTCAGTGGTGGTCGTCTTTCAGCCTTTCTTACCTTGGCCATGTCTCTGAGTATTGCACACCTTGTGCTTTTGGGCACTCCAGTGATGTTGCAGCTCTGAAATATGGCCAAACTGGTGGCAAGTGGCATCTTGGCAGCTGCACGCTTGACTTTTCTCAGTTCATGGGCAGTTATTTTGCGCCTTGGTTTCTCCACACGCTTCTTGCGACCCTGTTGACTATTTTGAATGAAACGCTTGATTGCTCGATGATCACGCTTCAGAAGCTTTGCAATTTTAAGAGTGCTGCATCCCTCTGCAAGATATCTCACTATTTTTGACTTTTCTGAGCCTGTCAAGTCCTTCTTTTGACCCATTTTGCCAAAGGAAAGGAAGTTGCCTAATAATTATGCACACCTGATACAGGGTGTTGATGTCATTAGACCACACCCCTTCTCATTACAGAGATGCACATCACCTAATATGCTTAATTGGTAGTAGGCTTTCGAGCCTATATAGCTTGGAGTAAGACAACATGCATAAAGAGGATGATGTGGTCAAAATACTCATTTGCCTAATAATTCTGCACTCCCTGTATAGTATGAATGGGTCTCCTAAAATGTATTTGTCCTTTTCCATTAGTGCTTTATTGTACTTCCTAAACATATGCTACTTCTCAATGTGAGAATGCCTTATGTCAAACACATGCAAAATTTCTCACAAGACTTGTCCTTCTATGGTTGTATCAGTTAAAGGGAATATTACTTTTTAAAATTTACTCAGCTATTTAGTTTAGAAAGGAAATCACTGGCTTTTAAAGCATCCAATTTATATCAATAAATCTTTCAGGGCAAGAATTAATAACTAAAAACAATAAATAATAATAATTTATTTTGGGGGTTCTTTCTAATCTTAATTCACATTTCTGAAGCAGTCAATCTCAATGATTGTTTTTAAGTTTTCTGAGGGGTTATTTGGTTTTAAAGTAAGCTCTCACTGATACAGGAATGGATTTTCCTCTCCTTCCTAAAATTTCTTCTGTTTCTCCCTTGGAGATTGCTGATATAGTTGGACAGCTGCACTCCATGACTTATGCTTTGACCTTGTGACCTTCTTGGCTCTTTTTAAAAAAAGAATCCCTTTCAGAATAAAAGACGACTTTGGCTTTTCAAAAAAAAATAATTGCTAATTTCAGGCTTCTTCATTTTAAAGAAGAATAAATGATTCCTGTTCATTATCATAATTTTGGGGTGTGTGTGTCAAGGGTCCATTTCATTCTAATTGGAATTCTAAAACACATATAAAATTGTTCATCTAAGCTGTCAATGTTCTACCACTCTATTTTTATTTGACTGATTTGCTTTGATTTAACCTTTCCTAGTCTGGTACCCTCCAAAATGATTAGATTATAACTCCTATGCTGACTAAAAAAAACCTTAGAACTATAGTACCATACATCTGTAGGGCACCAAGTTGGAACCAACTTATTTAATTTCAAAAGTATCCAGAAAAATCAGATAATAGGAATCAGGATGTTATGTTCAAATGGATAATTATCAGGGCTGAGCGTTAATGGATAAATTATCTCTGAAATTAACAGTAATCACACACACCCAAGCATCAGTTTTGTAGTTCCTTTTTTTAAAAAAAAGTTAATTATGGCTCTTACAACTGATAGAGAGTAAGGGAGAATTACTTATAAAAACAGGAAGACTGAGGACTAAACAAGACATGAGCTTAAATGCTTTAATAAGACAACACAATGAACTTAACAGGTTTAAATATTGGCATGAACCTTTCACGCTCCTGCCTGAGTTAAAACTGCATTCTTTAACCATAGCCAACTGCTTGTCGAGAAGGAAAGTCTCCATGTGTAGGGGAGGACTTAAAAAAAGAAGAAAAAGAATCTGAGCTGAATGGGAATTGGGACTGGTCACAAGCTCACACTTATTACTACTTTTAAATATAAAACTGAAACTTAATGTTCATTCTTTAAAACTATATGCTTTTAAACAATCATCATCATGCCTAGTTTGTCCTAGAGTAGGGAAAAAATACAGAGGACATTGGATGGATCTGATGTTGCAATTGTACTGAGTTTTGGGATTACTACCTGGTTTTTTAATTAAACGAGCAGTGCACTATTTGCTCTTGATGTACATGCACAGCTCATTCCATTCCAAGATACATCTACCTGTACATGGAGCTCTTGCTTTCCAACTTAATTCCAAGGCACGAAAAAACTTTGAGGCAGTCGGGTGTCCTCTGCCTCAGTGCATGAAAAATTCATCACAGGCAAGAGAGGTGCTCTGGCCACATGCAAATTTTGGTTGAGATATAACTACATGTTTGGCTTTTGGAAATGAATTTTTAATCTATGTTGCAAATAAGATTTTAATCATTAGAAGTGATTCATACTTGATTGGTACTTTCCCTCCAGCTTTTCCCATTCTATACAATTTTAACAAAACCTACGTGCTGAGCCTGCATCAGGTATTGCTTTAATTCGTTGCCCTAACAGCATTAGCTGCAACCTTATTCTTTCTCCCGCTGGTGGGCTGTTATCTTTTCTATACCTTTCACAATAATGCGAGCTGGCAAAGTTCTATAATTATGATAAGTCACTTATCAAAAGCATTTTTCTGCTTAAATGGCAACTTCTCTTCAACTGGCATGTTACCCTCTCAGTCTAAAGGGTTCTTCATACCTAATCTATCATTGGCTTGACTTGATGAGCTATCAGAAACAGCGGTAACAATCAGAAGTAGATTCATATGACAGTGCTTTATTTAATATGAGCTATTTGATGTAATTAATTTAAAAACTACACATCCTTCAGAGTCAGTAAAATGGATGTGAATTTGGTGAAACAAAAAGCAATTTGTACTAAAGAGATAAAATCAAGACAAAAGCTATTTCCTTTGGATGCTTTTAAAGTAAAGTGAAAGTGATATATTTTTCTTACATACATACACACATACACATACAAACACATGTCAATCAGAATTGGTCATGCTCAGACTGTTGTTTATTTCTTCATTTGAACGGAATTTTCTTGCTACATAATAACATAACATTCCTATAGAGAGGTCATTTGATACCCATACCTTCCAGATTTGGTGACATAAAACTTGAAGATTGTGAGCCAAGATGTCTCTGTTTTTGCCGCTGCCTTCACATCTCCTCTTATATTTCAACAGCCACAAACCCCAGGAGTTACAAGTGAAATAAAGGGGAAGAAGTAGGGTCATCTTTAATTTCATATCAACTCCTTTTCTTCCTAAACCAGCAGATAGCCAAATTGCACAGGTGGCCTAACATAGGGAAGATTGGTCAAGAAATAGTGGAGCTAATGCCAAGAATTCCTGCGATGGAGTCTTTGGGCAGAGAGAGGTTTCCAAAAGGAAGATGTCCTTTAACATGATTGTAGGACCATTCAGATATTAAGGATATTTAGCACTGAGACAAAAAGTTCAAAGTTCATAGCTTTGAAATATGCCTTGGCAAGAAAGTTGCTCGTAGCTTCAAAGCCAGAATCTAAATAGTGGGTGACCCTTGCTAATAATGCACTAGATCATTTTGTGACCCATGAAAATTGCTGCTTTAATCATCTAGATCTAAAACTGGTCTACGTTTTCTACTGGCCTTATGTAATTCATGAAAAAGCCTTAGAAGATTTGGTACAATGGCATCCTGATATTTACCCCACCACTTCAATCGAATTATTCCCTTTCTATCAAAAGTTTTTTTAAAAAAAAACAGAACAAAACAGCAGATGATGAATTGAACTGGATTATAGCATTTCAAACTGCTGTATGAAGACATTCTTGTATTTCAGCATTATCCTGCAAACAATAGGTGACCAGCAGTTCCAAGCTGACAGGTTAGCAGGCTTCTACAGAAAGATAATTATTTCTTTCATATCCTATATCAAAATGCAAATGAGATGCTGCAGGAAAAACAATGACCTCCAACTTTCCTAGGTCCGTCCCCAGCAATTCAGTAACACTTTCTGCAAGCTTGTATTATCTAGCTGACTGCTGATCTCAGAAAGAGAAGCAGGTCAGATCTTATTAATACTTGAGCGGGAGATTGCCAGGCAAAAATATATTTTATATATATCAGTCTCCCTTTAATTCTTTGTTAGCAATCGAAAAAATTTACACAAATATGAGCTGTCACTGTGTGACTACAGCCTGTTGATGGCCTTGGGTTAGGCTGAAACAGGAAATAAGATTTGCCCCGTGTCCACACTATGTAAAAAACAACTACTGTATGTCCCAGTCTATGAAGTCCTCAGGAGTCAAGCTCAACTTGAGAGATTCTTACCTTTACCCTGTATTCTTATTAGCTTATATACACTAACCTGAACTAAATATTCCTTAATATGCTATAGTCATTAGTTGTGATTACTGCAATGCATCATATACTGATTGTCTTTGAAGAATTTAGAAACTTGTTTAGTCCAGTATAGAAACAAAGGACCTAATTGGAGCTGTTTGTTGGGGATACATAATATTCATTTCCTAAGAGCTGCACTCATTTCCAGTTTGCTTCTTGGAAAAGTTTCACATCATGTCAAAAGTATCTTGTAGTCAAATGATTAAAAAAACACACAACTTCTTCCCATTTGAGATTGTCATTTTATGTCTGGAAGGAAGCTTTTCTTCATAACTGGAATATGGGAGAAAAGTCCTTCCTTTTGGCTCCATCCAACCCAGAGACTAACTTCAGTTCCTTTCTACACAGCATTAAAAAACTTAACTATTTACCTACAATTTTCTGTTTGCCTGCTGATTTCTTTTACACTCTTAGTATTTTATTTGCTGCTTTGAATGAGATTATTAAACAGCAAGAGTGATATGCCAAGAATAACTAAATTCTTAAGAAATACATAGGACAAATGGCTTTCCTAGTTTTCACAGACCCATTCAAAAATGCTAGGGATTGAACATGTATGTTTTGCATGTAGAGGACCATATTGATTTATAATCCTTCTCCAACAAGTAGGGATGAAAAAAAAAAGTCTTTTAAATGTTCCTTTCAAAAAGTTAAATTAGTAAAGTCCGATATCAGTGAAAAGAGCCTTTTTTTAAATAGGCATTTAATTTCAGTAAGAGAAAGGAGAAATCCAGACTGGATTACTTTCCATGGAAGGATAATGAATAAAGACTGTATTCCACAGAAAGATAAAGAGTGCAACTCGCAGTGAGCACAGACATTACATTTTCAAAGGACTTACTGACTTCCAGGAGAGAAATGTAAGCAACTGTTTTATAGTTCTATACATTGCCAAGGCACACGTATGGATATTGGACAATGAGAGGAAAGAATGACACAGATACCAGCTGCAGCAATGTGAAGCCTACACCTGCACGTAACCTTGTAAGAGCGAGTAATTGCAAACTCTGCATCTGGTTCTATCTCAAGGGAAATACTGAAAATGGGAAGGTGATTTCAGAAAACAAAAGCCTCCAACTGAGAAGATTAATTTCATACAGTAGCACTGAAGAGATTGATTGGACACTAGGTGTGTATGAGTGTGTTCAAGAGAAAGAACATGACTGCAACAAATCTCAGAGTGGTTATGAACATGAATTAATGAATTATTTCCAGGTTTGGAATAGCGGACAAATTTATGCGAGTCTATCAGTTGGGTTACTCAATTCCCTTTGTTCAAAGATTATTTAATACCCTCTCGGTGCTATAGTAAATAATATTGTAGGGACCATTTGTTCCCTTATGTCACTCATTTAAATCTTTTTTGTTTAATGGCTGGAGAAAAGCAGAATTCTAGATGGACTTTTAAAATTCCTCTTTAAACTTAAGCAAACTTCTAAAGATCGGGCAGATGTTTTGTATAGGCACCTACAAATGATTTTCTACAATGACAATTCTCTCTTAGCCTTCTCAGATTTACCTTAGTGTCCTTTAGACTAAAAATTCTGTTCTTGTACCAAAGAAGGACTTAAGGTAAAGGTAAAGGTTCCCCCGCACATGCGTGCTAGTCGTTTCCAACTCTAGGGGCCGGTGCTCATCTCCGTTTCAAAGCCGAAGAGCCAGCGCTTGTCCGAGGACGTCTCCGTGGTCATGTGGCTGGCATCACTAGACGCCAAAGGCGTCCCTATTTTTCTACTTGCATTTTTACGTGCTTTCGAACTGCTAGGTTGGCAGAAGCTGGGACGAGTAACAGGCGCTCACTCTGCTACGTGGCACTCGGGATTCAACCCACCAAACTGTCAACCTTCGGATCAACAAGCTCAGCATCCTGACTTCCGGTGGTGACGCGATGCCGAAGACAGCCGTCTCTGGGCTGTCCGCTCCGCAGCTGTGTTTATTCCATCGAAAACAGCGCCGATCAGCTGTTTAGGTGGATCTGAAGCCCCCTCTTCGGGAGAAGAGGAGGGGGTGAGGCCCCAGGTAGGGGTTGAGCTCTCCGGGGCCGCCTGAGCTGAAAGTTTGGGCGGCTGAAGGATCGAGCCCCCCCGAAGCCTGGGTTAGCTCCGAGCTGCGCAGCGTCTCTGCTCCGTGATTTTTGGAGCAGAGCCAGGCGTTAGCAACCACCCCTGCCAGAAGGAAAGACTCTTGAGTATCAAGGTGCAGGCAGAGCGGTACAGGAGGTCAAGGTGAAGTGGACTTTTATCTTTACTCTCTAGCTCAATGGATTTTATAGCTTTAAAGTGAAAGTGCGCAACAAGTGAAAGTGGGAAAAGATGGCGGCTAAAACTTCCAAAGCTCTTCGGAGTGCGGGGGCTTCCCCGGTGCAACAGACTTCGTTGCAAGCTTTGCTTCCTCCTGCACCTCCTCCGGCATTGACGCTTAAGGATTTACAAGATGCCTTTGAAAAGCATTCGCAATTAATGTCAGATATGATGGATGAAAAGCTGGAAAAGCTGGAGGAGAAATTGGAGAAATTGGAGGAGAAGATGGAAGAGAAGTTTAGTGCAATGAGGGTAGACATTTTGTCTACAATTGAAAGTGTGGCTGAATGTGTGCAACGTTTGGATGAAAAAGTGGAGGATCTTAGTCAAAAGAACTCTATATTAGAAGTAAAGGTATTAGAGAATGAAAATATAAGGGACAAAATGGACGGAGAATTGAGCCTTGTTCAGTACCATCAGATGCAGTATGCTATTAGAATTAGGGGTTTAAAAGAGAACCCTAAAGAAGATTTAAAGCAGCTGATCTCTGAGGCTTTGGAAGCGGTATTGGGCCAGCCAGCATCTGAAATTGAGGGAAGTATGGATAAAATCTTTCGCGTAAATTCATGGATTGCAAGACAGAGGAAGCTACCTAGAGATGTGGTGGTCTACTTTACAAAGAGAGCAATTAGAGATGAAGTTATTCAAGCTGCTTACGATACTAAGTTTGTGGTTGCTGAGCAAGAAGTCCTGGTTTTAAAAGAGATTCCTCCAAAGATTTTAAGGAGAAGGAAAGATTTTGCATTCCTTGCACAGGAACTTAAGAAATGTGATATCAAGTTTAGATGGGAGATTCCAGTCGGAATGGTGGTGATGCACGAAGGTAAAAGACATCGTCTGGCTACTGTGACTCAGGCACGTGATTTTTACAGCAATGTGTTAAAAGCAACCCCCCTATCACTTCTGGAAGCTGCAAAGGGATATGGTGAGGGAAAGCCTCAAGATGCTGAAGGTAGACAGACAGAGGAGAATGGTGCTGGAGGGGATCAAGTTACAGTTTCATTGGCTGCTGCTGGAGAGCAGAGGATGACGCGTGCCGCCTTAAGACGAGCGAGACAAGAGCAAGAGCAAGACCAGCAGAAAGTTATGGAGCCTCCAAAGCGTACTTACAGTGAAGCTGTGGGAGGGGCGCGGCCCAAAGAAGTTACAGGGGTCATTGCAGACGTACTCCAAAAGCTTCGGGACGCCAAGAATGGCGACTAAATTTCTAACTTGGAATGTTAATGGATTAAATTCACCACAGAAGAGAAAGAAAGTTTTTCAATATTTAAAACAATTTAAGACTGATGTTATTTGTTTGCAAGAAACGCATATTAGGGTTATGGACCAAAAGTACTTATCGAACTCAAGGTTGGGTACGCAATTTGTTGCTTCTGCGATGAACAAGAAAAATGGAGTGGTTGTCTACGTTAAAAGTACTCTAACAGCGGAATTAATTGAAGTAGATAAGCAAGGAAGATATGTTATGATAGATTTGCTGCTAGAAGGTAAAAAAACGCTTTTAGTTGGATTGTATGCTCCTAATCAACAACAAGCTGACTTTTTTAACTTACTACACACAAAGGTTACCCAATTGGATTATAAATCTTTTATTTTTATGGGAGATTGGAATGGTGTCCTAGATGTGTTGTTGTTGTTGTTGTTAGTTGCGAAGTCGTGTCCGACCCATCGCGACCCTATGGACAATGTTCCTCCAGGCCTTCCTGTCCTCTACCATCTTCTGGAGTCCATCTAAGCTCACGCCTACTGCTTCAGTGACTCCATCCAGCCACCTCATTCTCTGTCGTCCCCTTCTTCTATTGCCCTCAATCTTTCCCAGCATTAGGCTCTTCTCCAGTGAGTCCTTCCTTCTCATTAGGTGGCCAAAGTATTTGAGTTTTAGCTTCAGGATCTGGCCTTCTAAAGAGCAGTCAGGGTTGATCTCCTCTAGGACTGACCGGTTTGATCGCCTTGCAGTCCAAGGAACTCGCAGGAGTCTTCTCCAGCACCATAGTTCAAAGGCTTCAATTCTTTGGCGCTCAGCCTTTCTTATGGTCCAGCTTTCACTGCCATACATTGCAACTGGGAAGACCATAGCCTTGACTATACGCACTTTTGTTGACAGGGTGATGTCTCTGCTTTTTAGTGTGCTGTCTAGATTTGCCATGGCTTTCCTCCCAAGGAGCAAGCGTCTTTTAATTTCTTGGCTACAGTCCCCATCTGCAGTGATCTTCGAGCCCAGGAAAATAAAATCTGACACTACCTCCATTTCTTCCCCATCTATTTGCCAGGAATTGAGAGGGCCAGATGGCATGATCTTGGTTTTCTTAATGTTTAGTTTCAACCCAGGTTTTGCACTCTCCTTCTTCACCCGCAACACAAGGCTCTTTAGTTCTTCTTCACTTTCTGCCATTAGAGTGGTATCATCTGCATATCTTAGGTTGTTGATGTTTCTTCCGGCAATCTTAATTCCAACTTTTGATTCATCTAGCCCTGCCTTTCTCATGATGTGCTCTGCATATAAGTTAAATAGGCAAGGCGACAGTATACAGCCTTGCCGGACTCCTTTCCCAATTTTGAACCAATCAGTGGTTCCTAGATGTACAGATGGATAAAGCTGGTTTTTTCAAGCATGTCCCGAGTCATGCTAGATTGCCTAAATCTTTTTTTGAAATGAAGGATGATTTGGAATTGCGAGACATTTGGCGCGATACACATTTACACGAAAAGGATTATACTTTTTTTTCTGATAGACATCAATCTTTTTCTAGGATTGACTTTATTTTATTGACCAATGACTTTTTTTCTAGGATTAAGAAGGTAAAGATCTGTGCAAGAACTATTTCTGACCATAGTCC
The DNA here is from genome assembly GCF_964194415.1 of Vipera berus. Lineage (NCBI taxonomy): Eukaryota > Metazoa > Chordata > Lepidosauria > Squamata > Viperidae > Vipera > Vipera berus. Next base: position 178,308,594 of record NC_138202.1, on the reverse strand, counting down.
AGTTTGGTTAGAGATCAACAAGGACAATAGGGATAGGCGCTCTTGGCGCGTAAATGAGAACTTGTTTAGAAATCAGAGAAATGTGGAAGAATGTAAACAGCAGATGAAGGATTTCTTTGAAATTAATATGAATAAGGATACCTCTATGGACATGGTTTGGGATGCTAGCAAGGCTTACATGAGAGGGGTGTTGATATATATGAACAATAAATATAGACGTACTTTGGAAGTCAGAAGGAAAGAACTGGAGAATGAAATTAGGGAAAAAGAAAAGGCCCTAATTTTGAACCCATTGGATGTGAAGATTAAGGAGGTCATTAACCTATTAAGAGGACAATTTGATAAGTTGATGGCTGACCAAGTGGCAACTAATTTACGGTTTGCTAGGCATAATACTTTTTGCAATGCTAATAAGCCAGGCAGATGGCTAGCCTACAGGTTAAGGAAAAAGCAAAGGGCTTCTAATATAGACAAAATTGAATATAAGGGAAAGGTTGTGTTTCAACAGGATTTTATTAAGGAAGCCTTTGTGGATTTTTATTCTAAACTATATGCTAAGGAGAAGATTAATGAAACAGACATTGATGTATATTTGAAGAATGCTAGCATCCCGGTTCTTACGCAAGAACAAAAGGAGGAGATTAATCAATTGATAACAGAAGAAGAAATTCTTATAGCAATTAAGGAACTGAAGGTGGATAAAGCGCCAGGTACGGATGGTCTGACTGCGGCTTATTACAAAAATTTACAATTGGAGCTGATAAAGCCGTTAAAGGAATTGTTTCAGACAATTCAGAGAGGGGGAAAGGTGCCTCCGTCTTGGAGAACTGCTTTTATTTCTTTGATTCCGAAGGAAGATCAAGATGCTACTCAAGTAAAAAACTATAGACCGATATCACTTTTAAATACAGACTACAAGATATTTGCCAAGGTGTTAGCTAATAGACTGATGAGGGTTCTGCAACAGGTGATTCATGGGGATCAAACCGGGTTTATTAGTGGTAGACAAATGAAAAATAATGTGAGGCATATAGTTGATGTGGTGGAGTTTTTGGAAAGGAACAACCAGATCCCTGCGGCGCTAATTTTTCTAGATGCTGAAAAAGCCTTTGATCAATTGAATTGGCAATTTTTGATGAAAGTTTTAGATAAAATGAATTTTGGGGATAAATTTTTGCAACCAATTAGGGCATTATATCAAAAACAAACTGCCCGAATAATAGTTAACAATAGTTTGACTGAAGTATGCAATATTGAAAAGGGCACAAGACAAGGGTGTCCGTTATCACCTTTATTATTTGTTTTAACATTGGAGATATTATTGGTAAAAATACGGAATTCGGAAAAAATTAAGGGTATTCAAATTAGAGATCAGGATTATAGACTGAGGGCGTTTGCAGACGATCTGGTTGTTACGGTGACTCAGCCAGAAAACTCTGTTGTGGACCTGATGGAGATAATAATGCAATATGGGAAGGTTTCTGGATTTAAGGTTAATGCACAAAAAACTAAAATTTTGGCCAAAAATATGACAGTAACGCAAAAAGCCCTTTTAGAAGGATTAACCGGATTTGAGATTGTTAAAAGGGTCAAATATTTGGGGGTGTATTTGTCACCCTCTAATACAAAGTTATATAAATATAACTATGAAAAGTTATGGGGAAAAATTCAAAAAGAATTGGAGAGCTGGGAAAAACTGCAATTGTCTTTGTTGGGAAGAATTGCAGCAGTGAAAATGAATGTCCTGCCTAAATTTTTATTTTTATTTCAAATGATACCGGTCCTTAAAAAAGATTCTAATTTGGAAGAATGGCAACGGGGTATCAATAAATTTGTCTGGGCAGGGAAAAGGCCACGAGTTAAACTTAAGATTATGCAGGATACTCGTGAAAGAGGTGGTCTTAAAATGCCTAATCTTAAATTATGAAGCTGCTGCGTTATCAGGAATAAGTGATTGGATTAATTTGACACAAGAGAGATTATTAAATCTTGAGGGCCACGACTTGTTATTTGGCTGGCATGCATATTTGTTGTATGATAAGAAGGTAGATAATGTGTTTAAAGTGCATATTTTAAGACAGGCATTGTTGAGAGTTTGGAAGAAGTATAGACATAAGCTAGATTACAAGATGCCGTTGTGGGCAATCCCAAAACACGCAATAGAAAACATAAATGTTGGCTTCAAACATGATGTGACTATGTATAAGGAGATTTTAAGTTTGGAAAGAAATGTCTGGTGTTTGAAGCCGTACAATCTCTTGCGAGATGAGAAGATCGTTCAAACTTGGTTTCAATATACTCAGTTACGGGCCAGGTGGAAAGAAGATCAGAAAATTGGTTTTGCAATGACTGATGGAAATTTGATAAAGCAAATTAGAAATCAGGGTCCAGCACATATTAAACGGATATATCTTGCATTGATAGAAATTGATTCAGAAACAGAACTTGTTAAAGACTGTATGATAAAATGGGCTCAGAATATTCAAGAAGTTATTACAATGGACACGTGGGAAAAGATCTGGGTGAGGAACGTAAAATTCACGCAAGCCCAAAACCTAAGAGAGAACTTTTATAAAATGTTTTATAGATGGCATCTAGACCCTAAAAAGCTTGCAAGTATGTATCCGAATTATCAGCCTAAATGTTGGAGGTGTGGAGGCGAAGACGCAACGTATTTTCATATATGGTGGACCTGCAAAAAGGTTAAGGCTTTTTGGATAAAAATTTGGTGGAATATGCAGAAGATCTTTAAGCAAAGGATAAAGTTTTGTCCGCAACTGTTTTTGTTGGGCATAATTACAGAAGCTACTGTGGTGGACGTTAAGTTGATGCTGAACTTAATCACAGCAGCAAGACTTTTAATAGGTCAATATTGGAAAAAGGAGGAACTGCCGACTATAGAAGAATGGACTCTAAAGGTTTCTGACCTGGCGGAAATGGCAAAGATTTCGGCTTACCTGAAAGATCATTCGCAAGAACGTTATATTATGGAGTGGAAAAAATGGATTGAATATATCCAGAACAAATATGGGACTAAAAAGTTTCATTTAGCATTTGAGTAAGTTTCCTTTTCTGTTTTTTTTTCTTTTTATATGTAATACTAATATTGCTTGTAATTATTTTATATGAGCTAGAGGGTGATAGAATTAATAGTTTATTGTTGTTAGCGTATGGATGCTTGTGATTGTTCTTTGTTCTTATACCCTGTATTTAGCTCTGGGAAGTCGGGGGGGGGGAGGGGGGAATGGGTGGGAGGGATAGGGAGGGTTAGGTAGGGGTGGGGGGAGGGGGGGATTGTTAAAGATAAAATGTACTGTAAAACTTTTCAATAAAAAAAACACAAGCTCAGCGTCCTAACCCACTGAGCCACCGCATCCCTAAGAAGGACTTAGAAGAATAAAAATATTGATTTTTTTTTAAATCAGCATTTTTTTTGCTAGAGTGTTGGCCAGGTTTCCTTGGGAGATATATCATATTAATACTGATCATTAAAAGCCTTGGTGACTGACCTCTGCTTCTAGTGAAGAGTCTATTTTGGGCATGAATACTTTGCTTACCTGAGATGACTCTGACAAAATTATCGTTTGAACTAAAGCAGTTTACAACAAAAGTGAAAATGAAGCGCAAATGAAAGCAACAACTTTTGAGAAAGCAGAACTGTGATTTCATCACATACTGTACTCGGGATAAAAATCCCTTGTCTGAGGTGTCACAGATGAAAGGAGAAAATGGTACTGCATTTCTTAACAGGGAAGTTCTCCAACTATGTCCAGGGGCCAAAGGGACATTGCAGAATTGGCCAGACCTGATGTTATTATTTTTTCTATGTGAAGAGATTAAATATTGCTTGACAATCTTCTGCAGTGCTTGCCTTGGAGAGCCTCAGGGCAAAGAATCTCTCTCTCCTACAAATCCTTGGCTTTCACATTTCTATTTTCCCTTTCTTCCTGGAAATTAAATAACACAATCCAGTATGAGAATGAGTATCCATCACTCTTGTGCCCTTGGGAAGATCTGACTTAGCAAAAGGTTTCCCACAAAATGTTGCCAAATGATGACTGCAAACTTTGATTAATATAAGGTCACATGACTGGCTTGATTGAATCCTGGTTGTTTTCTTTGCAGCTTTTATATAACAACTGAGAACTCCCAGAGCATTAGCAACCTTGCTCTGTTAACCCTGTTGTGAGTTAGACTACTACAATTTAACAAACCCAATACTCCAAGGAAGCCTCCAATATGAAAGTTGAAATCACATTCATACAGCCTAATTTTTAAAGCGGGAGTACAGAAGTTAGGAACAATTTGCTCTCTCCAGCTACAACTGGTATATTTATTCATTCACCAATTTATTTACCACATTTAAATTCCATTTTTCCAATTAAAAACACATTTAAAAGATAACAAGCTTATTAAAAACAGATTTAAACATACAATCTATACTTAAACTTATGGAGTTTTTTTTTAAACCATATAGTGTATAATTTAAAACATCGCTTGTTCAGAAATGTGAGAACTAATAGGAGACCAACTAAATAAAGCCAGCAAAAGCTAGAAGAAAACCATGTTTTTATCTTATGCCTGGAAACAGAGGTAGTTCAAACCAGACTGACTTCAAGCACCAAGGAAGGAATTTTATGGGAGAAGCCACAAAATGACCTGCTTTTATGTGGATCCTAGGTGAACTTCATAAAAGGAGAGAAGCCTCTTTATCGTTCTACATGCTGCGCAAGTTTAAGAGAAAATTAGGCTCTCTGTTAAGTAGTTTGCTTCCACATTGTTTAGAGTTTAAACATCCTATCCAACATCTTGTATGCTCCTGGAAACAAATAGACCATTATGTTTTGACTTACAATGATGTGAAAACTGAGGTCAGTGAATGTACCGCGGTATGTTTCAGAACAGTAAACACTTTAAAAGTGGTCCAGTAATGGCAGCCCAACAAGGTATATCCAACCATGAAACTAGGATACTTATCTTGCAAAATCTGAGTGAGCTTCCCCCTCTCTCACTTTATCTTCATATGAACTAGGGTGGACATTTACTCAAACTAATTTTTTGATCTAGGTTTAGCCCCTCTTATGTGACCTCAAAAGATAGCAATAATTTACAGGGATCTAATTATTTCAGCCAATGTGCAGGTTCCCTCCAAAGTACTAAAATAATATCATTGTGATGGCATGTGGTTAATACTTTGGGAGATTGGGTGAGAAGATGCTGTCTAGGGAATGGTCAGATGATACCCTGCAACTGGATAGCGAATGGGACAAGAGGTGCAGAAGAGATCCTTCCTGTTTCTTGGGTCATAAAGTAGTTGGTGGGAAACTTATACTTTCAGACTTGAAGATTGTGTTAATGTAACTTTACAATAAAGCAGAATTCGCTCTTCTGGCTGTTTCTCCTGTCTAGTCTTCCTGGTAAGATTGATATTCATCAAACTACTCTATCAGGACTGGATAAGCATAACTAAGCTCTTTGACAAAGACCCATCTTAACTTTGAGACAGGCCACCAAATAATATGTACTCCAACCTATAATGTACTTTTTCCATGTGACACTGTGCCGGCCCTTTGAGATAGGCCAGGTCAGAAAAAAAAATGCCACCAAGGCTACAGCAACTCTGCTTCATTGTTATAGGTTATGATAACAGACTCTTGAAAGCCTGATGGAATTTCCATATTCCCTCTCTTAGAGCAAAGAGAATAAAGGTAAGATTATCTTGGGGGTTGTTTTTTTCCTGGTCCCCTCTAATTTCCGAGGGCTAAGTTGATGTTTATTTAAACACTCTTGCATTCCTTCTTCAAGGTTATCTCTGTATTTCTCCATACACTCTGTCTGAGGCTCTGGATGGACTGAGTGTGTGAATATAATGACAGCCATATATTCTTGTTGGCTGACTTAAAATACATGTACACATCACAAGAGTTTCTCTTGAACTATGTTGTCCAGACTGGAAAAAAGTAAGATAGTTGAAAAGGCAGCATCCACAAGCCACATATCCCATCAGAAACACCAGATGACTGAGCTTGTACTCCATGGCAGAAAACTATGCATCAGCAAAAGTAGGATATATTGTCATGCCGATTCTCTATAAGCACCAAAGTCATACAAGCTGACTGTATAACTGATTTTTCAGAAAAAAAAAGAACCTAGATACTGTTGCTGATAGAGGCTGGAATTGGAGGAAGTGAGCTTTGCTTTGTCTTAGAAAAATCAGGAAAAGGGCCACTTGATCTTTCTTTCCCAAATTCCTTCGATTATGTCCAGCTCCTGGTGCCTCTAGAAATTTTCCTTCTCCTATTTATTTCTTTACTGTCATATACCATTCCAAAATGTATTTTGAAATAAGCTAGTTACCATGTTAGGGCTAAAAAAATGGAACTCTGGTGTTTTATGATAATTGGAATAGTAGTGTTCAGAAATAAAGTGTATTGCTTGAACAAGCTTATGTAAAGTCAAAGCTACCGTCAAAGTGGGACACAAGAGTTGAGATGTTGAAGAACTGAATGGGAAATAACAGTCAAATGGGACATGCACAGCTGGGGAGCATATTCAGTTTTTATGTCCTATAATGGTGCACATATAAAAGAAATGAAAATGATGGAATGGAAAAGTAATGGACATGAAGAAGAGACTGAAAAAAGTGGAGTGGAGAATAGAAAAGTATAAGCATAGGGGTAGCAATAGGATTGAAAGGAAAGAATGGGAACAGGGATGTGATAGGGACTGAGTTTTAGGATTTTGTTTTTCACACAACAGAAGAAACCAGTAAGTTGTTGCAATGAATAATGAACCAGTGGAACATGCCTCTCTAATGGATAGTTGCATTTTAACTGTTACCCATCACCTGAGACAAGGGGGAAAGCTATAGGGATACAAATGACACATGAGCAAAGTAAATATAGTTCTCCTGATACTAAATTAGTGAACTGTAGCCAACCTCATCACAGATGTGAATATAAGAAACAGCATGGAATGCCAAATGCTCTTTAAATAAGATAATGCTTTTTAACTACATCAAAGTATATTTAAAGAGCATTAAAGCCTGGGAAACGTTCTCTCTTAGGAGAGATTCCAAAATCCAATTAGATATTCTTAATGCCACCTAATATAAATTTAAACCATTAGACAAATTTTGTGGGAAACAGGTGACATCTATCAAAAAAGCATACAGTAATGCAAAATAGTATTTGTGTATGTGTTTCTGTCTCTATATGATATATACAAAACTAAAACCAGTTCTGAACCATTTTTAAAAAGTGTACCATATCTGAAAAATGGTGGCCATTATTGCAGAACATAAATCACACAGAATAAATTTCTTTCTCTTTTGCTCTCTTCCCCTTTTTAATACTCTCTTTTCTTTTTCAGACACTACAAGTTGCCAGAGATCACTCCTTCCAGAGATCTATGCTGCTTGTTTAGAGAGAACTTTGTGAAGAACCAGTTTAGTGTAGTGATTAAGGCACCAGGTTAGAAACTGGGAGATCATGAGTTCTAGTCCACCTTAGGCATGCTGGGTAGCCTTGGGCCAATCAGACTCTCTCAGCCAACCTACCTAAACTAACACAATATCATAGAGAAAGAAAAACAAGAGAGCCCAGATAAAACCAGGATAAGGTGGTATTGAATCAGCCAGCATCCGAAATAAAAGGAGGCATGGATAAAGTGTTTCGTGTGAATTCATGGATTGCTAGACAGAGAAAGTTGCCTAGAGATGTGGTGGTTTATTTTGCAAAAAGGGAAATTAGAGATGAAGTTATACAAGCTGCCTATGATACTAAAGTCGTGATTGCTGATCAAGAAGTTCTGGTTTTAAAAGAAATTCCTCCAAAGATTTTAAGGAGAAGGAAGGATTTTACATTTCTTGTGCAAGAGCTCAAGCAACGAGATATAAGGTTCAGATGGGAGATCCCAGCTGGGTTGATGGTGATGCATGAAGGTAAAAGGTACCGTTTGGTTACTGTGATGCAAGCGCGTGATTTTTACAATAATGTTTTAAAAGCAACCCCATTAACACTTCTGGAAGCTGCAAAGGGATCTGGAGAAGGAGAACATCAAGAGGCTGAAGATGGACAGACAGAGGAGGAGATCAAGTTATAACACCTTTGGATGATCCCAGAGAACAGAGGGTGACGCGTGCTGCTTTAAAACGATCAAAAAAGATAAAAGAACAAGAACAGCAGAAGTCTGTTCTTTCACAACGTACTTACAGCCAAGTAGTGGGAGGTGGGAAAAGATTTGGGTGAGGAATGTAAAATTTAAACAAGTTTGAAATCTAAGAGAGAATTTTTACAAAATGTTTTATAGATGGTATTTAGATTTTAAAAAGCTAAGTATGTATCTGAATCATTAGCCTAAATGTTGGAGGTGCGGTGATGAAGACGTAATATATTTTCATATATGGTGGACTTGTAAAAAGGTTAAGGCTTTTTGGATAAAAGTCTGGTGGAACATACTAAGTTGATGTTGAATTTAATTACGGCAGCAAGACTTTTGATAGGTTAGTACTGGAAAGAGGAACTGCCGACCATAGAAGAGTGGGCTTTAGAGGTTTCCGACTTGGTTGAAATGGCGAAGATTTCGGCCTATTTGCAAGATTACTTGCAGGAACGCTATATTATGGAAGGGAGAGAATGGTTTGAGTTTATCCAGAATAAGTATAGGGTTAAGAAGTTTTATATTTGAATAAGGCTTCTTTCTTTGTTTCTTTTTCTATATTAGTTTTTTTTATATATATTTAATATTACTAAGGTTTGTTTTATCCTATATAAGCTAGAGAGTGATAGATTTTAGAGTTTATGGTTGTTAGTATATGGTTGTTTATGATTGTTTTTTTTTATATATACCTTGTATTTAGCTCTGGGAAGTCGGGGAGGGGGGGAGGGGGGGAGGGGGGGGAGGAAGGGGGGGGAGGGAGAAGGGTGGGGGAGGGGGGATTTTATAAGGGAAAAATTGTATGTTAAAACTTTTCAATAAAAAAAAAAAACAGGATAAGGTTGCATAAACAACTCTGTGACAAACCGAGATTGTGAATTTAAAAAAGGACACATAACCAAAGCAGAATACTGGCAAATAGCAAGGATGGAGTCAGGAAAGCTAAGGCTCAGAATAAATGAAGACTTGCAACAAATGCCAATAATAATAATAAAAAGTTTCTTTCAATGTGTAAGAAACAAGAACAAACTCAAGGAAATGATTGGTCCACTAGTGGGAGAAGATGGTAAGGAGGACAAACCTTATGGCCTTCTTTGACAAAGTGATTAAATTAGTGGATCAGGGAAATTCTGTGGACATATTTAGACTTAAATAAGGCATTTGACAAAGTAGACCTCAGCCTACTTCTTGGTAAGATAGAACAATCTGGTATAGAGAGCATCACCACCAGATGGAATAGCTGATCAACCGCACTCAGCAAATGATCCTTAATGGGACTATATCTACATGGAAGGAAATTCAGTGGGGTACCTCAGGGTTCTGCCTTAGGCCCAATACTCTTATCAATAAGCTAAATGAGGGGATAGAAGGGGAACTCATTAAAGCTGTAGATCTGACATGTCAAAGTCGTGATGTCACGTGACGTCGTGTAATGTATTGGGACTGTTTTGCCATTGCCGGCAATGGGGTAGGTGTGGCTTCTGTGTGATGCATCCGGCCCATGGGCCGGCAGTTTGACACCACTGCTGTATATGATACCAAGCTAAGGGAAATAGCTAACACCTTGAAAGATAAACTCAAGATTCAGAAGGACGTTGACAGACCTGAACACGGGGCCCTATCCAGCAAAATGCAATTCAGTGGTGAGAAAAATAAGGTCCTACACGTAGGAAAGAAAAACCAAATGCACAGGTATAGAATAGATAGTACCTGGCTCAACAGTAGTAACTGTGAGAGGGATCTAGGTGGACCACCGCTTAAGTATGAGCCAGCAGTGTGCTGCAGTTGCAAAGAAAGCCAAAGCAGTTCTAGGCTACATCAACACTGGGATATAATATCAAGATCAGGTGAAGTGATAATGTCTCTTGGGGTAACATCATCATAGCATATTTTTCCAGTACTTGAGACGCTTTCACAGAAAAGAGGGGATTGACCTATTCTCAAAAGCACCTGAGGGTAGGACGTTAAGTAATGGGTGAAATATCATTAAAGAGAGATCCAACCTAGAACTAAGGAGAAATTTCCCAACGGTGAAAACAGCTTGCCTCTAGAAATTGTGAGTGCTCCATCACTGGGGTTTTCAAGAAGGGATTGGACAACCATATGTCTATAATGGTAAAAGGTCTCCTGCCCAAGCAAGGGGCTGGACTAAAAGACCTCCAAGGTTCCATCCAACCTTGTTATTCTATGTTCTGTGTTCTACCTCACAGGTTGTTACTGTGGGGAATTTAGGAGAAAGGAGTATTATGTTTGCTCACTGTCTTGAGCTATTTACTGAAAAAAAAATAAAGGCAGGTAAAAAAAGGTAAGCTTTCAATTAGGTCAAAGGCACATATGACCTTATGACCAGAGGTTGCCCAGCCCTAAATGTGACTGAAACATTCGGGCTTTGAAACTTTCCTTCCTTGGTGAGAATGTAGACTGCAGAACCATGATATTTCAGATGTGTGCTCCAATGAAAGTCTAAAACTGACTTATGGAATCAGTTGCCGGTTGAGCTCCGGACGGCGCCTGACCTTCGCTCCTTCCGACGCAATCTGAAGACCTATTTATTTGAACAAGCCGGCCTGGCCTGATGGGGGATGTGTTGGGGTTTTTATTGCGGTTTTTTTATACTATTATTTATTGTTTTAGCTCAGGCTTATATTTAATTCTCTTTTAACTTTTGTACTTGGTATTTTATATGTGCCCTGTTCACCGCCCTGAGTCCTTCGGGAGAAGGGCGGTATACAAATATCATAAACTTAAACTTAAACTTAAACTTAAAATGTGGTAGATGTTGACATTCATTTAATAAGCACACACCTCACCAAATTAGATATTCCCCCAGTGAATGCTGATAATCATATGTAGATAACTTTCCACATTTTCTTGAATACTATAGACTTCTATTGAAACTTTTGCATGAGAACATTGGCATTCCAATTGTAGTCACTTTATTATTGTTTACTAAAGTTTGAAAGTGGCAAAGGTTTGTCAACAGAACATACAAAATATGGCAAAAGTAGAAAAGTAGAATTAATATTGAATTAATAACAAAATTAATTACCATGATTTTTTTTAGTTCTTTTGATCTAAAAGAGAAGGTTTGAGACATGACAGAACCCTTGGGACAGTTGGATTACTCACATCACCAAGAGTGGTATGCCTCTTTTCCATCAAAGTGTTTACTAATTATAATTCCATAATTAGTACAATTTAAACAAGAAATTAATTTGCCATATAGGTAGAAAACTTCTGTAGTTTTAACAGTAGATAAAATCTGAAAAAATAAATAGCAGGAAAATATGAACAAAGAGGTACCATAAATATGTAAGACAGCTGGACTCTTGGGGGGGGTGTGCTTTGTTTGAACATAAAATCCCTCAGTATTGCTGAGAATTTTGCATTGACTTAGAAAACTACCTTTTCTTCCTTCTGACCATATATATTCATGGAGCAGTATGTTAGGCAGATATAAACTATCTGTATTTCCATGTTTTTAGTTTCCTTTTTTAACGCTGCTACTTATTGTTCGATTCTACTTTGACTTTCACCAAACTTTGGTCACGTAAAGTCATGGTTCATATTATTTGTAATTTCCAAATAAAATTATTCTGTACTTTAGGATTTGCTAAAAATCTTTCCTGGCACATTTAGTTTGAGAAGCTGGGGACAGCGACAGTAAGTGAGGAGCTAAATTAGAAAAACGTGCTTACACTATGACCATAAGAGCTGAACTAATTAAATAAATGTGCATGTTTGTGTGCATGTATATATGTGCACTATGGCTTTTCATTGGACTTTGCTTATAGTACAACTATTTGTTGTTTGTTTCCAGAATCTTTGTGAAACAAGATTTATAGAGTTTTGGCTCTTCAGAAAAGTTGGAATATCTTCTTAAAAATGAAAGCAGACATTTGGTTCACATGAGCTGAGAAATGGTGTGATAGCAAAGAAAGCACAATCTTAGTTTGGGAAGGAGAATATAATTGATTCATGAGGACTACTCTATTTAATTATTTGTTATAATTCTACTATTAAATGAATGTTTCAATAAATATTAACAACAAAGTAACATGTATATTAGGCCTGACATTTCTGACCCTACAGAAGTGAGCAACTGCCTCTGGGCCCGTATATTATTGGGATGACAAGTTTCTGAAATAATGTCTTGGATGTGTAATTTAGAAAAAGGTGCAAACTGTACCTTATGAATGCTGAACATTCTCATTTATGCACGTTTGCTCTGAATTTTATGGACTGAGTTTAGAATGAGTGAACAAAGGCTCTCCTTTATGCTTCCTGGAGTGAGTTTCCTTTCCTTGGTGGCTTATTGTTGTTAAGAATATTAGTGTAAGGGGGGGATTAAGAAAAATTATTACTATTGATTCTCAGACACAAATAACAATATCGAAAGTTTGTGTCCCCTCTATGTTTTGTATTATAATTCTCATACTTTCTGAAAACAGTCATTTTCTTTGAAATGCATCAGGATTACCAGAATTCCCAACTAATTTAATGTGGGCATTGTGGTGGCTGGGAATTCTGAAAGCTGTGGTCCCAAAATCCACAGGCATGGATTGCCTTCAACCAGTTTGGATTTTTTTCGGGAGGAGGGTGAGTCCAAGTCAGGTGCCTTGACTAGTCCCTGCAATTTTCTTGGTAAGACTTAGGAAGTGGTTTGGTCTTGCCTCCTTCCTATAGATGAGAGAGAATGACTGGCCCAAGGTCACCCAGATTCCTGTTCTATTCCTAAGGCAGGAATAGAACTCACGGTCTCCCAGATTTTAGCCTGACAACTTAACCTCAAAACTCTCTGTCTTGGAAAATATAGGGTTAGAAAGTTATAGCAATCCACTTCATTAGCGGAGATTTACTCAATTATTTAGCTATGGGGCTACAGTAGGAATGCCTTGGCTGTGAAAAATGAAATTTCCTTCAAAAAACTCTAGAGCAATTGATGTGGGACTGTGATTGCCACTGTTCCCAGCAGCCCCCTTGTCCTCCACAAAGGATGTCTCATTCAGCTCTGCTAAAGTGGCTAAACTTTCATAGAGCAAGCTTCCTCAGCATCACATCCTTCCTTTACAGATCATGATTCTTGCTGACATGTTCAGTGATTGAAACTTCATCTCTCCCCCTCCCCACATTGGCTGTCTAAATTATTAACACAGCTATAAAGATGGCACTAAATCATCAGCAGAAGGGCAGCATAACAAAATTGCAACATAATCTCTCATTTCATTGCCAGATGTCTGTTCAATGCAGATTTTGTTAAACAGTGGAACAGTGGGAGGAGGAAAAGACTCCTTGATTGCCTGTGAAAAAACATTGTGTGGACACTTGTGTCTGCATTAAAGAGTGACTGTGTATAAATATACAATAAAGCTTACCTGGGTAAGGATGCATACTGTCTTTCTATGCCTTCAAACTGGAGGTGGTGTGGAGTCTCATCTGGACCTTTTCCAGACACCTGTGGAGAGCAGTATAATTAGTGATGAAGATCAATTATTCAACCCTGTTACTGAAAACGTTTCTCAAGAATGATAATCAAAAACAAATGAGGCTCTAGCATGCCAAAATCAACAGAGAAGAAATTCTGAGGCTCAAGAGAAATTCACATTTGATGTTATTACTATTTATAATAATTTTTAAAGAATCCTTCTTATTATTTCTTTTCCAAAAAAGATGCTGTGAAGTTGTATGGAACATATTTTTGAAAGGAATCAAGAAAAATATTGCATAAAATGAAGCCAGTTATTGATAACCATTCATAATTGGTCATGTTAAGATTTGGACCTAAATTAGCTTTATTGAAACTGTGGGACAGACTATAAAAGGAACACGCAAGTTCATGATTATCTGTTTACTAGGGCATAAAACATGATACTGTCTATATGATTGCAAGAGAACACTGAACCATTGTCTTCCAAAGCGCTAGAGGAATGTATGATAATTAACAAAAATATGAATCTATTCTTCACTTTGGCAGAAGTGTCATGAAGGAACAAATAAGAAAATAATTATGTTTGTTCATTATTGTGGAAGCATGTATTATTGTTTTACAACGACCCATCTTCCTGCTCTAAACCATATGTCCTGCAAAATGCAAAGCTGAAGAATGGATAAGACAGTTATATGTGAGGAAGAGTAAGTCGTTCAACAGAAGCACAAATCTCTGGTCATCCTCTCATAGCTACTTAAAGTGATTGCACCATGCAGTCCTATCCTCACAAGGAAAGCCTACCATCAAATTTAGATACACAAAACAAAAAAGGGTTTTCTCAATTTCATTTGTTCAATCAAAATATGTCTGCAAGAATAATTTATACCTCAAGTATATTTTTGTTGTCATTTTCTGTTTGTTCCTCCCTCCCTCCTTGAGCACACACATTGAGCCCAGCATACTGGCTGCAGATTTCTGGGAGTTGAAGTCTACACATCTTAAATTTGCCAAGGTTGAGGAATACTAATCTACAGTATGGAAAGCTAATAAAGCATTTATGAGATGTTATATGCTTCTTAGTAGAAATTATGTTTGATTCTTTGCAAGAATGGTTAATCCAGTTAACAGAGGATGCTCTGAGGTCTAAAATAATTTTGCACCTTAAAAGTAAATTTAACAAAGAATTTAAATAGACACAATTTCTGGACTAGAACTTAATACCCAGATTTGTACTCCATCCATAATTTTGGTAATTTTATGTATATAGTTCATATTTCAATTTCATGGTATACTTAAAGCAGAATAGATTCTGACTCAATGTATTGTAGCTTATAATTTTATGTGGTGATTTATATCATATTGACCACTCTTCTCACTATTTATCCTAGTTTAAACCTTAATGATTGTGGTCATTTAAAGCTATACATCAGGGGTGTCAAACTGCCGGCTCGTGGGCCAGACACGTCACCAGGAAACTGCGCCCACCCCATTGCCGGCAATGGGAAAAAAAGCTCCAATATTTTATTTATTTATTTTTATTTTAATCCCATTTATATCCCGCCCTTCTTCTAAGACTCAGGGCAGCTTACAATCTAAGCACAAATCAAATGTGCTTAGCAATAGCCTTCATTCTGTGTATATGTCTGTTTATTAGGGCTTTCACCCCCCCAAGCAGCATTATTACAAAGTCAGCTTATTGCCCCCAACAATCTGGGTCCTCATTTTACCTACCTCGGAAGGATGGAAGGCTGAGTCAACCTTCAATATGTCACATGATGTCATATGACATCACAAGTTTGACATGTCTGCTATACATGATATTCAGTCATTCATAATTTACTAATGCTATAGTGGAAAACTAATTTTAAATATCTCTTGCCTACCAATTTATGCATCATTTTATATGTTTTGTCTATATATAAATGAAGCATACTACATGGCATAATTGAAAACTATGGTTTGGTGCATGGACATCCAGTGGGAGAACGGATAAGGCACAAAATATGCACAATATTGCAATGCAAGCTCAGCCTCTTAAGTACTTGCATGCTATGTCAGAATGCAATTACTAAGGAGCACAACTTGTGATATCACAATACATGTTTCATCACTTTGGCATCTTTCAGGTTAGGAATGATCACTTAGGGGTCTGATAACCAGGGCTTATCAGTTTTCTTTGTCTGCCTCAGCTGCAAGAGGAGATGGGAAATTCTGCTTCATTTTTAAACAAATGCAGGTTACACATTTTGTCTCAACTCAAACAAATCACAGCTTTACTTTTTATAGCTTAGGATGACTTAAAAATGCATTTCCAGATGTGGGACTGTATTATTCTTGGTTGCTGATAGGAATTGTAAGCCAACAATATAAGGTTGCAAACTGGCTAAAAATTCTTTTCTGGATCAGAATTAAGATTAGTTTTGAGTCTGGACATAAAAAGAAACCATATCTAACTAAAAATGGATTTAGAAGCTGTCAAACTCTTCCTTATGTCAGAGTAGAAGAAAACAAGGAGGAAGGGCATGAGTTTATAGCCTCTACCTAATAGATAAACCATAATTTGGCGTTGTTTAAATCAGACCAATATTTGTGCTGAGATAGCCAAGTAATGAACCTGAAGTGGAAATGGATCTCAGGAGGATCCTTTGCTACAAGAAGTCTCTGGCTCCTGCTTGTAGCAGCATGGAGATTACTCCAGGCCCAGCTGAAGAAAGAGAAAAGAAGGACCTCTTACATAGCCACACAGTTTTCCCCTACAGATTTAATTTTAAAAAATTGAATTAAAATGAATTATTTTGTGAAGGCCATGGTGATTTAATGAAGCAGTCTTGTAGTCCAGTTTTGTTTCCTATTTTATTTAAGAGTGTGTGTGTGTGTGTGTGAGAGAGAGAGAGAGAGAGAGAGAGAGAGAGAGAGAGAGAGAGAGAGAGAGAGAGAGAGAGAGAGAGAGAAACTTGGATTGGACAAATACCTGGATAAGAGGCTATTCCCTCTCCCCCACAAACCCCCTGTTCATTACAAAATCTGACATTTGGCTTTTTTCCAACTCTGTATCTCCTCACAGTTTTGGATTTTTTCACTTACTCTTTTAAAATAAGGAGCAAAATACCAGTTTATTGTTGTTTACCAAAGCTAACTTATGTACTTCATATATGTCTTTTTTATTACTGTTGCTGTTATTCCTTGGGTGGAAGGAGAAGGAGAAGGAGAAGAAGGAGAAGGAATCCCCTTGCCAATCCTGTTTGTGTGCTCTAAGATACCGTTGCCATAGAAACTCACTGTGGATACAGTTTGTAAAAACTTGGCTCACTACAGCTGTGAGATTCTGTGCTGGGGGTAAAGTGGCCAGAGACCTCCAAGGGCAGGGAAAAGCTCTCCATCGTTCCTTCGAGAATCCACCAAGCCCTTCTTTCATTCACCATCTGTCTAAGACACAAGTCAAGAAGTGACCTCAGCAAATCAAGGGGAGGGGGAGGGGGGAGCTGACCTAATAAAACAAGAAGGGAAAAATGCATTTATGGAGGGAATGGGAAGCATATGCCTGCCTAGTTCTCATTACAGATACTTGTGCTAATAGATATTTTCATAGGCGTTTTTGAAATCCAAACAGGGTTCTCTCAGAGGTTGAGATCAAGCACACAATAGAAATTAGCATAATGAGATTCTAAACTCATTTTGTTTAGTGATTGCTGCTCTCCTACAGTAGCTCCTTCATGGAATGGATTAGCTTAAGCTTTGGATACGGGCTTTCAATTCACGGGAAGAGGCTGCTTATATGTAAAAATAAACAGAACTCTACAGACTGAATGCTCTACATCCAAACCATGCATAAAAATTAAAAAGTGCAAAGGTACATTATAGTGCAATTTTCGAGACCACATATTTTATATCCTGTTAAGAAATGTTTTCTATCTTGCTTCCTTGCAACCACTATTTCATCTAATTTCATTTACATTATCAAAGGTCCCATTTCAAGTTGTGACAAGGAGAATTTGAATAAGTTGAAACAGCTTATGATTATCAATAAACTTCATGGAGTTTTACTATTTTTACCCTTCCCATCAGTCCATACACATTACAGGACCAGTAACAGTTTTTAAAGTATTCAGGAAAGCGTTTTCCAGAAAACATTTGATTTTTCAGGTTTCTAATCTATTTTAATAAATTATTTATCTAGTTGAATGATTTTATTATTCTGTACCCACCTAAAGGCAACAAAAGTGAACTGAGACATAAATTTGCAAAACAGGCAAGAACAGTGATTACTTTATTCATGATCATATAAAGCAAAAAAAAACATTGTTAAAAATCTTTAATGTAACATATTTAGATTGGATTCCAAATAAAACCAGTACAATATTTCAAGAAAAAAGTGAATCCCTGATGGTGCTTGCTCTATTACCCTTTTTGCTGTTATTGTTCAGGTAATAAGATGAACGGAATAATTAATAAAATAGTTCTGGTATGAATTTAAACTACATAGAACGTGGTTTAATATTCTGAATTAATTGATTTATAAATCAGACTGAAAAACACCTGCAGGTAGATGAAAATGTAATAAAAAGCAGGAGAAAGTTTCTGCTATAGCAGAATATTATAGCACAGGGGTCTTCAGACTTGGCCCTTTGATGACTTGTGAACTTCAAATCCCAGAATTCCTCAGCCAGGTACACTGGGAGTTGAAGTCCACAAGTCATAAAAGGGCCAAGTTTGAAGACCCCTGTTATAGCAGAACGATTGACATAAATCTAAAGTTTCTAACATCTACAGCAGGGCTTTTCAACCGGTGGTACACGTACCACCTGTGGTACTTTGCCACGTGGCAGGTGGTACACGACTGCTTAGCCAAGTGTAGCGGGGGAGAGGAATGAGCCGAAGTTGCCCAAGCTTGAAGGAGAGGCAGGTGCAGGACTGTCTGGGCTTGGCAGAAGCCCCAGGAGCCAGCAGGACTGATTGGCGCTTCCAGATTGGTGCTTCCAGATGCAGCACGGAGCTGGAGGTGAACTGAAGAAAAAGGGGGGGGGGAGGAGAGGAGAGGCTATATAAGGAGGTGGTTTGGGCGGGAAAGGGGAAAAAAGACAACAGGGAAAGAGAAGGAGAGGTCAGCAGGTAGGGAGGAAACAGGTACAGGGAAGAAGCAGCAGCTGTTGCTGGAAGAAAAGGTCTCCAGCCAGGAGATTGCAATCAGTGCTGGCAGAGGAGCATGTTGGAAAGGAGATGGATTTATTTAGTGCTGGATCAGCTGGCAGCTTGATTGGGTTACCATAAGGATTTTTGTACAGTTTTAACAGCGTTTCACAATTCAGAGGCTCAGTTTGAGTGCTTTAGTTATTGGAATATTTTAGTCTGTATTTTAGGCTAGCAATGACTCCGAAGTGTTGACTTCCGTAGGTTTAATCTCTTTAAACAAATGTAATTAGTTTTACCCCCTTATCTTGAGTCTGTCTATGGCTTTTAGAAAGTTTTCTTTGAAGGTAAACAGGCTTAATTTAAGGCTAAAGCTTTCAGTCTCAGGTTCCAACATTGTGACACGTGACACGCCTGAGGCAGCTTAAAGAACACCCCCCCCCCTGGAGTTTATGTGTTTCGTTATTTTGTGAGCCTTTCTTGCTTTGCACTTGATTCCTGTGTCTTTAAGGGTACAGGGAAGGGATTGGGGAGGGGGTGCATTCTTACTACATTGTGGAAGGAGAGCTCAGAAGGGAGAGAGGAAGAAGGGCCGACCAGCTAGCTCAGGGGTTTATAAACTTAGCAACTTTAAAACTTCTGGACTTCAACTCCTAGAATTCCTCAACCAGCCATGATGGCTGAGGAACTCTGGGAGGTGAAGTCCACAAGTCTTAAAAGTGCCAAGTTTGAAGACCCCTGAGGTAGCTGGTAGTGGTGCATATTAATCAACATGGATAAATTCATCATACATTTGTCAGTGCAAAGGGAAAGTGATTCAGCAAAGGAACAGCCACCGAAGAAATTAAAACTGGTACTTTTTTCCTTTTTTTACAGTTTGTGATATTTTATTGATATGCAGTGATACCACTCTAATGGCAGAAAGTGAAGAAGAACTAAAGAGCCTCTTGTTGAGGGTGAAGAAGGAGAGTGCAAAACTTGGGTTGAAACTTAACATTAAGAAAACCAAGATCATGGCATCCGGCCCTCTCAATTCCTGGCAAATAGATGGGGAAGAAATGGAGGTAGTGACAGATTTTATTTTCCTGGGCTCCAAGATCACCGCAGATGGGGACTGTAGCCAAGAAATTAAAAGACGCTTGCTCCTCGGGAGGAAAGCCATGGCAAATCTAGACAGCACACTAAAAAGCAGAGACATCACCCTGTCAACAAAAGTGCGTAAAGTCAAGGCTATGGTCTTCCCAGTTGCAATGTATGGCAGTGAAAGCTGGACCATAAGAAAGGCTGAGCGCCAAAGAATTGAGGCCTTTGAACTATGGTGCTGGAGAAGACTCCTGCGAGTCCCTTGGACTGCAAGGCGATCAAACCGGTCAGTCCTAGAGATCAACCCTGACTGCTCTTTAGAAGGCCAGATCCTGAAGCTAAAACTCAAATACTTTGGCCACCTAATGAGAAGGAAGGACTCACTGGAGAAGAGCCTAATGCTGGGAAAGATTGAAGGCAATAGAAGAAAGGGACGACAGAGAATGAGGTGGCTGGACGGAGTCACTGAAGCAGTAGGACTGAGCCTAAATGGACTCCAGAAGATGGTAGAGGACAGGAAGGCCTGGAGGAACGTTGTCCATAGGGTCGCGATGGGTCGGACACGACTTCGCAGCTAACAACAACAACAATATTATAAACTAGCCATTTCTATAACAACAAATTAATCTAATCAGTAACCCCCCCTTTTTTTTTAGTCATCAAGTTTTTGACACCTTGCTAAGCACTGGTGGTACTCAAATATTGTCATGTCCTAAAAGTGGTACAATCTGTGAAAAGGTTGAAAAGCCCTGATCTACAATACTTATGAGAAAGCAGAAGGGAAATCTGGCCAGTTTTTTTAAGACAGAGAATCCCTCATGAAATGTGTTGCTTAGAAAGGAATAATGTGTATCATTTTTCCAGACTAGCTACCAGTCCACTTTGCCCCAAATGGCATCATCCTTATTTTCTTCCTTCCACTGGCATTCCCAGAGGACGGTATATTTTGTCAAAAGCATCCTGCTAGTGGGCAGAGCCCCACCCCTTTTGAATGAATGTCATAGGCAGGGCAGGGTTTTGATTAGCCTCCATCTGGACTTTTTTTTTATTCCTCCTGTGGATGTCCCTGTTCCCTTCCTAGGTAGGTTTGCTAGGAAGACACCAGAGTTGAGGTGAGCAACTCTGTCACCAAGGAGATACTTAATAGTACTTGTTTAGTTTATTCAATCTGCATCCCACTTTTCTTCTTGAGCAGCCCAAGTAAGCTGCTATCCAGAGACGTATTTATAAAATCAGAATATTTTGAACTATTTTAACATGCAAATAGGGAGGAAGCTGTCATTGCCTTTGACCCTAGTCTCTATGCTTTTCTGATGGTATAGAGCTGCAAAATATATTAATGAGTTATTGCTTGAGCTACCTCACATAGAAGTATGCAAGACTCACAGCGTACAGCTCTAAAAAAAGAAGATGACATTGGACAACTATCCTATGACTGATGTTGTTGCAGAAGGTTCAGAAATACTTATTTTCCTGTGGGTTGTGGACAGTTTCTTTCATCCATGAACACTATGTGTGCCAAGTATATAAAATCTCTATCACCTTTTTAGATTATACATTTGTTGCCTTAGCTAGATTGGTTTTGTGGACACCTTCTGAATATATTTTTATTAAGAATTTTATTAAGAATTTACAGTAGTAAAAACTAATACAAACCAAACGTAGAAAAAGATAAGAGAAAGAGTGTGTACTCACTGCTGCAAAAGTTCACAGAACATTATAAAGGAGACTACATCTCTAATCAGGTATCAGAATTATTTGGACAAAACCCCAACCATTTCTATTTGGGATTATTCACTTAGAGACTGTCTGAATTCCATGAGAATTTCAGTAAGTTGATGGCGCACAGCAGCATTGTCAATAACAGTTTCCCACTTTTTCTAGTAATAGTTTGTAACACTTACGGGATCATTCAACTTTTCTGCTTAAAATACGACTAGCCACTCAGTTGTATTGAGAATTGTCCCAATAGTGAAAGGTGACATTAACTCAAGTATTACTACTGTCTTCCTTCCAGGATCTCCTCTACCTTTGTCAGGCACGTAAAGACATTCTTTAAAGCAAAGCTTCACAGGTTTTTGCTGCCCCTTCGTCTTGCATTAAAGGGATGGTTTCAGAAGCGGCCCTGATCTCCATTTTTCAGTATTTTCCCCCCCTCACAACCCAAATCTCCCCATTTCTAATGAAGTGTTGAAAAGAAAAAGTATGAAAAGAAACATGAAACTATGCATAAGTCAATCTTTGACGTTTTATCTCCCAAGTTTATATTTTCTACCTGGGACATATATGTCTGCTGGGGTGGGGGAAGGCAAATGCACAAGAATTGTGTAGCTTGCTGTGCCTGTCCAAAGAGGATTAAGCCATGGAGAAAAATAAAGAATAAAATGTTAAGTTTTATCAGACATATTCCAGCCAATTCCATAATATCAGGCATTCTCACAAAAACAACAGTCTTCCTGAAATGCTTACTTTGTATCAGGAAAAGGACCGAACAGTACTTTTTGCTCTGTCTTGAGATTTTATGGCACATTATTTAACTAAAACCTTCCAGATTTTCCAAGTGTACTTTAATCCAAAAGTTACAAATTACAATTTCAAACATCCTTGTTTTCATTTTAAAAAATAAATAATAAAGAAAAGAAAGGAAAGGAAAAAAGAACAGAATGCCGGTGTTTTCTCTATATAGAGAAAGGGTGTGTTCTTGCTTTTCTCCTTGTGATCAAAGCTGAAACAGTGATTTTGCATTATTATAAGAGTCATCATTTCTGCCTCTAATTTGGATGGTTTTTAATAAAGCTCCATTGATTTCACTGAATGAAACCCCTCTTGACAAATGCAGAACATACACACTGATTACTAAATACGCAGCAATTATCATATTCAGCAGCACACTTTAATATCTTATTTATAGATGTATCCATCTATAATTTGCTTTAATTAAGTTGCATTGATTTTAATGACAGCAGTCATCTCTTGAAGATGGAATTAGGGTTATATAATCCCATCAATGCCATTGCATCATTGTTTAATGTTACTTTTTATACTCGTCACTGCGTAGAATAAGTTGTCCTTTTTAAAACACCACATAAAAGACAGGATATCTTTTACTGGCACATCTACTGCTGTAGATGTGGAGGAAACAGGGCTTTTTTCCTCATAGAACGCTCAGAACGGAGTTCCGGCACCTTTTTTGGATGGAACCTTGTAGGGTAGGCAAGGCGGGTTGTATGACATGTGTGAGTTCCGGCACCTTTTTCTTTTACAAAAAAAGCACTGGGAGGAAATATATAAACTTTTGAATTACATAAAATTCAGCCTGTATATTTAATCAATAGACAAACTAACAAATACTATTGGAATAAAAGAATAGGGTCGACAGCTTTTGACATATTCCTTGATTCTTTTTTCTTTCCCCTCTTTCTAGATATGCACATGTAGGAAGGAATCCACTGAAAGGTTCATAATCACTTGATAAGCTTTTTTGAGCTATCCACCCTATCTAGTACCCTTTGCAGAAAAAACAGTGGTGGAAATATCAAGGGTTATGACATTTTTCCTTAAATCTTGCAACTGGCAGGGTGCTAAGTCAGGACTTTTCCAAGCAGGCAGTGTCCTAGTGCTACCAGCGAAGGCTCATTGTCCAGCTATTGTGTTTTTCTCTCCTTCAAAAATTTTATGTGAAAAGGAGAAGGGAGAGTGGGGAGACTCGTGTGTTTATGTGGGTGTGACACAAGTCCAGACTTGGTTTGGATCTCTTACCACATTTACCCAAAGTGGCACAACAATCCCCAAGGTCTCACTGTTCAGAAAAGTCTTTCCACCTTCCCCTCTCTTCTGAATTATTTGAAAATGTGGGTTAGCTTAGATTCCTGATTAGTTTACTTGAGCCTCCCCACTCCCCCTCCTCCTTTTCACATAAAATTGTTGAGGGAGAGAAGGTTAAAGGTTATTTTCCTTTAAAAAACAATGGGACATTTCTAATCTCTCTCTGTTTGGTTCCCAAAGAGAAAGATGCTTAAAGAAAAGTAAATTCTTGTGCAAGTTTGTTAGCTTACGGTAATTTTAAACACATCCGAAGGTAAGGTAATACCAGAAATAGTAGCCTCTTATTAATTTGTATACTACATTGTCTTCAATAGACACAAAAATATAACCATGCTCTATGCCTGAGATTTTGGAAATATATTGGTTCATATGTTAAACAGTAGGTAGTAAATCAACTATACTGGACTTCTGGACTTCTTTAATCATTTACCCTTCCTATGCAAAATTCTTCACGTGGCATACTGAAAAAGCAGCTAATTTGTAATGTGAAGAAAAGAAATAGCTCATTTTTTTTTTTAAAAAAAAAGCTATTATTTTTAGTCACTTCCAATAACTAAAATGCCCTTACAAGGTCTAACCACAAAAACAATTAGAACTATACTGTATGAAACATTCAATAACAACTTGCTACTGTTAGTCATTTTGAAAAATTCTATCGTGATTTAAAATAAAAAAATAATCTCTTACTCCATTTGCTCAATACAACTCTAAATCTATCAGCTGAAAAGTATGCATGACTTACTCCCAGACAACTGTGTCTCTTTGTTCTCCTATTTTGCAAAGACCAAGATTTCAGCTAATGATTCACTAATGGAAAAGGATTCAGACAGTAGGTATAAATGATAACCAACAGAATATCTTTAATAGTATCTTTTCATTTCTTTAATCCACTTTACATACCTAGCAGTATATGATAGCCCCAGGAATAACTTTGCCCAACAATTTCAGCCAAAACACAGTGTGAAAATATCCAAGGATCTGGGCTTCTAATAGCTTAAAAAGTTTACTGGATGAGATGGCCAGCAAACAATTACACAAAGCATTCCAAGAACAGTTTGGGACAACTTTGCCTCCTCTTTGGTGCAAGAAGTTAGTGTCTTATCAACCTTTGGGAAAGGAAGCAATGTGACATTTTGCTGCTTCAGGGAGTGCTGGTTTTATTTTTCACCATAATGGTAACCCTCGGTTTCCCCCCCCCCCATGTTTAAAAGGAATACTCCTTATGGCAGCAGATGGTAAAAGAAAGATTGGAGTGGTGGAAATTCTGCTTGGGGGTTGTCTACTTCATCTTCTAGGCAGATTTATTGCTACCTAACTGTAGGCCACCCACAAAGAGAGCAGAACTGGCTGAACCAAAAATAAACCAGTTTCAGTTAAGGTATTCTGCCTTAATCATAATTTGATACTTCTTGATACTTCCCCCCACCCCTTCCATTCAATCGTGTCCGATTCTCAGAGACTGTCCCTGCAGTTTTTGTCAAGGTTTTTCAGAAGTGGGTTGCCACTGCCTCCTTCCTAGGGCTGAAAGAAAGTGACTGGCCCAAGATCACTTTGTGCGTAAAGCAGGACTAGAACTCATGGTTTTCTAGTTTCCAGCCTGATACCTTAACCTCCATACCAAACCAGGTCTCCTTGGCTCTGACATCATGGGTTGTCATATGAGTCAGATTTATATGTTCACATAATTAAAGGAGAAGAAACCTGCTTGTGATCAATGTAGTGGTGGGATTCAGCCGGTTCGCACCGCTTTGGCAGAACCGGTAGCTAATTTTTGGTTGCCCAGGCCCAGAATGGACTTCCAGAAGTGGCATCCACACAGAGAACTGGTTGTTCACATATCTGAATCCCACCACTGGATCAATGGAATAAAAAAAGGCAACAAAGAGTGCTGCCCTTCCGAAACATGCATAAAGAAATCCCTATGTATGTATCCAGAATGTAGATTTGTCAATGAACTGTGCCTGTATTGTAAGAGCAGAGAAGGTGTGGGGGGAGCGAATGAGGAAAAATCAATGTGCTCATCATGCTTTCAGCAAGCAGAGGGGGGGGGAAACCTGAAGTCATGACTGGAGAATGCTGTATATCTCCAACTAATATGCGTAGAGCAGCTTGGCACTAGGTCAGTCTCATTGCACAAGTCTGTGCTTTGGTGCACACATATAATAAAGCCATGCAATTGGAATGAATGCCCACATGCCCAAGGAAACTGCAACAGAAGGGAATTCCATATGGTCTCACACTAAGCTTCCAGAACTATCCTAAATCTACAAAACTCAAATCATGTTTAGAAGATCATCAAACATTCCAAATGGGAGAACATAAAATTACAGGCAACTGGGAACATTCTGTAATTTGCTTTATAACTCCCAATTTATAATGACTTCCTCAAATACTGACTGTTTGCAATTACTATAGTGATGAAAAAGTAACTTTGGCACCTATGCCTGCATTTACAATAACAAAAGCCTTCAGTGTGAAACTGATTAAGTTCTGGTCAATTTCAGGCAGCAGCTGCAAGAGGGTTCTAATCAATTAATTAAGATTACAGAGCTGCAGCTTGTTAACTGATGCTTAGCACTTTTTAGGGATGCCCTGCCCTGCAGAGAATAGCAGCTCAGAAAGTGATTGCTTGTTTAGGCAATCTCTCTATCCTGCAAGGGAGCAAAAAAGGGAGAAAAACAGGTTAGGCACAGAACATAGTATGAGAGGACTTTATCTGAATTGGACAGCAACAACAAGTGGTTCTCTCTCTCTCTCTCTCTCTCTCTCTCTCTCTCTCTCTCTCTCTCTCTCTCTCTCTCTCTCTCTCTCTCTCTCTCTCTCTCTCACATACACACACCATTTCACTGGAACCAATTGTAGTCACTAAATGAGGACTAATTGTTTTAAATCTATATATTTTAGGTTCTACCACAATTATTGTTTCAGCTTCTTCTGTCCATACAATGCTATAGGGCACTGAATGCCAAAACAGCTAGACACAAGGACATTTTCCCCCCATGCCATCACCCTGCTAAACACCTAATTCCCACAACACTGTCTTATGCCCGGGGATGTCAAATCACCTAATAGGGCTGTATTACTATTATCCCTTTCACCTTTCCTAGTACCTATTTCCTTAGTTTCTCATGACTATAACTTTGTTGTTTGTATCTTATGATTTATGTTGATTGTATTTTTATGATTACGATTTATCACTTGTTGTTTGTATGTATACTGAGAGCTTATGCACCAGAGACAAATTCCTTGTGTATCCAATCACATTTGGCCAATAAAGAATTCTGTTCTATTCTGCCACAATTATGTAAACATTATTCACTCTAAAATGCAAGGGCATGATCTCAAAGGAAACAGAATCCCTCTAAAGTAGTTCTCAGTTTCTGGTCATATTCTTCACTCACTGATTACCACAATGTGTTGATTAATAGCTGTAGGTATGTCATTAGAATGCACATTCCATAGGTCAGAAACATTTCTGGAATAAAGTAAATAGAATAGTCATGCTATTCTATCAGCCATAAAAGATTTTCTTATCAATAAAGTTTCTGATGACCTTGGTGTGTCTGGTTAGCAGTTTTGCAGACTTTTACAGAAAAGCAAGCTCAAATAATTAAGTGTTCCTTTAATCTCCTCCCTATCTCATATCTCGAGACAGAATGAGATAATGACACTACTATTTAAATTTAATTTCTTTTTTTTGTAGGATGAAACTTGAAGACAATAATATGTCAATCATATTTTAATATTTCAGTACTTCTCATTAATGCAATATATTTGGACTAAAAACAATTCTAAACAAAGAAGATGCCACACTGATGGAAACCTCTAATGACAAGAATGAAAAGCAAAAGATGTGCCTGGAACTGTGCTACACAGGTAAATCATGTATACTTAGCAATAGCAATAGCACTTAGATTTATATACCGCTTCACAGAGCTTTACAGCCCTCTCTAAGCAGTTTACAGAGTCAGCCAGTGGTGGGATTCAGCCAGTTCGCACCTCTTCGGCAGAACCGGTAGCTAATTTTTTGTTGCCCAGGCCCAGAATGAACTTCTGGAAGCGGCATCCACACAGAGAACCGGTTGTTCACATATTTGAATCCCATCACTGGAGTCAGCATATTGCCTCCAAAAATCTGGGTCCTCGTTTTACCAACCTGAGAAGGGTGGAAGGCTAAGTCAACCTTGAGCCAGTGAGAATTGAACTGCCAAACTGCTGGCAGCCAGCAGTCAGCAGAAGTAGCCTGCAATATTGCATACTAACCATTACACCCACCATGGATCATTAGGGGCACTAATAGAGATTTTTGGCTGAAATCTCTATCTCAGTTACACTTGCTTTTGAGTGGACATGCTGGATTGCACTTTCACAAGAATCTTAGTCAAGCTAGATGGAAGCACACTGAAAATGAGAAGCCACGTCTGGGCCAGTGATGGTGAATCTTTTGGTCTCAGCGTGTCAAAAATTTTGAAAATGCTTCTGGAGGCCACATGAGAACACACCCCATTTTCATGCAGCCTCTGCCACCTCCCAGAATCATGTGAGAATGGGGGCGTGTTTTTGAGAATGGGACATGTTTGTCAATGTTGGCCAATCCTAGCATATCGCCCAAAACATTCTGGCATGTCACTTTGACACTTGTGTTACAGGTTCGCCATCCTTGTTCTGGGCTCACTGGCAGAATTATTTCCAAAATCTGAAGCTACAGAAGATTCTGCTTTAAGATCTCATGAATTGCCCCTATTCCTTTTACAAATGAGATCATTGCTATCTCAGTGCCCTTCTCTCTGGGTGGCTTTCTGTTCCATTAATCCAATCGTTTGTTTTTGTTAATTTGATGCTTTAATTGTTTTAAACACAAGCAGATTGTTGGGACCCTTGCATTTGGAAGCCCAAGGCTGGGATAAACTAGAAAATGGACAACAGACATCTTCAACTGGGTAATAGAAAGGGCTTCTTTATTTTCATGTTTTAGGCCATATAAAAATAGGTAAAGGTAAAGGTTCCCCCGCACATGCGTGCTAATCATTTCTGACTCTAGGGGCCGGTGCTCATCTCCGTTTCAAAGCCGAAGAGCGAGCGCTTGTCTGAGGACGTCTCCGTGGTCATGTGGCTGGCATGACTAGACGCCAAAGGCGCATGGAACGCTGTTACCTTCCCACCATAGTGGTCCCTATTTTTCTACTTGCATTTTTATGTACTTTCGAACTGCTAGGTTGGCAGAAGCTGGGACGAGTAACAGGCGCTCACTCTGTTACGCGGCACTCGGCATTCGACCTGCCAAACTGCCGACCATCTGGTCAACAAGCTCAGCATCCTAACCCACTGAGCCACCGTGTCCCTTCTACATTAAAAATACTCCCCACCTAATGACAAGGAAGGACTCACTGGAGAAGAGCCTAATGCTGGGAAAGATTGAGGGCAATAGAAGAAGGGGATGACAGAGAAGGATGGAGTCACTGAAGCAGTAGGCGTGAGCTTAAATGGATTCCAGAAGATGGTAAAGGACAGGAAGGCAAGGCGGAACGTTGTCCATGGGGTCGCGATGGGTTGGACAGACTTCGCAACCACAAAAATACTCCGTTTTTTAACAGAACATAAACTCATGAGGGGGGGGCAAAAACAAAGAACAACGATCCTCTTTTCAGCTTCTATAGAGAAGCAGACACACAGAATGGTCAGTTCTTTATTTCTTTAAACTGGAAGGACAGCATTTATTTAATACTAGCATGACAATCTGCTGCTTTGATTCATTTGTAATATTAAAGCCAACCTTTTGACACTGGCTGTGATTGAAAATAACCCCCTTTTGTTTTTTCCAGTCTTGCATTCTCCTCTCCTCCCTTTATTGCTGTTAGTTTACTACACGGTTGATCCAGATAACTACTGCTTTCTAATGACTCACTGCTCCTCTTTCCAATCAGTTTTCTTGTTATCAGTTTGAATTGTTATCTATATTTTCAAATTCTCCCATTACATTAGCTTTTAACCCAAGGATTTTGAGCTTAGCACACCAGCGCTCTAACTCTCACAGGCTAAAGTTTCAGCCTAAGCTATGCAAAACATTTGTGGAAGTCAGCAGTGAGTCTGAACAGTGAGAGCCACAAATCTGGACTTGAGATTTTAGAGGGAGAGGGGAGAAAGCGGCAAAAAGTCTCAGTTCATTAATTGGCAATGGGCAGCTGGATCTCTCACTCTATTTTTAATATTTAGCATGATTTACTGTACTGTCATACATGGTTACATGCTGCTGTGAGAGTATGCATGTCACAGCAGGAACTAAAACTGAATTGCAGATCAAGCAGAGAAAAAAAGCAGTAAAATATACATATACAGTAGGCCGATACACACACAAGGGAAACAGCATTTCATTGTCTCTAGGAGTCTTGCTTTGCTAAAGACTTTCATGAGTAGAAAGCACAGGCAATAATCCTTGTATTATTACATTCTAAACATTTAGTTAGTGCACAAATCAGGATACTCCATCACCGGAGGGGGGGAAAAATGGGGTAGAGGACAGAAAGACAAATGTCTTACGTTGCAATCCACGCTGAATAAAGCAAATAATATTTTTGCTGTTAAAGTTTAACCTTGCATGCTTTTCTTCTAATCTAATAACAAACCAGAACAGAATTCATGGAATGTTAATGGCTAGAGTGATAAATCCACCTTAATCCTTTTAAAAATAGATAGGATAGAGGGCAAACAAGAAAGGCTCCTCTTCTGCTTGTCTATCCATTCCACCTTAAATAATTATGGCAAAAAGCCCTCTCTAAACTTCAGCGATAGTATGAAAGCAAAGCACATCGCCAAAATTCAATAGGTCTGCATTAACATTTATCAGAGTTATCAGCAGAAGATGATTTTAACTGTATTCCATATACCATAAGAACTGATTTTTTTTAAAAAAAAATTAGATCGGATTAAATTTTCCAAGTGCTAAACATTTTGTTCCTTTAAGCCTGTGATCATGACTGGGAGACAACTTTCCCTCCCTTGCTGATACCACTTTAACAGTTAATAACAATATTTGTGTGATTTAATGCTATCTACCATTTTTGGTACCAGATGGATGCCAGATGGACAATGCCCTTTTTTGGGCTCCAGTGCTAAACATCACTGGAGATGGGGTCAAGCCTGGTCAGGTGGCCATCTCAAATGACGCTTCAAAACAAGACAATTGTTCCATCTGTTCCAAATTTATAAAGACCATAGAAAATAATGTTAATATAGAGCTTCAAACAAGCAAAGGTTCTAGTCTCCATGAACTCTGCCTTGCTATTGGACCACTGGTGTCCCCACTCGATTTAAAGAATAGCCAATAGACTTTTCTCTTCCAACAAGTGAATTACAATAACTCAGTTCAAAAATCCACATGACCTCAAATTAACAGCAAGAGGCCTAAGAATACCTACTTTTTTGGTTCTTACCTGGATTTTCTCATCCCAGCTAAGTTACGGTACAATAGTCATATACAATATTACCGTGAACACGGTGCTCTCAAGACAGAGTAAGACAGCTTCCTTTCAAACAGCAAAACAGGACAACAAAGCAAAACCAATGGCTCTTGTCTGGGAAAGGCTGAGACTGCACAGGACACAAGCAAAGGGAAGAGAAAGAGGATAGTGGGGCAGAGACCTATTAGAAGTACTAATATTTTAATTTGGTTTTTCAGAAGGGAGGTCTAGCTTTCAAATTGGATGCAGCACCAATGCTTAATGGGCCAAATGTGATTTTCCAGAAGGAGCTTCCTCCCTCCCTTTCTTTATGTATACAAGAAAAAGAATGGCCTTAAGTTTAGGATGAAGTCTGCAGGAAAATACAGCTGACTTCAAAGCACAGTCTCCACTCTGCAATTTTCTTCATACAGAAGTTATGATAAACAGGTTATGTGGTTCCCTAAGGTTACCATGGAAACCTTTTCTTTTCAGGCCATCATTTCCAAAGGTACAATTTGCATCAAAATGACAGAACTTGATTTTTTTTTGAGGGGGAGGGGAGGAGATTCAACAGAGGTCACGCCAGCATCTCTTAATGCTATTATTTCAAAACTTGTGAACGTAACATTTAAAGGAAAGATGTATTAATCAATCTAAACTTAGTGGCTGAACAGAAATTAACTGTTATTTCTTTGGTTATTAAATTCAGGAGAAATTAATCTCTGAATTCAAGAATAAATATTAAACACTACTTTTCTGTTGCACCTGGTAGCTACATTCCTTGATACTGCACTGCTTCTTGCAATTATTCTATAGCAAGGATCTGTTTTGGATGTTGTCGGGGGAACACAGTTTCCCATCATTCCGCTAAGCAGTTTGCCTTTCTGGGTACTGTACCTAAGAGAAGAAGCCTTCCAACAATGGTGCTGTAAATTAAACTAATACTTTATTCACAACCAATGAATCTTGTAAGTAGCAACTGCCATAATATGATCTATTCCCTCTAAGCTGGAAATTATTTATAAATGCAATGTTGTTGATATAATCACCAAATAAAATATATATAGTTTAGAAATGGCAAATATGTTGATTTCATTTCTCTATGTTTTGTGATTTATTTTGCACATCTGTCAAGTTAACTGAAATGATTTTGCACTAAAAATAATATGTGTTTTGCATCGATTATTCCTCCAAACATGCATTATTCTTTGTAATTTTGTCTAATATACCCAATAAATATATCCAATTTATGGAAATATTAATATCACTCATTTTGTACATATTCATTATATTATTCTTAGTACAATTTTTGTCTTACTGAATTGAATTATGGAATTCAGAAATATGGTGAAATGGTGATGAAATTTCAGTTTGTGCATTAGTTTGAAAATGGGAAAAGAAACAAGTTCGCATTCAAATAAAAGTAAATTGTGTTTTTCTCCATTACCATTATATAGTAGCTCCAAAGGAGTTTTGTAATTTCACTACAGGAAGCAGATCTGTGTATGTATTTTTTTTCCATAAATGAACATGCTACCTTCCAATGAAATGAAGATGGCTGATCCAATAAAAGATGTATATGGTTACACTGAATAAATGGGAAAGTAATAGGAAATACAAGCAGGAAAGATCCATTCATTGATGGTTCAGAGGATTTAGAAAACATTTGTATCGTTCTCGACAAAATGAAGTTTTGATGGTTCTTTGCAGATACATTAAAAATGATAATTCAAATACTATTTTTCCAGAATTACTAATATAGTTTCATGAAAAATATTATTATTTGACTTTCAGCTAGTTCCAACATTAACAGTTAGTATTATTATTTCCTTAAAGCTACATAATACATGATTTCTCCTAGATATTTAGGAAAAAAAATAAAATATTGAAAAAAAAAGAGTGTTGGTTTCACAAATGGAAGCTATAAATAATTGGGACAGAATGTCAAAACATTTTTTTCTTTGAAAAGTTTAAAATGTAACAAAAATTCAGGGCATCCTATAAACTTAATTCAAGTGTGAATGTTTCACATACAGGTTCATTGAAAGCAAGACAGATTGTAAAATGATTACCCAAACATTTGCGTTAAGATTTCAAAATGACAGAACTGCAGTACTCTTTATGAACTATGTTGCTTAAATTATCAGCAGAAAACTTTATGAATGTGTTTAGGATGATAAGCAAATTCCAGCAGAGGCATTTTAGATTTTATGTAATTCCCACAGAGCTTTGAAAAGGAGATGACATCTTGGGATATTGCTATATTTTCTCTTTCCTGCTGTGCAGATCATCAACATTACAAATGCGGATATGCATTTCAGAACTACACAAAATGGACAACTGTGGCATAGTACTTAAGGATTGGACTGGCACTGGGAAGACCCTAGTTCTATTCCACTGGGTGATGTTGAGCCAATCACTTTTGCTCTAAGTTCAACAGGTCTTGAATGATTTTTTTTTAAGAGAAAAAATAGAAGGAGGGAATGTAATGCACTGTATATTGCCTTAAGCTCCTAAAAAAAGTGGGATATAAATCTAATAGATATCCCTTTTAACCCAACGTGATAGCCCTATTATCCCTAGGTCAGGGGTAGGCAACCTTGGCTCTTTTATGACTCGTGGACTTCAACTCCCAGAATTCCTGTGTCAGCCTACCCCTGCTCTAGGTGATAGACAGCTGATAGAGAGAGCAAGTATGTGTGTGTGTGTGTGTGTGTGTGAGAGAGAGAGAGAGACAGACAGACAGACAGACAGAGAAACGAGACAGAAACCGAGACCAACTGATAGATCTGCACATGACTGAAAATGATGTCTTTCACTTTTTTAAAAAAAATTACATCAGTTTTGCATTTGGACTTGTTCTGCTTCATTGAGGTCATTCATTTGTGCCAGGTGTTTGAAGCTGGAACATGGTTTAAGCTTCTCTGTTACCAATATGTCCAAGGACAAGCAAGAAAAGGAGCACATAGTGCTAATATGAATTGAGAGAATGTTACTCAATAAGTTAACCAGTTGTTATAATGCTTATGGAGTATTGTACTGTTAGTTACTTTATTTTATTTTATTTATTTCCGATAATAAATGTTTGGGTGTTGATGAGCAATCTGAAACTTCATGAAGGGGTCAGGTCAACTGGCCTGGGGACCCTGGAGTGGGATTGAGCCCATCAAGTGACTTATTTGATTGATTGATTGTTGTCACCAGGGGAGTGGGGGTTATTGCTTGATATTGTTTTTGTATTGGTTTTTTAAAAAATCTTTGTAAGCCATCTGGAGTCACTGAGAGTTAGTTAGGCGGCCATATAAATTTTCTTAAATAATAAATAAATGAGCTGAAGAGTTTGGGGTATGACCCTTAAGACAGAAAAGAAAAATGGTAAGAGAGAACCTAGCTAACTTAAATGGATTCAAGTTCCCTTGGCAAGCTGGATTCCATCCCAGGGTGCTGAAGGAACTAGCAAAGGGTTCTGGAGAATCACCAGAATTACTGAGGGTTAGCATTACTCAGGGTTAGCAAGGTCCTAGGGACTGGAAGACAGTGAGTGTCATTCCTAACCTCAACAATGAACAGGAACACTCAGGAAACTACTCTTGTCAGCTTGATGTGTATACTGGGCAAAATGTTTAGAGGCATGAACCCTTGCATAGGCATTATGCAAGTGTTTCTGTTTTTCACAAACTTTTTTCCTTTATAGAATTATTAGCTTAGTTGATCAGATAAATGCTGCAGATATACTTGGAACTCAGTAAATCTTTCAACAGAGGAACATCTCCTGATATTCTCCTTAATAAAGTGGAGAAAACATGGGCTAGATGCTCCTAGATCCAAAGTTGGCTGAATGAGTGTACCCAAAGAGTGTTCATTAACTCATTCCACTTTGTATTGGAGGAAATTACTGTGAGGAGAGTCCTGGAGCTGTGTCAACATTTTGTATGCACTGTTCAACATTTTTATCTACAACGAGAGAGAGAGAGAGAGAGAGAGAGAGAGAGAGAGAGAGAGAGAGAGAGAGAGAGAGAGAGAGAGAGAGAGAGAGAGAGAGAGAGAGAGAGAGAGAGAGAGAGAGAGAGAGACTAAAAAACAAAAGCAAAACAAACATCCAGTTGTGAGCAGTGAAATGAAATGAATAGGAAATGAAATTTAATTTAATGAAACGAATAGGAAAGAATATAACAGGGAGACTATGAGAAATCAACTGAGTTGATTTCTGAGATGAGAAAAAATAAAAGTCAAAAGTATAGGATGAGGGAGACTTGGCTTAGCAGCAGTACATGAAAAAGGGATCAGGCAGTTCTTTTCAAGTCTTAAGTTAAATATGAGCCAGCCATCTGAGGCAGCTGTTTAAAAGGCAAATGCTCTCTTGGGAGATATTAAGAGGAATAATAGAGTGCAGATCATGTGAAAAATTTTTGCTCTATTCTGCCCTGGTCAAACCCACTTGAAATACTGTGCCCTGTTCTGAGCACTGTAGCTCAAAAGAGATTGCAACGAATTGAAATGAGATGGAGAGGGCCTTGAATGAAAATGGGTACATTCCAGTTAACGGAAAGGATAATCAAAGAAGAAATGATAGCACATCATATCCCTCCAATGTCTGAAGGGCTCTAAACCAGGAGGTGGAGTGGGCGGTACCACCACTATGGGTGAGAACTACAATAAAAGGCAGGAGGTTTAGATGGAATGGTCTGGTGCAGGGGTAGGCAACCTCGGCTCTTTTATGACTCATGGACTTCAACTCCCAGAATTCCTGAGTCAGCTCAGGAATTCTGGGAGTTGAAGTCCATGAGTCATAAAAGAGCCGAGGTTGCCTACCCCTGGTCTGGTGGAATGTCTGGACAAGAAAATCAGCCAGTAAGACAGGGCTGCATCATGTAATAGATGTTTAGGAAGTCTCAAAAACTAGCTTCTTCTTCCAGGCCTTGGTGTACAGGGATTGTGGAGTCCCAGTGATTTTTTAAATAATTATTATAGGGAGTGTGATATCTGGACCTATGGGAAGCCTCTTTCTGTTTTCCTCTTATTCTTATTTTTGTGTAAGCCACCCAGAATCATTTGGGAATTGGGCAGTCTCTAAATCTCATGAACAAACAAAGTAGCTCCTACATGAACAGAGAATCTGATTATCTTTAAAGAACATTTAAACTCAATAATTCTATAAAATATATGATACCATGATTCTAATATCTAATTTCTCTTTGTTCCCCCTTTTTGTTCAGGTGGAAACTTGCCTAAGGATGCAGGATTTTCTTTTTTAAAAAGCCAACAAATTCATGTACCTAAGTACACCCAAAATGATAGTTTAAAAATTAGAAATATGAGCAGTATTTAATTATCTAAGAATGGAGCAGATCCATTTAATGCAAACTAAACAAAATAGGAGGGGAGGCTAGATTTGTAGTTTGATAGGGAGGTGATTTAGCAAATGAAGTTTTCTCCTGTTTGATTTTGTTCTATACCTTAATGTATTTCTATTAGATTAGCATCTGCACCATAGACCTTGAAGTGGAAACTAATAAAGTTATCCACACAATCTCTAGGTGTCTCAGCCCCTGACTTTATTTTTCATTTAAAATAATTATAACAATGCCACTTGTTTGTTAAAAAGCCTTTTTATATTCACAGATAATTGGTTTATACAACACCAAGCAATGAATTCTAATTTTCACATTTTTACTGAGAAAAGGGGCTGGGTAGTAGTGGTGGGTAGACAGGACTCAAGCTGTTTAAACTTTGCAACTACTTCATAACAATGTAGTCACTACCCTTTTAAGATTAGAAGTTAACAGGAACATTTCTGAGGTAGTTTAACATGCAACCACACAATTACTAAACACCTTTAGCAGTAATGTAATTTGTCAGCTGTGGGGCTATTACCAATGGAAATTTATGGTCTGACCTATTCAAAGGAACGTGATGAATATTTTAAGCATAAAGAAGAAAGAGGAACACTTCCGCCCTTAATGCTGACTTTGTTCCTTGTAGCATCCTTATCTTAATTTATTGAGTTTCCTTTAAAGTGTCCTACTTAAACTGGGGATATTATAAACACAATTTGATTCACAGATCTGAAATCAGTGTGGTCCACTGCACATCCTGATGGTTTTAAAAAGAGGAGCCCAGAGCTTCTTCTACCAAGCACCAACAGAGACATTCCGAATTCTGCTGCCGAATCCCGGTCACAGTGTTCTCTGGGCAATCCACTGGGGTAGGGTAGAGGAAAGGATTCTGTTCTCTCTTGGTTGCCTGCCAGCTTCAGTGCTGCTGCCTGTGATGCAGTCAATTACCTGCCATTCTCAAACCTTCATGCTGATTAAATAAGCTTCAGTTACTGTGTCCTGCCCCTTGCATGGTGGTAGAGATATGGCACCTTCTGGTTCAGTCTTCACCAATACTCTGAAGGGGCAAACAAAGAGGCAGCATCACCGCACAGTGTTTTTTTTATGGAAAGGAAAGGACTGGAAGCAAGTTTACAAAACTTACTTTCTTTCTTTCTTTCTTTCTTTCTTTCTTTCTTTCTTTCTTTCTTTCTTTCTTCTTCTTCTTCTTCTTCTTCTTCTTCTTCTTCTTCTTCTTCTTCTTCTTCTTCTTCTTCTTCTTCTTCTTCTTCTTCTTCTTCTTCTTCTTCTTCTTCTTCTTCTTCTTCTTCTTCTTCTTCTTCCATCCACTTCCCTCCCTCCCAAGAATTCTTTAGTTGGCAACAGTGAAATCTATGTAGTGTTTGTAGTTTCAATTTATATAAATATCTATTGTACATCTGCACTATAACTACAGTAGAGGATGAAAGGAGAAATACCCAATTATATTTGTGGCACCATTAGCATTCTTACCCCCACCTTGTCCCCCAAGCCTCAGAATTATGAATTGCCTAATTCAGTCTGCATTATGCAAGCATTAGCCACACAAAAGTCATGTCATTCCTTTTCTGCTGAAAAGAACAACATGTTCCATAATGTCATTCTGGAGCAAAACAAGGAACCAAGGATATTCCTTCTAATGTGGCATATTTGAAGCTACAGTGCTGGTGTCTGAAAAACAGTTAGGGAAGCCAAAGGAATTAGCATTGTGCAACTGACTAGGTAGAAGCTTTCCAAAAAGACCATGCTTGATTGAATTCATAGGGTGGTTCTTCAGTAGGATCCTGTGTTCCATAAAGCTGTCATTTCCTCTATTGCAAGAGAAGACAGGAATGCCATTACTCTCTGTGAGCTGGAATGTCACTTTAAAAATTCACACTCTGTTACAAATGTTTGTGGTTTAGGGATACCTAACTTACTCTAAACTCAACATCCTGAAGTTGGAATTAATTGCTCATTAATGCACAAAGAGCTTCTTTCTTAGCCCAAAATAAGCAGAGAACCCTTTGACACAATATGGAAAAAGTGATGTAGTTCTCAGCCTTCCTTTTAATCCCTACAACTTTTGCAAGGGGGCAGGAGGGGCATGTCTGGTTCCATGCCAGACGATAATAAACTTTTGGCCTTGAATATAAGTTAGCATGATTCTTCTTTTTATAACCTTAATTGGGTACTAACAAAACTCAGTGTGCTGCAAAACTACTTGTCAAAATCTGTTGAGAGGCCAAATTTTCCTGCTGGACTATATCAGTTTAAGGCCACAAAGGGCTCAAGGAAAGTCAAATAACAAGGACATAGTTATTTCTTAAGGTGTTATTTATCAAGGTTTAAATTTGATTTGCAAAACAGCTGAAAAAAAGAGTTATGAGACTGGATATAAACAAGATATTATAAAAGGAAATTGTCATGCAGTCTGCATCCATCTGACCAGTGAAGAACTGCACAATTACTGTGTTTTATGCAGCTCTTGAAGACCAAAAGATAAGCAACAGGGAGGAAATTAATGCCATGCCAAAGGACACGGCTAAGATTATAAAGTAACCAAATCTCTATATGAGATCTGTTAAACAATCCATACCAATGTGCAAAGAGATTACTAATTCCAAGTTACATTGTGGATGTGTGCACGTGCATGTGTGGAGAATCAGTGCTTCCAGGCAAAAAGAGAATGCATAGAGTTGCTGGGGCTAACCAAAAAATATTCCTTTATAAATATTTGAAATCCAACCAAAAGGGAAAAGGAAGCAGACTTTGATTGGTCTTTGATTGGTCTCAAAGGCTAAGCAGGGTCTGCCCTGGTTAAATGGAAGACCAAGGAATAATTCTAGGGCTGTATTCAGCAATTTTTGGGGGGAGATAAATGTCACCAAAATGGTGGGCATGTGGTGCCTGCTCATACCCACCATTCTGCTCTTATTGACACCCCTTCTCTAGGAGGGGACCCTGCCTTGCCCAAAGGCATCCTTGAAAAGCCAGTTCCCAAAAGCTGCCATGAGGAACTGGGCTTAGCTCAAGGGTACCTACCAGATTCTGAAAGACATATTTCCCTATTTATCTAGGAATAAGCATGTATAAGCCTAGTTCAATTTGATTACTTGGCAGTCTCAGTTTCACAACTTCATTTACAAAAAAGTCTGTGAAAATAAAGAACTCCTCTTCAATATACCAAGGTCTTCAATTTCCTGTAATTTTCTATTTCTTTGCATCTAAGTTAATAGGGGGAAATGCAGCACATTTAATAGGAAATTTTGCTTCAAGGTGCTTAGATCAAATCCTTAACAAATATAGCCCTAAGCATTCAATGCCATCTGTATGCTGAGGATGCCCAACTTCGCTTTCCCACTGAAATCTAAGGAAGGTTTCAAATTCCAAATGGGCTTCTGACACTCTTAAAGGTTGGATGAGAGCAATTCTTCAGTCTGGATGTCCAGAATTAAATGCATCCATTTCTGTGTACACTTCATCCCGTCATAACATGCCAATTTGGAATATGCTATGCCATTTTTTTAAGTATTTGGAACCTTAAAAAAAGTTCAAAGGCTCCCCAACTGCCTTCTAATGAAGACCTTCTCTAAGAATAAATACAAAAGCTAGGCTGCTTTTGGCATTTAAGGCACCTTGTGGCTGAGGTAGGTGTTACTCTGAACAATGCTGCTGATTTCTAATTGAATGTTAATAGATTGCCATTTTAATGATTAAATTAGAATATTATTTATTTTTATGTTATTCCTTAAGGTTTCTTCTACTTCAATCTGGGGGCTCCAGTTTATCAGAATGGCACTGAAAATGGAATAATGGCTGAATTCAGGTTTTATCATTAACATCTCTATATAAGCAGAACTATACTTACTTTCTAAGGAAACTTTCTTAAATAAGACATGCACACAACAATAAATCAATTGGGCATGGAGGGGGAAGAAAAAACATCAACAACTAGATTAGGTGAAAACTAAGGAGCCCACAGTTAGTCAATATTAATTTAGAACAAGATAATAACTGATTTGATTAATGTCTGCTAGGAACTGTGAAGATTTCAGGTTCATTTCTCTCTAGGTCACACAAAAAGGCAATGATTGGTTGACTTAACCAAGATACTATATTCTAGATATTCAAATTATTTTTGTGAGGTAATGTGATATCCTTTTTATGGTATTTTTTATTTTTATATATTTTATAAAGTGTACATATTGTATTTCAACTATATAATTTATAGGTTTTGAGGTTGCTATTGGTGTTAAGACGAAAACCAGATTGTATATTGTGTTAGATAGTGAGCCATAATTACAGCACCTGCTATCTATTAGGGAAATAGTATAAAGTTAACTATGGCTTACGTAACAGAAATAATTGAAACATTCTCTCTCTCTCTCTCTCTCTCTCTCTCTCTCTCTCTCTCTCTCTCTCTCTCTCTCTCTCTCTCTCTCTCTCTCTCTCTCTCTCTCTCTCTCTCTCTCTCTCTCTCTCTCTCTCTCTCTCTCTCTCTCTCTCTGTGACATATGGAGGTCAGGAAAAACTTTTAACAGCAGGATTTCCTCCTGTCTCTTGAGATTTGCCTGTTCATATGCAGGCTCCCAATAAGTTTTAAATTTAATCTCAATTATGGGACTCAGTTTCCTTCACTCTCTTATAGCAAACAAGTAGCTATTGCCCTATCCCTGTTCCAAGCAGTTCATTGTCAACAGTTCCTATTTTCTGGCAAGGGTATTCATTCTATGAGGAGACATGAAGCAATGGTTAAATTAAAAAAATCATGTTAGTAGCTGAATCCAGTATCAACAATGAGGAACAAGTTACAAGAACGCTACACTTGAGTATGTTTTTAGAATCACCTTATCCCTAAATAAAATACAAAAATAAGACCTGGGTATCATAACTTAACAATTCAGACATATTAGAACAGGTTTAGAAAATAATCTAAAAGATGAGCAGGAATTAAGACTTTTCTTATGTAGAGAGAATACTAGAACATGCAAAGAAGGAAGTAATAGTACTCCAAAAGATTTCAGACAGATGGACAAGATTTGATCTGCCTTGTTTCAGAGGGCAGCACATGGATAAAAGAAGTAACTAACAGATTGTGGTTAAATGTTAGAAATTATTTTTATGTATTAAATGTGTTTGCCCCCCATATTACTACAAGGGCTCTTTAAGGACTAATCAACAGTGAAATCAATTATCCAGAAAAATTGTGATCTCTCCACCTGATCTTTTTATGTAGAGGCTGGACAGACATGTGTCTTGGATGCTTCCATTGGGATTCCCACAGGAAGCTGGAGCTGGATTTGAAGGCCTCCTATTCAACTTTGGGATACTAATGCAGTCCAAATCTTGACATGCCTAAACAAAATTGCCAAAATAGGTTTCTGAAGATTTTAAGAGAAAAGAAATAGTGCAACAAATGATGGCAAATAATCTACTACTAAACTACCATTTGGCTATTTGGTCAGGAAAAATATATTTGCTAGTTGTCAGTGGATTAATACATATATTGTTCTAGGCCTCAGAAACAATGATTTCAGAGATAAGAACCCAATGACAGGAAGGTGAAGGAGAAAGCTCTAAATATTTCTCTTTGTATAGTCCTCTCCTCACATAGATAGATTATTTCCAAGGCTAGAAAAATTCTGAGTGATAAGATATAGATATTGTTAAATAGCGGGTTCTTTGGCGCAGGAATGAAGATGCGGAGTACAAGGTAACTCATAGTTTATTTAGTGCAGAAACTGTACTGGGAAAATGGCTGCAACTAGCCGCAATATATAGTCTAGCCCCTAGGCGGTAGCCAATAGGTTTGAATCAACCATTGCCGCCTGGAGATAGCCAATTGCAGCACAGGAGACTTGTAGTCTGGGTTGCTGGAGAGCCATTAGCTGCTCCAGCAACCCACGTGGTATTCTTCAAGAGCCCAGTACATAACACCCCTCCCCTCTTAGAACAGACCATAATAACCCCAATTAGTGTCAACAATTGTCTAGACTCGTTATCCAAACACTCTAAAGTAAAAGTGATAATAATAATTAAAAATAAAAAAACAATGTATGTTACAAAATCTCAATGAATAGGCTTCAAAGAGGGCACTTTTATACAGTTACATCATAGCACTAGTTTCTGTAGAGTAGTGGCAAACAGGAATTACAATATATAACTCTTTATTTTACAACGTAATCTGCAAGATATGAAGGAGGCTTGTGTGCCCTAGAGGAACATCTCAGAGTTCCCATCACTTTATGGTCTACCAACTTACCCAGTCGGCTGGGTAGACTTATGTCCCTTTGTGCTCCTGAGTCAAGGGGATTCGATGTACTCTGGCTGGCCTCTCCAGGTTGGCCCACCCCAGAGCCAGACTGTTCGGCAGAGTAGGCACAGCGGTTGCTGAAGTTCGGTTGGTTTGCTCCTTCAGGGGATCCATGTTGTATTCCAGGGCTACCCATTTCTCCCTCTGGTTCCACCTCAGATAAGAAGGAAAAGTCCTGATAGTCCATGTGAGGACTGGCTTGGCCGCAGGTTTGAGGACCTTGGGAGGGACTTATGATGCAGTCCTCACTTAGTGGCCATTCTGGAAACCGTTTCCTGAGCTGATCAACGTGTCATCTGACAACTCGCCCTCCCTCCAACCCCACTTCATAAGATAGGGGTTCGGATGCCTTGGTAATTTGACCAGGAACCCACAGATTCCCATGACCATAGTTCCTGGCCCAAACCCAATCGCCCATGTGCAGCCCCCTTGGGGGGTTTTGGTTGGGAGGCTTCAGCTGCCACTCTATCTGGATGCAACCTGTCCAGTTTAGTGATCAAGCGCCTCCCCCAATGGAGTTCTGCAGGACTTTTGCCTGTAGCAGTGCAGGGCGTAGAATACTGGCAGAGTAAAAAAAATTGCCAGTCTGTGATGCCAGTCACCTGTGACAATGCGCTTGAGTGCTTCCTTCGTTGTCCTCACCATGCGTTCAGCTTGACCATTAGAAGATGGATGAAAAGGCGCAGACGTTGCATGTCTGATGAGATTAGCTCTAAGGAAGGCCTGAAATTCAGCAGCAGTGAATTGGGCCCCATTGTCTGAAACTAAGACATCTGGCAACCCATGTGTGGCAAAGAGTTTTCTCAGCACCTGGATGGTCCTAGGAGTAGTCATGGTAGAAACTGGAATTACTTCCAACCATTTGGAGCGGCTATCCACTACTATAAGTAAGAGCTGTCCCTGAAAGGGCCCAGCGTAGTCTATGTGAACCCTAGATCAGGGAGTGTGCGTTTCCTCCCACCTGTGAACTGGAGCCTGTGGCATTTCAGGCCTAGATTGCTGGCATGTATAACAACCATGGACTTGAGCCTCAATGTTCTTATCAAGGCTAGGCCACCAGAGGTAGCTTCTAGCTAAGGCTTTCATTCTGACAATGCCTGGATGGCCTTCATGTAATGATTGTAAAACCTGTCTTTTAGGAAAGTGGGAATTATGACTGTTTCCCCATAAAATGCACCCTTTATGGGCAGATAACTCATGCCTCCTGACAAAATAGCTCTGAAATTCTGAGCCTGGACTTTTATCCAACCAGCCCGTATATACCCATGACAACACTCTACTAAGTATTTTATCTGTGGCAGTTTCAGCAGCAATGTCCCCTGAATGGAGGGGAAATTCAGGTATGTCCTGTATGGACAATATTCTAGCAGCTGGAGCTGAATCTGGATCCATTAGTGGCAGTGGTAGTCTGCTGAGGCTATCAGCATGGCCCATTTCCTTGCCCGGTTTGTGAATTAATTTAAAATTGTATGCAGATAGGAAAATAGACCATTTCAGCATTCTTGGAGATAGTATGTGGGGGGTTGTTTGTCTGTTGTGAAAAGTCCCAACAGAGGTTTGTGGTCAGTGTATACCGTGAAATCCCTGGCATATAAATAGTCATGGATGTTTTTTATTCCAGCAACGATGGCTAGGGCCTCTTTGTCAATCTGAGCATAACTGCGCTCAGCAGAGGACAATGTCCTTGAGTAAAATGCTATAGGAACCTGTTTCCCATTTTTTCTATGTGACTTAAAACTGCCCCCACCCCATAGGGAGATGCATCACATGCAAGACATACAGGTTTAGACTCTTTGTAGTGAGTTACAGTGGACTTTTCTGACAATAGTGCTTTTAAGTCCTAGAAACTTTTTTCATGTAAGTTAGTCCATTTCCATGGAGCTTTCTTATCTAGAAGCCTATGGAGGGGCTCTGCTATTGCTGCCTTATGAGGTACAAATGTGTGATAGAAGTTTAGGAGGCCCAAGAATGCTTGTATCTGTCCTTTTGATTTGGGCCTAGGAGCCATTTTAATGGCCTTC
Source organism: Vipera berus (assembly GCF_964194415.1). Classification (NCBI taxonomy): domain Eukaryota; kingdom Metazoa; phylum Chordata; class Lepidosauria; order Squamata; family Viperidae; genus Vipera; species Vipera berus. The sequence continues at coordinate 178,263,865 of NC_138202.1, read as the reverse complement.
ACTTTAGAATCACTTTAGAATTAGCATCAATTCGGAAACCCAGGAATTCTGTTGAAGAAACCCCAATACTACACTTGTTCTTTTTTAATTTGAGGCCTGCTTCGCGAAGCCTCTGCAAGACAGCCCTGAGCGTACTGGCCAACACTTCTGGGGATTCCCCTGCAATAAGAACATCATCAAAATAAGGGCAGACGCCCTGAATACCCTTGAGTGTACGCTCCATGATTCCCTGAAAAATACCTGGTGCAACGTTTAACTTTGAAAGCCCCCCTGTGAGTCACGATCGTTTGAGCCGCGGCTGTGGCTTCATCAACCGGCAATTGCTGATAGGCCTGTGCCAAATCAAGTTTAGCAAAAATAGTACCCCCCTTGCAAGGAGGCTAAAATATGGTTGACCACTGGGACCGGGTAAGCATGTTGCTTGAGGGCTTTATTTAGTGTGCATTTATAGTCAGCACAAATGCGAATTTCCCCGTTGGCTTTAAGTGGAGTGACTATAGGAGTTTCCCACTCCCCACCATCAACAGGCTGTAACACGCCCTGTTCTACAAGCTTATCGATTTCGGAATCAATTTTATGTTTTAAGGCAAAGGGGACCCTACGAGGCTTAACCCTGATTGGAACTATGTTGGGATCTAGCTTAAATGAGATAGGCGGGCCTGTGTATGTTCCTAGGGTTGAATCAAAAACATCCGCATATTCCTTGCATACTGACGTGAGGTCTGCAGTTTGTGTCTGGTTTATGCCAGTAATCTGAATACCTAAGGCATCAAACCAATCGAGTCCAATGAGACTCGTTCTCTGCCCCTCTACTACTATTACATCCAGGTGCCCCAAAAACCCTTTAAACTTTACCAACAAAGTGGCTTCTCCCTTAACTTTAACGTGAGCATTTTGAAAGTCCATTAGGATTACATCTGAGGGTCTTAGTTTAGCCCAATTGTTACTGCGCCTACACACGAAGTTAAAAGTGTCTTGAGAAATAATTGAGACTGCAGAGCCAGAGTCCAATTCCATCTTACATGGAACTCCTTCTAGCTCTACCATGAGCTTAATTTTGGGTTTGAGGGGGCGTCGAGCCCCAGTGCGGCATACGCTTCTGCAGCTTCTGAAAAACCCCACACTAACTGGACCCTGGGCCCCAGTACCTCTCCTAGTTGGTTCTTCCGACTGGCGTTTGGCTGGTCAGTCTCTCTGGTGGGCTCTGCAAACCACTGCGATGTGGACTGTCCTTCCGCAAGCTCTGCACGTGGCTGATTGAAATCTGCAGTTGGCGCAAAAATGGTTGCCGCCGCACCCCTTACATCTCGGTAAGAGAACTGCCTTGTAACTGTCTTCTCGCTGCTGGCTGTTGCGGTGTTGCACGTTGTGTTGCTTTTGGAATTGGTTGATTTCAGGTTCTTCTTCTTCGGAAGATTCTTCGGTGCGTTTGGCGTCCTCACGGTGGACTGTTTCTTCAAACTTTGTCGATTTGGCGGGCTGTACTGTTTGAACTATGCCCCCGGCAGCTTCATTGGCCATCACCTCGTCTTGTGCTTCAGAAAACGTTAAGTTTGGCCTAGCACATAGTCTCTGCTGAAGCGTTCTGTCCCGTAGGCCGCAGACGAGCCGGTCTCATAGTCACTCTTCTAAATTAGAAAATTTGCAAAGGCATGCGGCCTGCCTCAGGCCCACTATAAATTCCAAAGCCGATTCACTGGGTAGCTGCACTCTTTGGTTGAACTTGAACTGCCAAGCCATTTCAGACATTTTGGGCTGGAAATGCCCAGTTAGCTTCTTTTTGAGATCTGCGTAGGAGACCACTTCAATTGGTGTCGGTGCGAAAAGGTTCTCAGCCAAATCAAAAGTTGCTGGGCCGCACACGCAGAGTAGCGTTGCGGCCTTCAGTCCTTCTTCTGCGATCTGATTGGCCCTGAGGTAGTTTTCTACTTGCGATAAATATTGTGGCCATTCCTCCGGGTGTTTCACGTTGAATTCTTGCAGTTTTCCGACCTTCGGCATTCTTTTTTTGCTGGTTCCGGCGTTCTTCTGAATCCTACTTCCAGGCTCAGGGAATGAGTCCACTGAGCACGAGGTCGCTAGCGTAGCTTGCTAGCCGACCTTTGGGGGGGGGAAATGCCTTTTCCCTCTGGCGTGCACTGCCTTTCCCTCGTAGACTTCAACTCTTTTAGTCAGTGAAGCAGGATCCCACCTTCGTCGCCACTGTTAAATAGTGGGTTCTTTGGTGCAGGAATGAAGACACGGAACGGAGTACAAGGTAACTCATAGTTTATTTCGTGCAGAAACTGTACTGGGGAAATGGCTGCAACTAGCCGCAATATATAGTCTAGCCCCTGAGCGGCAGCCAATAGGTTTGAATCAACCATTGCCACCTGGAGACAGCCAATTGCAGCACAGGAGACTTGTAGTCTGGGTTGCTAGAGAGCCGTTAACTGCTCCAGCAACCCACGTGGTATTCTTCAAGAGCCCAGTACATAACAGATATGAAACTCTAAAGGTGAATTGTTCACAAAGATATGGTTCCATTACTTTATATATCCTCTTTTTATGTTTCTTGTTTTGCTCTTTGGTGTGAGAAAACTTGCTTTACAATGAAAGAAAAACCCTAGTCTGACAGATTTACAGATACAAGGTATTATCCAACATTCTTCACAAACCTGTGCAGCAAAGAGCAGGATTCGAGAAACACTCATTTGTACACACAAATAAAAATCCCTCTTGCCATTAAAGTTGTACATCTCTTTCACCCAGTGTGAAAACTATAGAATTAATGATAGAACATGTTCCTTTCAATGAGAAATGAAACCATCTGAAGGTTTCTGATATTAATCAGTTTGAGAGCTTTAAAGCTATCTTTGGTGCTTTGATTAACAACCCCTCTTCTCACAGGAAACATGGAGTTTTGGGAATCAGTAATCTTAGGGCATTACACCTAATAGAATCAGCTTAAAACGGATTACCAACAAGGGCCTTTTGCGAAGCTTCAGAGACTCAATGGGCCCATACTGAAAAAGATAATAAAGCCCTTCAAGGTTTGATAAGAATTCTAGGCAGCTCTGAAAGTACCACTAACCTGGTCAAGATATCAACTGTTTTTCACCATCTGTCTTGGGAATGTGGACTGGTTCTTTATAGGATTTCATTAAAAACAACAATCCAAACAAAGCTGTCTGCTAAAATTAGATACTGGCCAAGTACATTGACTTACTGAAATATTATTTAAACTGATATGTGTAGAGGACATCCCAGTATTCCTGTGGGCACTGAATTAAAACTTGAAAGTACCATATATTCTCTCTCATCCAAAACTCAAAGGATTTGATGTAATTATAAGGAAGACTCAATCATAAATGAAGAGCAAATCTACTGTAGCTCAAAGTGGCGAATAACATGAACACTACCTGTGGTCAGAAGCCAAATGGCAGTTTCTCGGTCTCTTTATTTCAATCTTCAGGGCAACGTGTTATCTTACAAGTCCACAAAGCCATTGCCCTGTGCTCAATGCAACACATAGGCAGGAAAAACCGAAGGTAGAAGTACAAATTAGGCAAAACCTGGCTCAAAAACAGTAACTGTGAGAGGGACCTTGGAGTCCTAGTGGATGATCACTTAAACATGAATCAGGAGTGTGTGGCGGCAGCCAAAAAAGCTAACAGAATCCTTGGTTGTATAAACAGAGGCATAGAATCAAAACCACATGAAGTCTTAGTACCACTCTATAAAGCCTCAGTAAGATCACACTAGGAATACTGCATACAGTTTTGGTCACCACACTACAAAAAAATATGAGAAACAGGAAGGAAGGAAGGAAGGAAGGAAGGAAGGAAGGAAGGAAGGAAGGAAGGAAGGAAGGAAGGAAGGAAGGAAGGAAGGAAGGAAGGAAGGAAGGAAGGAAGGAAGGAAGGAAGGAAGGAAGGAAGGAAGGGAGGGAGGGAGGGATGGGAATGAGAAGCAGGGAGGCAGGGAAGGAGGGAGGGAACTCCTGCCTTAGCACTTGGCCACCAGCAGCCCTACTGCCCTTTTGCCCTTGCCCCCTCCTGCTGGCCTATCCTGGTGGTCTTCCATCCCATTGCTAAGGATGCTTTGTTTACAAAGCCGGATCTCCTTGCATGGAGAGGGAGTGGGCCTCCTTCTACCCAAGCTATTTGACCTCCTGCACCCATCATGAGCAATCTGGTCAAGGAGAGCGAGCACAGCAGCAGCAGCCTCAAGGAGGAGGTATGCACAAATGGGCACCCCCTCGGGGAAGTGGGCCAGGACTGGGTTGGGTTGCAGGGTCCTGGTGCCCTGGGAGCTCAAGGGCTGGGCTGGGTGTTTACCCTCCACTGCTCAGGCCTCCAGGCAGCCCACGCCACCATCCAGGAGTCCTTGTGTGGCCCAAGAGGGACGGCGAGGCTACTCCAGTGGACCATACCCTGGCGCACACCCCAGTCCCACCACCTCCACCAGAGAACTCCAGATCCACCCCTCAGCCTGTCCGGCCCCCTCACAGGCTCCTCCCCAACCTGAGCGACACTGAACTGGCCACGCCTCCCCCCCAGCCATTGACTTTGCTTGTCAAAAGGTTGCAAAAGGAGATCACATGACCTTGGGACACTGTGACCATCATAAATATTAATCAGTTGCCAAACATCGAAATATAAATCATATGACCCTGGGGCCATGCTGCAACAGTCATAAGTGTGAAAAATGGTCATAAATAACTTTTTCAATACCACTGTAACTTCGAACAGTCACTAAGCAAACTGTTGTAAGTTGAGGACTACCTGTATCACTTTTTTCCTTTTTTTTTGGTTATCAAGTTTTTGACACCTTGCTAGGTGACTGGTGGTACTTGAAAACTGCCATATCCTAAAAGTGGTACAATCAGTGAAAAGGTTGAAATGCCCTGGACTAGAAGACCTCCAAGGTCTATTCTGATTGATTGATTGATTCTCCATAATGTTTCTCAATGATCAGTGCAGCTCCATACCAAGAGATAAATTTCTAAGCCAGATGCAATACATTATGTATACAGTGTATGTGTGTGTGTGTGTGTGCGTTTGTGCGCACGTGTGTGTGTATGGAAAAGCATGTGTACACACATACACACACACACAATCACAACTAAATAAATAACTCAAGAAAATGTAAATAATTTGTTTGAATATCCTTTTAGACTCTTTTAAAAAGAATCAATTCATAAATGAACAAGAAAAAAATATTAATAATTCACAACTGCAAATTAGGCATTTGATTTTTTCATAAACTTAATCAATCCTGTCCTAACCCCATTTCCTCCTGTTATTAAGAAGCTCTCATTATGCTAAATAAACTAAATAAAGCAATGCCTTCAAACATTGTACAAGAATTTGCAGTTGTTTCTCCCTCTCAACATCCAGTCAAATTTCATTGGCAATTTGGTATGGAGACGTCATCTGACTGATTTTATATTCCCTAATCAGCTGTGTGACCTGCAAAGTTGTTATGATGTATTTTTTCAATGGAACTAAAAATGAACAAAGTGGGGAGAAAACTTTATATAGGGTTAAGCACCCTCTATCTGGATTATCTTCGCTTCCCCACAGTCTCCAGCTTTATATCAAATTACTGCTCTGTGAATTGTTGGCACTAACTTAATCCTACAGTAAATCCACTTCATCTTGGGCAATATATTTGTGAAATAATCTATAAAATACAGGGAGCTGATATAAAGCTATGGCGTTTAAAATTTTCAGTGTTAAGTGAATATAAAAATTTAGAATAAACTGATATTAGTAATGTCAATAATCACTACTCTAAGATCTCATGATAAGAAGATGGTTTCCAGACTCTTGGAAGAATTTAATGCATGCTAGCAGAGGGAGCAGAACAAAGAACAGATTTACACAGAAATCCTACTTGGTGCCTTCAGAAGCCAAGGGAGACTGTTCTATTACTTTATTTAGCATAATGACTATTTTGATTCTGAAAGCTTCTGAGAATTTCCCAGAATCGCAAGACAGAGTAGAGAGGGGACAGCATTGATCAAAGTTCCAGAAAAAAGAAATAAATCAAATGCCATTATTTGTTTTCATGACTACATGTAATAATATAAGACTAACACAAGGAAAAAGGAAGAAAACTCTCACATATGCCCACAGGAGGTGCTTGGTAAAGTTATTCACTTTTTCATTTATCTGGTGTGTGGCCATTAATCTAGTTGAATATGGAGATCGGTTAAAACAATGTATTAATATAATGTTTAATTACTAAGCCTTGGATTGATTTTTTTTTAAAAAACTGGTCTATGAATAAAGATTGATCCATAACTATTTTTATATTTTTCAAAGTGTGTGTGTGTGTGTGTGTATACTGCTCAAAAAAATAAAGGGAACAGAAAATAAGACATCCTACTATTAAATACAGTACATTATGTTGTTTAAGTGTTCCCTTTATTTTTTTGAGCAATATATATATATACACACACACACACACACACACTGACACACACTCATAATAGATTAAATTGTTTTGAATAGATTTTGAGAACCTACCCAATGCTGATCATAATCAGATGATCTTCCTCTACCTTCCTCTTCATCATATAAGGGTGCACCTTCTCTCCTTGCCTGATGATACTCTTTACGTAACTTCTGGATGCGATCAGCAGTTCCAATAGATGGACAATCACTGGAAAAAAGAAGGAACATCTCAATTATATTTCAGTATTCTTACTTTCAGATGGTTCACGTCTGAATTCATTAAACAAATGCAATTTTTCACCTAGTTTCACATCTTCACAAGTCACAATTAGGTAAATAACAGACATATACAGTAGCATACTGGGCTAGCTAGGGTTTCTTTTTTAAAATTTTACTTCAGTTTGAAGACAATCACATTTGGCACACACAATGCATCAAATGTTAATTAGAGTTCTTTGTAAGCTTCATTACACAGGTTGTCCTTGTCTACTGACTGCCTCATTTAATGACTGTAGTTAGGACAGTGATGACAAAGTAACTTTGCGACCAATCCTCACACTGACAACCCTTCACAGGACTGTAAAGCAAAGGGAAGCTGAAGTAAGATTAAACACATGATTTCACTTAGCAACCACTTTGCTTAGTGATTGAGTTGCTGGCATCAATTGTGGTTGTTCAATGAAGATCACTTATAAATCATTGGAGAAACTAACCTCTATCACCATTCAGGGTATCTGGAAAATGCTACAATCATAGCAGAGTCCTACTTACTCTGAGATCTTTCTCCTTAAAAAATAATTTTTCAGCTGCATATTAAACTAGCTTCTTGACATATGTTAAAAACAATTATCCACTGTGCCAGTGGTTGGTAGAAATAATCTGATTACTAGATGTGACTTCTTTGTTTTTTCCTACAAGCCTTTGTCAGACTACTGTATTGGCCCATCCCTTCTCTCCTTTACCTGTTGCCTAACAAATATTGCCAATGCTTGGCATGGCATGATTGGTGTCATGTCCAAATTAATGTTGAGCTTGAGCTACACACATGAATAAGAAGACAAAAAAACAAAAGTTAGCTGGCTAAGATTTACATTTCCTATTTTCTGTGAGTTTAAATGTGAAGTGAGCCATGGTGGGGCAGTGGTTAGAATGCAGTATTGCAGGCTGATTCTGCCCAAGCCACCAGTTTGACCCTGACTGGCTCATGACCCAGCCTTCCATCCTTCTGAGGCAGTAAAATGAGGACCCAGATTGTTGGGAGCAATATGCTGACACTGTAAACCGCTTAGAGAGGGCTCTAAATCACTATGGAGCAATATAAAAGTCTAAGTGCTATTGCTATTAAATTAATTTAATTCACAGTGATATTTGTGGATACCATATTCCTTTTCTACCTCTGCTCTAATGCAGAGATTATACGAAGAGGAAGAAACAGTAATTTTTGTGAAGATTGAAAGAGGCTTGTTAGATAGTTCAACAAGTTCCATGCACATGGAATATAACAAAGTGCTCCAGTGTGCGTAGCAGTGGGTTAATGATTTTTAATAAAATAATGACTTGTTTCACAGCACAATAGCCTCCACATTGCCTGTGTTCACCTTGTTGTGATTCAGGGTCAGCCTGTGGGTTCGGCAGTTGGGTCGGACGACTCAGAGGAGGAGGGGGGTGTTGAAGACCTTGCTGAGGGGGTTGAAGATCTTGCTGATGAGAGCCCTCAGCCAGGCCCCTCCCACTTGGTCACCACGGAGACCCAGCTGTGTGAGCCTGACAGTGTGGATGAAGATGACCCACAGCTGGCCCTGTTCAAGGACGCCCGATGCAGGAGGCAGTCAATTAGGAGTAAACAGAGGAAGGCAATGGGGCTCCTCGGAAGGAGGCACAGAGAAGCCACGCCCTGAACTCTATATAAGGGGAATGTGTGGGAGGGCTGGTTTGCTGAAGGCAACCGCTTGGATAGTTCATGTTTCTTAAAGCTCCTGTTTCTTGGTTTGTCTTGTTCCGTTTGTTTTTGTGGTAATAAATTTGGCAGGCGTAATTCCAGCCTCTTGCCTTCTTGTAAAAGGGGTTGTCCCTGCCTTTTCTGCAGGGCCGGTAGCAGGCTGGTACAGAACACACCTACTGTATATGTGGTACATAGGGATGTGAAAGCATTTGGGAGCAATTTCAGTTTTGCACTCTCAGTTGATCCATGGGAGTGAAATAGGGAAACAAGCTTTCATCCTTCCTCAAGGAGTAAAAGAAATTTAAAAAAAATATGACTTTTTTGGGGGGGTAAATATACAGTTTATGTCTTTTTCGTGCTTTTCACAGTGCAAATGTTGTAAGTTTCCTAGCAGTTTGGCTAGGAAATGGCTTCTTCTTTCCGATGATTCTTGGAATAACCAAGTGACATTTTACAAAATAAACAACCCCTACCCCAAATTAATCAACTGGATTATATCTGGATATTTTATTAAAAATCATGACATAAATCTGCCAAAATGGAAATCTACCATGCAGAGCAGGCAGTAAAATGGATTTGCACATCCTGAGTAATATATTTGGATGTGACGCCTTACAAATGTGCACCACAGTCATGTTTAATAACCTTTACTAGAGTCATACATTTCCTTACATGGACATTCTTCCTGCCTGGAAGCAACCCTTGAAGCAAGCACATCTGATCATGATTTCACAGTTCACACAATTTTTATCCAGGCAGTTTCTGTTATTATGAATCAGTGCCTTCATTTTCAGACATCATGCCTGATGGAATAATAAGTTGCCTATGCTGGCAATTTCTCAGGTGCATCAGAACTCCTTGAGAACTCCTTTGCAGAACAATTATGAGATTACATGGCCCACAGCCTTACAAACCTAGGCTCATACAAAACTGACTGTGTTGCATCAAATTGTATGGCCTGTTGGCAAAACAGTCTCAATTTAATTGCAGGGCAAAACTATCAAGTTCCACAGTTAGATCTAATTTCTGAGTGGGACATAAAGAAGGGGAGCTAGATTTGTGTATTAAGACAAATTTTTGCACTATGCCTTCATTGCACATACACACACCCTAAAAATCCCCCATCAAAACCAGACTATAGATTTTTGAGGGATTTTGCTCAGTCAGGGTTGACAACTATATAATTAAAAGCCCTAACTGGGGATAGAAAGACAAACTGTGGAACAAAAAAAGCTAACTTCAACTCCCAGGCAATGTAAAATGATTGTGATATCCAATCCTTTAGCAGTTCAGAATTTCAGCTTGCCTCCTGACAATTACATGAATATATGAACTACATTCAGAGTTGCCAGATGAATTCAATCAGGGCCAGGCAAATATCGCATACATAATCTATTAGTTTACCCCAAAGGAACTGAGGCATTGAATTCAAACAAAATGAAGTCATCAGTAATAATAATGATAAAAAAAGAAAAGTATAAGGCAATATTAAAAAACCCACCATTTTCTCATATTTGTAAGGAAAAAAATCATACCAGTTGCAATCTATTCTCCCATCTGACTATATATACATATATTTAAATCTTTGTCTTTGATCAGATAGCCAAATGCTTGTCTTAGAAAAAGCAATCATAGGTTACAAAAGAAGTGCAAAAATTTATGCCAACTTGAAAACTTGGTATAATACAATATAAAAATTACCACTGGAATGTATCAGTGAGACTTGTAATCACTATTTAATTTGGAAACTGTCTGAATGGAGGAGAATGTAATTTTGGTTCACCCTGATGCCAGCTGCATCTGTGAACTACACTTTTAATACTTGGTATTTGTCATCCTTGTGAGGTAGAACCAGACAGGAAACATGGCTGATGAGCTAATTCTACCTTATTATAAGGTTATATTAACAGAATCTTGCATGTCTGAAAGCACATTAAAGGAGAATATTTGCAGCTTAGAGTTGAAATTAGGCGTTCTTGGTGCTCTCTGAACTTGATTGTTTTCTTGCAGATGTTTCATTACCCAAACTAGGTAACATATTAGTGTTTGGGTAATGAAATGTATGCAAGAAAACAACCGAGCTCAGTGAGCACCAAGGACTTCTGAAAGTACATTTCCCCCTCCCCATTGCCTTTGTAGTCTAAGAAACTAAGGAGGGTCCCTTCTGAGTCACTTGCTCTGCTTACCTTCTGCTGCAAGTGCCTTTTATCTGAGTGTTCCCTTGGCTGTGTCTCTTCCCCCTGTCTCCCAAGGTCATTAAAGAGATGGGAACAGACCATAGTCAATTAAACCTCAGTCAGATTTATGTCAGAATCTGTATCCATCCACCAATATAGACTCCATATTGGTGTCACCAATAGACTGAATATATGAAGGCAAACAGAAAACAAGAACAAGGATATATATTGTAGTTCTGGCTTTTGAGTACTAGTTGAGTAAGGATGGGGTAGCTTTGGCTTCCAGTATAATGCTCTTTATTAGAAACAAAGTTTGTTGACTTTGAAGCGGGCTATATATTCTCAGTAGTTGTGAATAACTAAATTATAAAATGCTGTGATATTCATAACACTTAATATAAAAATAATAAAAACCATGTAACCATATTAATAAGAAACATAAAAGCAAATCAGTCAAACTAAAAGCATATACTACTGTACTAGTGGCATGCAAAACACAGATGTCTATTTCCCAAGGCTTGATAGAAAGGCAAGTCTTAACAGCTTTCTGTAAAATTACTAAAATGGGGGCCATTTGGATCCCCCCCTATTGTTCCATCAGGTCAAAGTAGTAATGGGAAACCCTGTTTCTGGCCCTACCACATTCTCTTTCTGTACTGGTGACAGGCTGGCCATGGTCAACTTGGAAGAGATAGTCCTGTAGATATCTTATTTCCATACCCTGTAGGTTAAACAGGTTAATGCCAGTTTCTTATATTGTATTCAGAAACTCACTGGAAATCACTGCGGTGCAACATTACTGAACCATCCCTCTGCTCTCAGCAGTCTACTATTTTCTATATCAACTGCAATTTCCAAAGTCTTCAAGGGCAGATCCAAGAGCAACACATTGCAGTAATTTGATCTAGAGCCTGACAGTTACCAGAGTCTCTCTCTCTCAAAAAGGTCCCAACTAGTGCACCAGTTGAAAGTGGCCAAAAATATCCATCAAACTGTGAGCACATCAATGTGAATTTGGATGGGCTTGATTAATCCCTAGTATGTTGTCAAGGAAATAATAGCAATAAATGATCAATTGCATGGTTTTTAATTCATCTAATTATAGCTAAACAGTGTAATGAAGTACTACATCAAAGAGCCATCAGCGAGCTGTTAATAATTAGAAAACTATATCTGATTCAAAAAGACTAAGTGAAAGGGACAACATCAGGAAAATATAGGCCAATAAAATGCTTGCCTATGTTTAAATTATTCACAGGCATAACAGTTGACAATAACCAAGATTATTTAGAAGAAAATAACATCCTTCCAGTAGAACAGAAAGGAAATAAAAGAGAAAGCAGAGCTATAAAAGATAACTGTTGATTGATAAAATGGTTCTGGAGAACTTGACGAATATAAATCGCAGGGAGCTGACAGACTACATCCCAGAGTTCTAAAAGAGCAGGCAGATGTTATCTCAGAACCACTGCACCACATCTTTCATAAATCCTGGAGCACCGGGGAAGTACCTGAGGATTGGAAAAGGGCTGATGTGGTTCCCATCTTCAAGAAAGAGGGGGGAAAAACCCAGACTCAGGAAACTACAGACCAATCAATTTAACATCAATACCTAGGAAGATCCTAGAAAAGGTAATAAAAAACAGATCTGCGAACAACTAGAAGCAAACAAAGTTATAACTAGTAGCCAGCATGGGTTTGTTAAAAACAGATCATGCCAAACCAATCTTATTTCATTCTTTGATAAAATGACTAAACTAGTAGACCAGCGAAATGCTGTGGATGTAGATTTCAGTAAGGCATTTGATGAAGTAGACCACAACCTACTCCTTGGTAAGCTAGAAAAAGTTGGAATAGACAACATCACCACCAAATGAATGTGTAGCTGGCTGGCAAACCATACTCAACGAATAGTCCTCAATGGCACTATATCCACATGTTGAGAAGTAAGCAGTGGGGTACCACAAGGTTCCGTCTTAGGCCCAGTACTCTTCAATATCTTCATCAATGACTTAGATGAGGGAATTGAAGGGGAACTCATCAAATTTGCTACTCCAAAAATGGCAGGAGTAGCCAACACCTCAGAAGACAAACTCAGGATCCAAAAAGATCTTGACAATCTTGAACAATGGGCCCTATCCAACAAAATGAGTTTCAATGTGGAGAAAAGCAAAGTCTTACATTTAGGCAGGAAAAATCAAAGGTACAAGTACAGATTAGGCGAGACCTGGCTTAAAAACAGTAACTGTGAGAGGGACCTTGGAGTCCTAGTGGACGATCACTTGACTATGAGCCAGCAATGTGCAGCAGCAGCCAGAAAAGCTAATACAATCCTGGGTTGTATAAACAGAGGCATAGAATCAAGAACACACAAAGTATTAGTACCTCTCTATAAAACCTTAGTAAGACCACACCTGAAATATTGCAGCCAATTTTGGTCACCATATCACAAAAAAGATGTTGAGAGTCCGAAAAAATTTCAGAGAAGAGCAACTAAGATGATTAAAGGCCTGGAGACTAAAACATACAAAGAAAGGCTGCAGGACTTGGGTTTGGCTAGTCTAAAGAAAAGAAGAACTAGGGGAGACATGATTCCAGTATTTGGGGGGGCTGCCACAAAGAAGAGGGGGCCATGTTATTCACCAAAGTACTAGAGGGCAGGACAAGAAACAATGATTGGAAACTGATCAAAGAGAGAAGCAACCTGGAATTAAGGAGAAACTTCTTGACAGTGAGGACAATTAACCAGTGGAACAGCTTGCCTCACAGTTTCTGTGAAACTGCAAAAGCTGAAGATGCAATTTGCATATGGTCTGAACTGATTATAAAAAGGGGTTGATTCATTATCATATAGTTGGATCATTAAATGTTTGGAAACAACTGGTATCGGTAAAAAACATTACAATGTTTGTAGAAAAATAATGAAGAAGCGGAAGACAGAAGTAATGCTTGGAAATGAAAAATTTGGACTTCTCAACTTTAGACGAGATGTCTTCCAGGATGAATCATTATCACCCTTATTATTTGCCATTGCCATGATCCTATTTACAGTGATGTTGAAGAAAACAGATCTTGGCTATCAAGCAGGAAAATGACCTTAACAATTTTTAGCACAAAAATAGCAATGGAATTTGGCCTAAAGAAGTGTGCTACAATAGCAATAAAGTAAGTTAAATCATGAAAAGTAATGGAACTGAAATGCCAAATAGCCAAACCATCAGGAACCATTAGGATGAAGCAAACAAGTATTTGGGCATTTTAAAGTTCAATAACATCAAACATGGAGAAGTTAAAAATGTGATTAATAAAGAATACTTCCAAAAAGCGAGAAAATTGCTAAAAAAAAATGAAAACACCATTAGGTATGATCTAATGTTTATTTCTTCAGGGAAATAGTCAACACAAGAGAAAAGGTACTTAACTGTTGTATTATTAGATGTTGTTGTCTTCTGAAGTATTTGAGAATCTGCTGAAATATTCATTTTGGGAATGGCATTTTCTTTTATAATGCTGATGCTTTTTATATTATTACTCAGCATCAGCATACAGTATACATCACTGGCTGCTCCTGAATAAAGGTGGAGAAAACCAACATTCTAATTGATCAAAACATTTGATAGGGGCCTTAAACCTTGGACTCATCCCACAATCTACGCTGGGTACCGAATTGTGACAGGAACAAAGTATATTTTGTTCTGTTTGTTCCATTGAAGACTTTCTTAATCTGTATGTGCATTTCTGTGTTTGTCTCTGGTCATGTCGGTTGCTTTTGCCCAATGATCCCTGACTTTACCTGAAGCCGCAGCTCTGAGAATCTCAGAATTGCTAGAAACCCCTTTATTGCTAATACTACAGCTATCAGGATGTCTAGCCTCTTTTGCAGAAAACAGCTGCAACTAATAGACTGCCTATCTCAGCTTCCCTAGTTTAAGCCCTACTGCCTGAGACCTGTAATAAGAGATACCTGAAGGCATTGAGTCACCTCAGACATTTATAGAATGAGGATACTGTAAGAGTTTGACTCATCCCCATTATCTTCTTTGACAGACAAGTGGGATTCCAGTCACTGCCTGATGGCTAGGACAGTGGATTTTTTTGTTCATTGGTGCAAGTCAATGTTCAGTGCTACCCAAAATAACTGCATCCAAGCTATAGGGAAAGAATCAGTGGAGCTACCACTAAAATATGGCCAAAGTGGTGTCCTTTGTGCGCTCTGAATTTGGTGGTTTTCTTGCAGATATTTCATTATCAAGTGAGGCAACATCATTGGTGCTAGGCCTGATGATGTTGTCTAATGTGGTAATGAAATGTTTGCAAGAAAGCCTCCAGGCTCAGACAGAACTGAGGACCCCAAATTCAATCCTGAGCTGCAGATCTTCTCTTCTATCCATGGCCAATGTGTTTTGGGTAGAACAGTTCTGATGTAGTAGTGTCTGTGCAAAGTAGGAAGGCTGTGCTTTGGAAAGCATATGAGAAGACAAATTTAGAGCTTGGGCATTTGCAAAACTGCTGAAAGGAAAGTAGGAGATGGTGCTAATAGCAGGGAAATATTTTTTCTTCTTTTGTTTTGTTCAGCTGTTGTCTTCTGAATGCTAAATGTGGTTCATAAATTTGAGTGTGGGGTACAATGGGGGAAAGCTCTGAAAGAGAGTCTCACAAAACTAGTGTGCTTAACTCTTTGCCATAACTACTGTCAGCAGGATGTGAAAATGTATTTCAGCAACTAAGAGAACAATAAAGCTTTAGAAATGGAAACTCTAGACTTTGCAGAACAAAATTATGGTGAAAGATGATTCAGGCAGTCACACAAGTCAAACATGCCTGAAAGTGGAAATTGACAAAAAGTAACCTTATGTCTCATTCTGTGCATGAACACAAACAAATGAGGAAAAGAGATGATTCATTTATAAACAGAAGTAAGTTCTAACATGCATTATAAAAACATCACCTGGATCATTACCCAGTTTTATACTTAAATCCTTACTGGGTTTTTTTTAAATTAGGTAGCTTGTGTCCTTTTAACTATACAGATTTAAAGTATCATAAATGCTTCTTTCTAAATCATCAAAGATCTCTAAAACAACACATGACTACAATTTGTTTCACATTGAAACACCACTGGCTCTCTAACCGTGGTCTGATGTGCTTCATTACTCAGATCTTTCTGGGGAAGGAGATCATTTCCCACAATGCCAGAAAAGGAACTAAGGAGCAATCACAAAGATAGCTCTTTGTGTCTCACCATTCCTTAGTAAGACCAGGGAGTTCCTCAGGATGACCAATCCTGGCTACTGGAAAGCCACACCCACCACTGGATTCTATAGATTTCTGAGAGGAGATTATTTAAGTATTGTCAAGACAAGCCATTTTTCCAGACAAATACCCAATTAACTTCTTCACTGAAGCCATTTTCTCTCATTACCTCTATCTGATGCCCCTTGATTCTGTAACCTAGAGGTGTTTGTAGACTTTTTCTGAACTGTGATTAGGACAAGCTTGTTTGAACAGTTAAAACTGAGTTGTGATCAGAGCTTATGCTATTATGATATGAAAATACTTTGCTCCAATGAAGGTAGCATTTGAAGCTGGTAGCAGAAATGCTAAATTTTTAACCTTGACAGAATATCAAGCACAGAGTAAGAGATTATATAATTGGAAGCAAATTAGGTGTTTCTGGCCATATGTGTAAAAATGAATTTGACAAATGGCATTTTAGTTGCTGAAAGGTTCTTAGACACAAGGCAGAAAAGAGCTTAAGATTTTCATTTTGAAAAGAATGAAACAATGAACTTTAAGTTATTAGCTGCTATTCTGAGCTTCTAGTATATTCTATTCTGGAATATAAATGTCTGATTCAGATTACAGGATTCCAGTTACTGACCACAATTGACATTTTCTCAAATTATTGTTACAAGTAATGACATATAAACCTCCAACTTTTGTTTTTTATTTAAATATAAAACATTTGTTTTTGAAAAGTGGAATCATCTCTTCCTTTTTTCCCCTCTTGCTGTTTGGCATCACTAAGAAATCTAATAATAGAGGGCAATTTATATGCAATAACTTCTTCAGAATACCCCATGCAGAATATTTGGGGTATTGCTTTCTTCTGGCACATTTTCTTACAGAAATCTCTCTGTTGAGAAAAAGCAGCTGGCATATTTGTAACATACAGGTCACACCACTATAGAGTGTAGTTTTTCAACCTCTCACTCAATTTACAACAGCTGTAACAATTCAACTAAGCTAACACTGAATGTTAAATTATTGCAGGAGATGGTAGCTTCTTTGTTGCAGCTTTCCTTATTTCTCAGGCCTAACAATTTATTTAAAAGAATGTATTTTTGATCTCCAAGTATATAAAACTGATGTTTCAGGCTTACTGCCTATTGCATTAATAAACAATTAACAATGGTGTAACTTCAAGAAATGTCTATCATCTGGCCCCCAAATCGAAAAGATTGAAATGTACAGAAGGGTTATTCTGAGTTACAATGCATTAAAATTGCCCTGCATCAGCTTTCCACAGTCAAAATTTATGGAGTGAAAATTAGGAGTCTCATGGTTGCAAAGAATCTCTAAAACCTTCATTCACCTTAGTGAACTTTTATTTCCTTCACTCAACTCTTATTGATGCTGCTATTTTGGTGCTGTTTTAGCTGATCTCCTGTATATACAATCCCAGTCAGTTAGAAATTGTTGCATATATCATCCCCATTCAGCAATTTTTTTCCATTAAAGGTCCAGAACGGATCATTCGGTATCCTATTTCCCATCTCTATTCTGCTACTATTATGTATCTAAAAGAGGAAAGGCTGGAATAACCAAAGATTCACTCTCTTTGGGCCTGTCCCTAGAGTCTAGACCAACTACCCACAACCCTGTTACCAATGGATCTAAAACTTTCTGTGCCTTTTGATATTGATAGGTATAGATTGTGTAGATTCTTGTTGTTATCTCTCTCTATATTTGCTAGCTGATCTGAGTGATAGCAAACTACACAAGAAATTACCCACAGTAATTTCCCAAACGTAGTGAATATGCTGGTGTCCCATAGCTAGTGTATGTTATAGCTGGGAAAACCATGGGCTTGATAATACTACATGTACCTTGGTTATCTGAATGACATGTCTGAAGTTTAATATTTTGTCTAGTCATACCACATTCTTTTTCCAGTGTAGTAGATGCCACTTTATTTCATGTTTTCTATTGCCATCTGTGAATCCTTGAGTCTACAAAAATACAGCCCGTTACCACTTCATGTTCTTTTCTGTCTATTTTTATTGTGTGAATCTTAATATCTTGGTTTTTAAAATCTAAGCAGTAGACTTTTGCACTCATTCCTTTAACCTTCAACAAGGAATTATTTAAGTCTTCCTCTCTTCAAGGGCAGCAAAGTGCTACTATCAACCACCATAAGAGGTTGTTCAAGCTTCTCCTTATAATTTTAATTGCAATTTGTAATTCCTTGAGTCCATAATTTCTTGTGATATATTCTGCATGTTAATTAAATAAATAACACTATATAATCTGGCATGCTCCTATGCCAATTGTGAATCATTGGTTTCTCCATAAAGTGTTCTCTGTTGCTTCCTAGTCATCATATAAATTCTTCAACAAGCAGATAAAAGGCCTGGTATAATCATGATTTTAAGAGCTATCAACAATTTGTTGGTGTCCACTTTGTCAAACCCATAGTAAAATTAATAAAGCCAAAGCACATGTTCTTCTGGAACTCTCTTGACTGTTTTATTATCAGATGCTAGTAATACGATCTCAAGCACTTTCGCCTCTTCTGAATTCATCTTATACATTTGGGAGTTCTTGTTCCTGTATTGTTAAATGGGAATGGGAAAGAAGAGCCATGATTTGATAATATGAGTGTTCTTTGGGGGAGACTTTTTGGAAAAAAGAAAACTTTTACAGCCCATTGGCCACTGCTATGTTTTCCATACCTTTTTACAAACTTCATTTGGCACCTTAACTAGATTATCTTCCAAAATGTTAAACAGCTCAGCTGGGATTTCATCAGCTCCTGATGAAATTGTTGTCAGCAATATATTCTAGAGACCATTTAGCTTCTGTCTGGCACTACAGTTTGCACATATCATTCATTTTGAAATATTTTTGGACATGTTTTCAGCATATCTGCATCATGTATTTTTTATCCAGTAGATTCTTTCCTTCTTTATCTGATATTGCACCCATCTTTGCATAAAGAAATTTCTTAATTTCTGTAAATTTTCTTTATACACAGGAACATATAATTTTTTTAAAAGCAGTTTTCCAGAGATTAAAACAATATCAATTTTAAGTTAAGGGTACAAGAAATAGTAATACAGTAATATAAAAGTGAAAAAGAAATACACTGGTACCTTGACTGCTTCAAAACTCATTAAATTTGGTACTTGAGACATTTTGTTATGAAATTTTGTCCCTGTACTCATTGTTTATTTGGTACTCCATGCACTGTGTTAGTAAGAGAGGGATAGCTGTGGAGAATGGACAGGAAGTCGGTTACGTTGGGAAGGTCACTTCAAAGGGAAGTGGGGGATGGCCTCAGAGGGTGGAGAGGAAGGCAGACATGCTGGGAAGGTCACTGACATAGGTAAAGGCACAAACACAAAGTCCTTCCCATCTGAAGCAAAGGGTCACATGGTAAGTCCCATGGTTTATTTGGTACTTATCATTTTTAGCACTCGTGCCTCTTGGAATCAATTAACAGTGAGTACTGAAGTATCATTCTAAAGAGAAAGCAATAGAAAAGAAGAAAATAAGAATAATAAAAATGTGGCTTCTGAGCTTCTTAAACAGCAGTTATAAGTACTGTGGAGTCCTTGGTAAGCTTGGTTGTTTCTTGCAGATGTTTCATTATTTATTTATTTATTTATTTTAATTCCATTTATATCCCGCCCTTCTCCGAAGACTCAGGGTGGCTTACAAGCTTAGCAGTAGCCTTCATTCTATGTATATGCCTGCTTATTAGGGCTTTCACACACACACCCAAGCGGCATTATTACAAAGTCAGCTTAATTGCCCCCAACAATCTGGGTCCTCATTTTACCTACCTCGGAAGGATGGAAGGCTGAGTCAACCTTGAGCCTGGTGGGATGCGAACCTGCACTAATTGCAGGCAGCTGGTGTTACTTAAGGAGGCATTAGCCCACTGCTCCACCAACAAGGTAACAACTTCAGTACTAATAAGTGAGAGGTTTACTCTTTATTTATATATAGTAGCTTGCCCTATCAATGTTGGTAGAGATCTGGTTCTCTCCTTCATAGTTCCTTGATTAGGGTAATGTTTTCTGCTTGATTGTTTGTCTGGTGTTAACCTTGCTTATCTGGGTGTTGGTTGCTGGAGAGGATATGGAGCTACCAATATTCTATTCGAAGTTATAAATACAATGTTTTCTTGTTTCCATAATGCTCCCTTTATAATAGACGATGTTTGGTTTTGGTGCTCATGTTGACAAAAATGTTAAAATCAAAGAACTTCTGCTTTCTCTGCATCTGTAGCTGGATTGTAAACTTGGATCACTTTAAAGTTGCTTTATTTGCCTTGCACTCAAAACTGAGATGATTCTATCATTTTGGGAATTATATCCTTGTGCTAACTTTAATACCCTTTTGTTAATGATGATGGCTACTCCATTTTTTAAAATGTTTTCCTTGTCCACAGTAGAAGATCTGATGCTTCTCCATTCCAGTACATTTCATTTCGCTAAAATTCAGAATGTCAATGTCTAAGAATAGCAAATCTGCCTTGACTTGCAATGCAACTGTTCCACTTCCAATGATATACATATCTCTACAGCTTCAACTTTTCGTTTTGCCTCTGGGAATATCAGCAGCTTGATATTAGCAGTGCTATTTCTGCTTGCCCTTAGTGCTGGATACCCTCTGACCTGAAGGGTTTCTGATACTGCATTGTTATAAACATATACCCATTTGGTTTTCTTGGCAGATTACAGAGTGTATTACCATGTCCTTCTCCTGAACTGATCCTCCTCCTGTGATCTTCTCGGAGTGTACGTTCCCAACTCTATAAACTCAAAAGGATATGCTAATGCCTTCAAGTTTACAATCCAGAAAGGGTACACTTTGGTTGAACACTAAAAGAAACAATTTCAATCATGGGGCTTTAAAAGAAATGGGGCTTTAAGAGAAATGAACATTTTATGCATCAATATAGGCCCGAGAGTTTAGTTTAATCTGCTATAGAACTCTTGTGAAGTAACTCTTGAAATTAATTGGCAACCAATGTTTTCAATGTTTTTCACAAAGAAAAAAAATGGCTGGGTGTATTTTCTTTTCCCTTAAAAATAAAGATGACGAGGCTAAAACTGCCAGCCACAATCCTATTGTTAAAAGCCTTCCTGCTTCCAAATAACAGACTTTCTCTAGCTATTGCAGTCTGGAATCCTCACCAATGAGAAGGTCTCAGTGGCAGATATCCCATTGTGATGTTGACTCTCCAAGCAGCAAAATTCCTGGAGCATCTGTTCACTCACTGAAGAAGCACTGCAGGGGAAAGCAACACTTGAAGAGCCATGTGGCTGCTCAGCAGTGAATCCTGAAGCAAAATTACAGACACCACCATCTAGAACATAGAGTTCCAATGTTGGTGATAATACCAAAATGGTTTCACTCTCCCTTCAGAAATCATCCATAGGGAAAAAGTTGTTTGTGATTGTAACTTTCTAAAAAAAAATTGTTCCAGTACTATTTATGTAGGGTAAGAACAGCTTAAAAGCGGTTGGTCAACCTTCATTGGATGAGTTCAAGTAGACAGAGAGAAAGCCATCTCTCTACTTGAGCCTTCATTTGGGTTCCAGTGGAGAACAAAGGATTGGACTTAGCCTCCTATGCTTTCGTGCTCATTTTTACAGACTTGGAGTTATTTTTCTACACAGAAATACTCGAAAATAATTATGAGATTTAATTCTGCATATTGCAAAATCAATCAATCAATCAATCAATCCTGGAATTAAACTTGTTTTAGGAGCATCAGTTGCTCTCACTGACAGATTTTCAGTGGTCCATTTATAGCTTTCTTCCTTCATTTCATCATACCTCTCCGTAACTAGAAGTATTGCAAGCCGAGTGAGGTAACCTTAAATTTTAAATTCCATACATTAGTAATACTGAAAAAAAATCATTTGCTTTTGTCTTTTTAAAAAGTTATTTATAGGCTGCCTAGAATGTCAGAGAAAAATAGATAGATCATGTGGTCAAAAAGCATCCTTATAATAAAAGAAAGCTTTTAATGGATGATGGCTACTGGGATAACATTAATCCAGTATTAAGACTTTTACGGGAAAAAATACAAATGCAATTTGTCTTTTTAACTGTCAGCTGCATTTCTGAAGCTTTAAAATCTGCAGCTTCCAGTGGCCTTTTGTCTTTCTGCCCTGGCAGGAATATCTTGGACAGCTGTAAGAGCTTTGTAAGTTATCTTTCTCAAAATCCATCAGCTAATTCAAGGAGCCTAATTAGAACTGCCATTTTGATGAAATGCATTAAGCCTCAATACAAACCAGTAACACCATCAGTGTTTATTACAAGACCACACGACCAGCATTCCATTGAATATGATGTATACAAAAATTATAGATGGGTACAATTTCTGAAAACATGCATATTAAAGAGAAAAAAAATGAATACAAAGAAAATGAATGTATATCACTTTGTGAAATATAGTTAAATGGGAGATGTATCATTTCACATACACTAGTTAAAAATTACTCACCCAGAAGAAATATTTCATGAGGAATAAGGCAAGGCTTTCCCCCCCCCTACTATTTTATATACTGTTTGTTTTATATCTGAGAGAAAGAACAGAAACATTTGACTTTACAGAGCCAAATTTTTAATAAACCCATGTTATGGGTTTGAGTTCTAAAATAATGATGTGTTCTGACATATGATACCATCAATATTGTCATCAGCAGAGTTCCCCCCAAATCCTACAATGATAAAGATACTGATTGGAGAAAAGCTCTTATATTTTTCATATTATAATTTATTGCTGTAAGCCTCAACATATGATACATGTCAACCTTTAATGACTAGAATGTCTAGTCCTTAGGGAACTATTGAGTGGTGGGGCACTCTAGATATTGCTCACACCTATCAATTCTAACCACTTGGCCAATGGAGAGAGATGCTGGAGATGCAGTTTAGCCACATATGGAGAGCTTCTTCTGCATCTTTAGAATGTTGTAGAACTGATTACAAACAAAAATATGAACAATTGGAATGAGTGAAGTATCTGAAGAATGGAAGGTTCCTCGTCCTCCTCCTCTTTTCTTACGGTAAGTTGACTGTAATGGAGCCCAGAAATTCCATTGTTAAGTTATGGTGTTTGTAAGTCAAGGCAGCCATGTGACAGGACCCAATTTTACAACTATTTTGCAGCAGTCGTTAAATGAATCAGTGTATTCCTATGAGTGTGTTTTGCTGGAAACTTGCCAAAAAGGCCAGAAACTGGCAAAAACACTGTAAATTGGGCTCAAGTCATAGCATAACACTTTAACTGGCAGTTAATATGACCCAGTTACCAAATGCCCAAAATGTGGTCATGTGAGTGTGTATATGTGAGTGTAGCCATCGGAACTCCTGAAGCAGGTCATAAGTAGCAAACAGACACTAAGAAACTGGTAAGTTGAGGACTACCTGTAGATTAGACGCTGGTGCAGGGAGAGCGAGAGTTTCACAAAGCTCTCTTCTCCAAGTGGCTCCTTGCCACACAAAGGGCAGATCCCCTTGCTGTAGTGATAGTTTTCCCTCCCTTTCCATTAGTAAATGTGTGTGTGCCTGATTGTGCATCTCCAGGCAACTTCCATCAGTCCAAATCCTTTCCTCCTGTGGTTCTCTCCTTCCATATCAAGATGTCATACAAAATTTGGCACTTTGTCAGTATTACTATTTTAGTAATTTGCATGAAAAGTATCACTCAACACTGCTCTTTGGATACAACAGTTTCTTCTTTGTGCTTTGTACATTCCGCACTTAATGCTGCAAACAACAGAAATCCTGGCACACCATTTCAAAGTACATGTTTTGAAATGCATTTTCCCATATATCTAATTATATTTCAGTTCTACTTATATGTTCAGCAAAACAGATGTAAAAAAAACAACACCCCAGTATCTTTTGTACAGCAGATGTTCTACTTAAGACACCAGCACGCCAGGGGTGAAAGGTACAAACTTACTAGGAAAGAATAAAGCAGTCTAGCAGCAATTTAACAAGGAATAGCATAAATAGCAAGTTAAATAATTTGTAAAGAATTTCATTAGCTGCCAGTGCAAGATGCGAGGAAAGATGAAAATGTGCCTAGTAACTACGCACAGCAGAACTGCTATTAAAGAACCCACAACTCCTCCGAGATGTGCACATTTAATCAGTATTGTAATCGCTCTGTTACTGCCTCAGGGGTCTCAACCACAGGAACCGTTGGCGTAGGCATTACTGGACTGTGGGTTCAAGTAGGTGGCACATAATTCTCAAGGAGGCTTTGGAATTTCAGAATCTTCACATTATAGGAGATGAGCGAGTTTTGAATCATTAAGGAAATTAGGCAAATGGGTTTTTTTACACTCATGCAACATGTCTAATGATGTGCTTAACATTTAGACTAGGCCTGAAAAACCTACGACTGATCAGGCTGAAAGCCTTCACATCGGGCGGCTTATAAGAACTGCATAATCATAATGTTTGGGCCATCTGCCTCAGGTCTCAGACAATCCACAGGCCTCTGTATTCTAGAATTAGAAGCCTAACAGAGGCCTTTCTTGACAAAGACAAGGGTTTACACATTGTTTCAAATATTAACCATGTATTTAACTAAGATTTAATAAACCATAATGAGATAGGTTCACAGACCACATGAGGCCACAGTAAACCATGTGATGTGCGAACCAAAGCATATCTTCCTACATAGGAACCAAAGCATTCAAATTAATTCTAGTATAATTATATCTGCCTAGGATTAGGCTCTTATAGCAATCTTTCACTTTTCAAAAAGACCACAATTGAAATAATAGGAAAAATAAATCAAGAAAAGTCATCTAACCTTTTACGTGATTACTGATCATTAACTCTTCTATTTCTTGTCCCATTTCCACCAGTGACAGAAGGCTTGCAGGCTAGAGCTAAACGCTAAGAGGTCAGTCTGGTATTTGGGATCCTTGCAGACCAAAGGTGGACTCAGGCAAGCAAGAACCTACTATACAAAGAATTGTTGGTGCTCCATCTTTGGAGGTTTTCAAGAAAAGACTGGACAGCCATTTGTCCAGGATGGTATAAGGACTCTTGCCTTTGGTACGGGGGGACTAGAAGACCTCCAAGATCCCTTCCAGCACTAGGATTCTGTGAGAAAACCTGCTTGTACCTACTGATTTTCTTGTCTTTTTGCTTGAGAAATTGGGTCTTAGAGGGGCAGAAAAGCCTTTAAAAAGCATCCTGAGCAGAGCTTCTACTTCTGAGCTTCTTCGTCTTCACAAGGAAACCCATCTCTCATTTTAGCTTTGCAAATTGGAGGTATATTGACAATTCCGCCTATGCTGTTTTGCCCTGAAAGCCAGCTTAAAGAAATAAGTATAATAAAGTTATGGTTTGCTGGGGTTTAATGATAGGTTTTATAATGTATGAACTGTTTTGTTTTTATGGCCACTGTTTTATGATAATTTAGTATTTATTCTGAAAACTGCTCTAAAAGCTTCTGAGCGAAAGGAATGAGGTATAAATTTTAAAAATAAATAATGCAAAAATGCACATTGAAACTATTTTCTTTCACTGGTTATGTTAATTCTTTTTCACAGTTTATACAGCTATATAGGCACAAACATAATTTATAGTTGTTATTAAGGAAGTTGTACATATAACTTGTACAAAATATCATGGAGGTAAAATAACAATAGTAGTACAATTTCTGCTGCCTTGCTTCTTTGAAATGGAGTTAAACTATATCCTGGTAAATAGCCATGTCTCAAATCCTGGTTGAACAAGGGCTTATCAAGATGTATCTGCCATTATCTTTTTTCAGAGGCACCCAAGGATCTTTAAACCGGTCATTAAAATATATCATAGCATTACCAACTTGCCATGCTCTGGGTGAGCCAGAGGGCAAAATGAAACTGATCCATTTCAGAAGCTAATATATTGACCAATTCAGCCTCCCATTTTGGCCTTCATGCAATCTCTCCCTCACTCAGTTTGTGGCTGGGCATCCTAGAAACTCTGGTTCCAACCCTGAGCATTTGCTCCCTTTGCCTCCAGGGGCTTCTGAGGTGGAGGTTCAAGCAGAGGTGGGTGGGGGGGATGACAAAGCCACTTGTGAGGCAAACTCTGCCCCTTTTGTACATGATGGTGACAACAGCATCAGAACCTGTGGACATCACTGCTAGTAACCCCACCACCACTCCAATCCTTTTTTTGTGTGTATTTTTCTCTCCCTGTTATTTACACACTCAGCAATGCAGTCTTGCCAATCAATTAAACAAAAGTAGTAGAGTTGGCTAACTGCAAAATATGCTGATAAAGTTTTGCTTCTCCAACTATATAATTTTATATGCTGGACCTTCTGTGCTTAACCTCCCTGAACAGAATAGGCAGTTATTTCTTGCACATGTGAGGCACATTCTCTCTCTCTCTCTCTCTCTCTCTCTCTCTCACACACACACACACACACACACACACACACACACACACAAACACACGCACGCACACAAACACACACACACACACAGGTCTTTCCCTTATTATCTTATGCTACCTACATCTTCAAAACATTGCCTTTGTCTCATTTCCAGCCCATATTTGAGGAAGTTCAACGTGCTCTTAATCTTCCAGTTTTAAAGTACGTTTTCTATCTATTCTTGATGCAATTTTTACAGTGGGTATGATCTGGTCTGCTTCACAGACCATTTGGTTGGTGATATCACCATGGTTTGAGGTCTGTTCAGCTCCTCTTAAGACATTTTAGGCTTGCCGTGGGCTCCATTCTGGGCACTTGTTACTGTCCTCCAAAAGGGGACCTCCGGCTACCCGATATGAAGGTCTCCATATATTTCTGCCCATCTGGTCAGGTCAGCTGGAGTTGGGTACACTCCAGGTTCCATCTATTAAGCCTGGCATCTTACAGAATCTAGGAAGAATGCTTTCTGCAATTCATTAACCTAACAACATCTGTAATTACCATTTATGTGCATGATATGTTGGGAGTAAATTATTAGCAGTAGATCTTCCAAGAGTTTTGATAAAGTAGATGACACTGTACAGATACAATGTAAATACCATCCACTGAATAAATATTATGTTGGCCATTTTCAACATACTGGTATGCTTAAATTCTTTGGATAGGCACCATCCTCACATTTGTTCTGAGACTGCCTAAAATTTTCCTCATGGTTCTTCACCACAAGGCAGATTTCTTAACTTTTTAGGATCTGGGACACATGAAACAATGGGGAAGATGCTGACACGACAGGGGAGACATAAGATATACCTAATGGAAGCTACATCAGAGCCCATTTGGGATCCTATTCTGTAGCAGTGATGGTAGAGAAGAAAAAAGAAAATTTCCCACCAGAGCATCCCTACAATTCCAGACAGAGAAAATATGCTGAATAGCAAGAAGAGGAAGCAAACATCCTCCTATCTTTGCCAGATTTTGATTGAGTTTGCAGTAAGGTGTTGGCAGGGGGACAGAGGTCGACCTCGAGGCCTCTCGTTTGTGGAGTTCCTCAGGGGTCGGTCCTCTCGCCTCTCCTGTTCAACATCTACATGAAGCCTCTGGGTGAGATCATTCGTGGTTTTGGAGTTGGGTATCATCAGTATGCTGATGATACCCAGCTTTTTATTTCGACCCCAAACCACCCCAGTGATGCCCTCGACGTGATGTCCCGTTGCCTGGAGGCGGTTCAGGTCTGGATGGGGAGGAACAGGCTTCGGCTCAACCCTGACAAGACTGAGTGGCTGTACGTGCCGGCATCTCGGGAAACTCAGATTATCCCATCTCTTACTATGGGGGGTGAGTTATTACCCCCCCGTAGATAGGGCCCGCAACTTGGGAGTCCTCCTAGACTCACAGCTTTCTTTAGAAGATCATATAGTAACTGTGACTAGGGGGACCTTCGGCCAGGTTCGCCTGGTGCGCCAGTTGCGGCCCTATCTAGACCGGGATGCCTTGCGTATAGTCACTCATGCGCTCGTGACCTCTCGGTTAGACTACTGCAACGCTCTCTACATGGGGCTGCCCTTGAGGACCACTCGGAGGCTCCAACTGGTGCAGAATGCAGCCGCGAGAGTCGTGTTGGGGGTCTCCCGATACTCCCATGTTACACCTCTGCTCCGTGAGCTGCATTAGCTTCCAGTTGCCTTCCGGGTGAGATTCAAGGTGCTGGTAATGACCTTTAAAGCCCTACATGGCATGGGTCCGGAGTACCTTAGGGAGCACCTGCTGCCGGCATCATCTTCCGTCCGCCCAGTGCGCTCCCACAGAGAGGGCCTCCTCAGGGTGCCACCGGTCAGAGAGTGCCGACTGGTGACCCCCAGGGGGGGGTCTGTGGGTGCGCCGGATCTGTGGAACCGTTTACCGGTTGAGCTCCGGATGGCCCCCGACCTTCGCTCCTTCCGACGTGATCTAAAGACCTATTTGTTTGAACAAGCCGGCCTGGTCTGATGGGTTTTGGGATTTTATCACTGTTTTTATGTAAATTTATCTGTTTTATTGGGCATTATGGTTTAATCTCTTCTTAATTTTTGTATTTCTGTATTTTAGTATTTATTGCCCTGTTCACCGCCCTGAGTCCTTCGGGAGAAGGGCAGTACACAAATTAAATTAAATAAATAAATAAATAAATAAAAAGCCATTTTGAAGTTAAATCAAGTCCTAAGGTTGTTCCTTTTCCTGAATGTGGGAGATGCAAAAAATAGAGCTGGGGATTGCCTGCAGTCTGTAAACCAGGACTGTTCTCTCCTCGCCCTTGCTAAGAGGTATTTGGTCAATATACAAGCTACAGGATGGAAAACATTAACATAGAACATAATTATCAGGTGATGCATGAAAGGGCACGGTAATAGAACAAGGCAAACAGGTTAGAAAAAACAAATGCTGCCCAGCCTCAATAGCAATAGAGAATTCAAAACAATATTTGAATATTAAATTCAAATTTGAATTCAAATTTAATATTTGAGGGAAATGTGTGACTAATGGCTATTCCAAATTTTTTGATTTTGGAACACCTGGTTTAGATAATGAAGCAACCCATTGGTTATTCATTATACACTATAGTGTTCTACATGTCTTTAGACCAGTGATGGCGAGCCTTTATTCTGCTGGCATGTCATTCTCCCACACCTCTTGGATAAAAGAGGCCTCTATGGACCTTGTGCTATTTTCAGATGTCTTGGAAGCTGTGTAAGAGCAAAACCCTCTTGTGTGACTTCCAGAGGATCTGGAGATCTGGCATGTCATCAAAAAGGCATGGTGTGTTACCTGTGACACACATGTCATAGGTTCATCATCACTGTTCTAGACCAGAGGTCTTCAAACATGGCCCTTTTATGACTTGTGGACTTCAACTCCCAGAATTCCTCAGCCAGCCAAGTTTGGCCATAAAAGAGCCAAGTTTGAAGGCCCCTGTTCTAGACGTTTTCTCCTGCTATTTAATAACCACATGAAACAGAGATGATCCATCAGCATGCATTCAGATATTATCTGTATGCTGATGATACTTAGCTTTGTATCTCTATATCTCCACTCGTGGTGACCCAAGTGATGCTGTGGTTGCCCTCTTGCAATGCTTGGAGGCCGTGGGGACCTAGATGGGCTGAACCCTGGCAAGACCGAATGGCGTTGGTGCATAGGAGCCTTAGATCGAGGACTTTATTGTCTTTAATCGTGGATGGGGTGGTTCTACCCCAGACAGATCCAGTCTGCATCTTGGGTGTTCTCCTGGACTCATTATTTCTGCTCAAAGAGCAGGTAGCAGTCGCAGCCAGAAGAGCCTTTGCGCAACTTGTGCATCAATTGCAGCTTTCCAGGATCAGGAGTCCCTGTGCTCAGTCATTCAGGCTCTAATCATCTTATGATTGGACTATTGCAATGCACTCTACATGGGACTATCCTTCAAGAGCATTTGGGGGCTGCAGCTGGTGCAGAATGGTCCACATAACACCACTGCTCTGTGAGCTGCACTGGCTGCCGGTCTGCTTTTGGGTGTAATTCAAGGTGTTGGTAATCACCTTTAAAGCCCTTTCTGGCATGGGTCCAGGCTATTTAAGGGAACCTCTCATCCCACTGGAATTGGCCCACCCCACCCATGCTGGTAGAAAAGGCGAGCTGTGGGCCCTATTGGCCCAAGTATTCCACTTGGCAGGGTACAGGAGAAGGGCCTTCTCTGCCATTGCACCTACCCTGTGAAACACCTTGCCCCACAGAGGGAGATTGGCTCTTCTGTAAGAGCCTAAAGACCTGTCTCTGTCAGTTGGCTTGGGGCTTCAATGTGGGAGTATCCCAGCGGAGGGGGTTGATCGATTAGGAACACATCCCATGCCCCCCCCCCCAAATCTTGCTTCTGCCCTCCTCGTCTTTTAACTGAGCTGTGGTATTTGGCTCTGTGTAGTATTTTATTTATTTTATTTTTGTACAGTTATTTTTTTTATGATTGTTAGCTGCCCAGAGTTACCCTGAGGTAAGATGGGAAGCCAATACATTTTATAAATAAATAAATAAATAAAACAGTTGCTTTTCCAAGGATGAATATGCTGAGAGTATCTAATTCATCTAATGTTAAGGAGTTTGGGAAGAAAAATCCATACCTGCATGTAATGATATATGGGATGCGGGGTGACAAATTAAGATTTAATTTGAGGAAAGTGGTAGTGCAGATAGTACTTTCTGGTTTCTGAAAGAAAACCAATCTTTTCAGGAACTCCTCCAATATTGCAGTTAGACGTATTTCTTAATTCTGCACTTAAAGTGAATATGCAGCAGACTGGTATGACTAGAAATGGCATTAAGACTTTCTCCCAGTATGCCACCGTGCTTTTTTTTTTTTTTTTGAAAAAGGCAGATTTTGCGCCTGATGTGCACCAGATTTTTCCCCCCACACAAAATAATGAATAGATTTGACATCAGGACTCAAAACAAAGACAAAATGATGGGAAAGCATTTTAACTTCTCAGGACACTCATTTACAGCGTTCTGACAGTGGTATCTGTCTCGCACTATATAATGCTGGCATAAAATCGTTCTTCAAAAAGTTTCAGGCTACCTCAGAAGGCCTAACCAAACACAATGATTTTCACAAGCTAATTGTAATCTGTCTCATGTGTAATCTACCTCTGCATTCCCACTTTTTCTCTCCCCCACATCAGTTTAATCATTCTCTGCATCTGACGCAGCGAACTCTAGCTCTTGAAAGCTTATGCCTTTTAATGCAATTTGTTAATCAGAAAACATCCTGTCATGCTGCTTTTGATGTCTGACTAGCATACACTAACGTGGTTCTCCTTCTACTCTTGAGGGTAACGTCCTTGAAGTGTTTTTAACATGTTTTAATTTGCCTCCTTTGTTTGACATTATGGGGGAATAAATGCAATGAAAATAGTTTCCTTTTTGAATAATTGGGAGTTTAAACTTTGTGTCCAAAAGGATTCTGTAGTATTATTGGCCTTGGAATGTTTTACATATTTTTACAATTTTTTTTTAATTTTTTTTAATTTTAATTCCATTTATATCCCGCCCTTCTCCGAAGACTCAGGGCGGCTTACAAACTTAGCAGTAGCCTTCATTCTATGTATATGCCTGCTTATTAGGGCTTTCACACACCCCCCCCCCCCAGCAGCATTATTACAAAGTCAGCTTAATTGCCCCCAACAATCTGGGTCCTCATTTTATCTACAACGGAAGGATGGAAGGCTGAGTCAACCTTGAGCCTGGTGGGATGCGAACCTGCACAAATAGATGTTGCATAAAACCTTTTTGTTTTGTGGTACATTTTTTATAATAATTTGTGATTGAATTGTGCTATTCCTCCTAAAAAAATGAAGTAGCATTCAATTGTCAATAATTCAGTCCTTTTGGATAGAAGAGTGGAATCTTTGTAGAGTTCATAGAGAAGTAAGATAAAATGATTGTTTGTGATGCTTCTGGCAATAATGTAATGGTTATGTTAATTAGTTTAATTATGATTTCTTAAACTGTTACTCTCCAAGCTATTTATTTGTACATAGAGTTCCATATATATTTATTACATATATATATACTAAAATATCTACAATTGTAGATAAACCTTGAAAAAATTTATATATTTCAGTTTATTGTTCAAATACTTGAGCTCGTTTATGCAAACTGCTTTGCAGTATCCTGGAAGATGCACAGGAGAAGCACTCTAAGAATACTCTGTGATTACTTCTCTGCCTGCATAAATTGTTCTTTTCAATTAAAATTGAGAAAGAGTGGGACAAATAACCGAGTTAAGAGGCAGAACTGGGATTAATCTTCTGTTGTAAGAATAACTACAAGGTACAATCAATGAAAAATATTGCAGCTGGAATGACTTCTGATGCTTGGCATATTACACCCAATCCTATTCCATCTTCCTTCACTTTGTTGTTATTTTCAGGATGCTGTTCTGAGTGCAACATATTACTTCTAATGCATATGATGGCTTGAGGCCAGAAGAGCTGAATGACCATAATGCCTGTTGCAACTATCCTAAGCAGACCTTGTTTGTGTCCAGCTGCCAAGGAAGGCACCCTTTTTGCAGAGGTAGCAGAGATGCTTTCCTGTTTTCGATTTCAGATGGCTGATAAAGGCATTTTTAATCTATCGGTACAGACCAATATTTTAATATTTCCTTTGTTTTTATTTGTCCTGTAAGATGTGGCTTTAAAAATGTCATTGTTCTTGGTTTTTAATGGATTAATATCAACAAATAAATATCAATATATAGATATGGATATTTTATTTATTTATTTTATTTATTTTAATCCCATTTATATCCCGCCCTTCTCCAAAGACTCAGGGCGGCTTACAAGCTTAGCAGTAGCCTTCATTCTATGTATATGCCTGCTTATTAGGGCTTTTTGGGCCCCTCCAAGCGGCATTATTACAAAGTCAGCTTATTGCCCCCAACAATCTGGGTCCTCATATATAACACCAGAGTTTATACATATTTATTCATTATAAAATTTTAAGTAATATGTATATAATTTTAATACATATGCATGCAGGCCCAAGTGTATGCCGACAGCTGTTGTATATTTCCTATATTATTTAATCTTCAACATGCCCAGTAAGGCTATACTGGAATTAAGAAAAATGCCTAGAGAAGGAAATCTATTCTAATGTGGCAAAACATAACCTTGTTACAGATACTTGCTACCAAGTCTAATTGGAAGACTAAATACCTTTTTCAAAACCCATATCAACTTTCAGAATATATTGAAAATGGGTCAGCTGAAGCCTTAAGTTACTCACACCATCGTTTTAGAATACAATTTGAATAAAGAAAAATATTGTTTCAGGAGATGGCAGGTTTTTGTTTTTATTTTTTAATTCCATCAAATTTTGCATAGGCTTTACACCATGGAGTCTCTGGGCAAACCCTCACAGTGGAGATATGAAACATCCTGAGATCTGCAAAGAGCTTTCACAAGTAAGTAGCTCTCGTCCCTGCCTTTAAAATGAAGCTGTAGTCAGCTTAATGAGATAGTTAATTGATGAGCCCCACTCCCTGCTCCCGTCCATTAAGGTAAGTAGAACACGTGCACATTTCAGCTTGTCAAAGGCAAGAAAAACACATTAATATGGAGAGTTGTGGAGCTGTTCATAAATATGACATTCTCTGGCAGGTTTTCTTCATTTCCTCATCCATGATGGTCACCATGATCAGAAGTTACAGAGGCTCCCTTATCCCCCTCCCCCCAAAGTGTTATTTGAGGAACAGTCGCTATATTGAAAGAGCATGAAGAAGCACCAAAAAGCAATATTAATATTGTATTTCTCTTTAAAATCTAGTCTGGGATGTAGTAATGCAAATCTGTACAGTACTGTGCTCCATTTATAGGTTTTTGTTATAAAAATATACATGCTGCCTCCTCGTAGGGGTATTCTATTCAACACTACCCCTCACTGTAAAGCCCTTTCACCAGTGTTTTTTCCCCTCCAACTGAAATTTGTACAGGCTCAACTGACTTATTTCTAATAATTTTTCATTACTAACAGATTTTCATGTGTGTGAATGTTACACCTTTGCTTTTAGGATGAGGAAAGGAAAAGGGCAGAGGGAAGCGAGGGAAAAGCTCCTATAGCTGTCCTGAAAATTATCTCCCTGAATCTTGGTCTCATAAATCCCATTAAATGTTATATTTCATCAGTGGACTGGAAAGGCTTTTTTTTTCCCCAGCGATGAAGTCTGCTGGATGAAACCTATTTTTAAAATTTATGGTTTCATTTTAGAAATGGACTATAAAAAACCCTGGCACTGCTGTCTATCAAAGTGACTCCGACATGAGAAAGTAAGGTATAGGTTTTAAAAACTTGACTTCCTTAATGTATTGTGGGACCCATAGGCATAATAAAAATTGGGGACTCTAACTTAGAGACATACAAAGAGAAATACTTTACTCCAAAGGATTGTATTCTGGTGGTGTCAGGGAGAAATCTATAGCGTCTCTCTTGTTTATTCAAGTCGAAAATAGAAAAGTTAAATCTCTTTTGCCTATTCCTTTTCAACTTGCCTTTCCATACATGACTATTAAGCACCCTAAGCTGCCCCATCCAGATTCAGTCTCTTTTGAATTGTCTCCCGATTATTTTCAGAGTTGCTTCACTTTCTGTTGCAGGTACATGTAGGTTTTTTTACAGTACCTAAGCAATGTACAGGGGACGTGGGTTAGGATGCTGAGCTTGTCGATCAGATGGTCGGCAGTTTGGCGGGTCGAATCCCGAGTGCCGCATAGCAGAGTGAGCGCCTGTTACTCGTCCCAGCTTCTGCCAACCTAGCAGTTCGAAAGCACGTAAAAATGCAAGTAGAAAAATAGGGACCACTACGGTGGGAAGGTAACAGCGTTCCGTGTTTTAGGCTGCAAAATGGTCAAAATATTTGAAAAATTGGAGGATCATTTGGTGTCTTTTAGTTCTCTTTTGTTTAACCACCTGATTGCTTTAGACTTTCAACCATTGATTTAGCGACCGTCTGAAGTAACGACACTGGAAAAAATAACTCATAACCAGTTTTCACAAGTGCAACTGTAGCAGTATCCCTGTAGTCATATGATCAAAGTTCAGATATTTGGCAACTGGCATATATTTATGGCAGTTGCACTGCCCTGGGTCATGTGATCACCATTTATAACCTTTCCAGCTGGCTTCTGACAAGGAAAATGAATGGGGGGGGGGAAAGTCAGATTCACTTATTAACTGCATGATTCATTTAACAACTGCTTAACAAAAGTTCATAAAATGGAGCAAAACGTACTTAACTTTGGGCTCAATTGGGATGTAAGTATACCTGTATAGTAATAACTGCAGCAATATGAAACAAGAATGCACATGTACATAAAACCACTCTTCAGTAAGATTTGAATCTGTACATCTTATTGGCAATGATTTCTACTGGCCCTGAGAATGTTTCAATCTTGGGTGCTTTATCCTTACCAAAATGCCGCCTTCTTTCCACCCCGTAGTAAAATTTTATTGCTCACATCTCACTAACGCATCTCAATTAACATCTTACACAGAGACAAATCTCTGCCCTTCAAATGACTCTTCTGAGTGGCACCAAGAGGACCACAATTTCTTGTTAATTTTAAAAGTTTTTAACATTTTAATGTTTATATGTTCTTATTTTTATAGTATTGAAAGCACCCAAAGTCACTTGATGATGAGATATGCAGCATATAAACTAACTAACTAAATAATATAATGTGACTATGAAATTTGAAAAAAGACCCTCTGGATAAAATGTAAGAAGCCTAA
Source organism: Vipera berus (assembly GCF_964194415.1). Classification (NCBI taxonomy): domain Eukaryota; kingdom Metazoa; phylum Chordata; class Lepidosauria; order Squamata; family Viperidae; genus Vipera; species Vipera berus. The sequence continues at coordinate 178,228,309 of NC_138202.1, read as the reverse complement.
AGGAAGGTAGGAAGCTACTATAGTGTTGTTATGGCAGACTCCTGTATACCATTCCTTTGCTCTACCAATAGGAAGTGTTCTCCCCTCCCCGAAAGCCATGGATTCAAAATAGTAGAAATGGCAGGAAAAAATCAAATTATCATAATAAAAGCATGCTTGTAACTCATATGTGAAGGATCCCTTTATTTGGTGTCCAAATTTAGAATTCAGCCATTTATACGTCGTTATTGTTAGGAAAACAAAGCAGCCAGGAAGTGGAATAAAAATTCATACAGATTCTAAATGGAATTCTCTTTTACTGTTGTTACTGTCCTGTTTCACCTTAATCAAAAAAATAAGTTATGGCACCAGATCGTATTCTTCATTATTAAGTGAGAAAGTTAGCCCTATGGAACCACTGGTTGAATGTGAATAGAAACTGATGGTTCTACTTCTAAAAGCCTGCCCACCCCACCCCAACCCAAAAAAGTCCAATTTGAACAACAGTGAAAGAATAAGAAATGTGATTATGGGCTGTTCCTTTGCCCACTGTTGTTATCATCTAGTTGGTTGCCAGCACAAGCTGTACTGAAGTCAGGTCATCTGCAAATAGGCAGAGTTGACTCAACAGCCAAAGTTTTGATAGGTGCTTCTGAAGCTACACACACTTCCCATGAGATTTTGGCATCTTAACTTCTGCATTTAGACCTAGAGAGACGTGCTACCCATTCAACCTAGATCTGATGCCAACTTCTGGATCTGAAATTTGTCTGGCCAGATTTAAGTAATCCTTGACTTACAACCATTCATTCAGTTACTGTTCAAAGTTACAATGGCACTAAAAAAAGGGACTTATGACCATTTTTCACATTTACAACTGATGCAACATCAGCACGGACATGTGATTCAAATTTGGATGCTTGGCAACTGGCTCATATTTCTGTTGGCTGCAGGGTCCTGGGTTCATGTGATCACATTTTGTGACCTTTTGACAAGTCAATGGAGAAGCCAGATCCACTTAACAACTGTGTTACTAATGTAACAATTGCAGTGATTCACTTAACACCCATAGCCAGAAAGGTCATAAAATGGGGCAAAACTCACCTAACACCTGTCTTGCTTAGCAACAAAAATTTTAATGCTCAATTGTGGTTGTAACTCAAGGACTACTCAAGGATTCCTCTTGGTCGTCATCTAGCTTCTCACCACCTTTTAAGCACTGATTCAAAGAGTTTCACTTTCTCTCCTGGTTCAAATGAAAGTAAGAATGAGAGTTGCATGTCTTTAGCTTATTGATGATTTCTCCTATCTGGAAACATTATGAAGACTCCACAGAATGACTGCATTGGGCTGATCAGACATTCCCCAGCACTATTTGGCCCTTTAGAAGCAGAATGATTACAACAGAGGAGTCCAATTCTCAACTCAAGAGAGCTAGCCCAATCTTCTCCTTATATGATGGATGCTTGCTGTTCTTATCCACTGCATGTGTGCTTGCCCTGTTCACCAGCAAAGGAGAGGCAACAAATTTAGTCTCTTTCAGAGCTCTCACCTGTCTCAACTTTACATGAGCAGGGCAGGCAGGTTAATCATTAACATTGCAGCTCTTGTCAATTCTAGTTTGGTCTTTAGATGTGCACAGCACACTGGTCTCCATATTCTTGATACTCAAAATAATTGTTTTAGAAAAGGAAATCTATAAATACTGTTGTTTGCATCAAGTTAAGCAACCTGCTGAGCAATCTTTTTATACAATACTTATTATATCCATGCTAAGGAGCAGTGGAATCCTCAGGAGCACATCAAAACCAGGTGAAATTGACAAGAATTCTGCCCTTTCCCTTTTCAGCTCAAGGATTTAGAAAAAAAAATGGTTAAAGTGGAGTTTGTGTGTGGGCATGTTTCCATTTAAAAAAAAAATCAGTCCAGGAGATATAAAGGAGAAGGAGAATTACTAACCTGGGGCCAGGATAAACATGGCCTGGATAGAATATCAGTGAAGGAAGAGGTTGAATTAGACAAAAGGATTCTTTAAAACTGCTTCATTTTTAACCAGGTTTATGGCTAGCTGAAGGAAAAGCACTACATCTTCCTCCCAGCTAGATATCATTTGGTGTGACCAACCCTTTCAGAATTTCCATCTTTAATACATCCAAATTAGTTGTATATAGGAATGTGATTAAAAATTGGAAAATATAATTAAAAGTAGGATTCAAATCATAACTTCTACTGCACAACTTAAAGGAAAAAAAATACCTTCAAAGGTCACTTAAGGCTGAGATATGGTTGGAAAAATGGTAATATTGCTATCCTCAAAGGCAAGAATGAGAGAATGATTGAGCATTGGGAAGATGATTGCAGTGGATGACCCTCCACACTGTAAAATGGAAGTGAAATGCTTTTCTGCAGAAGAATTGGATAGTTAATGAAACAGACTGATAGACGAAATTTAAATTTTTATATCCTAAGATGTTCCCTAAAGAAAAATCATCCATCTGAATTCACTATGGGGCTGGAACTAAAAGGAGTGTTACTGATTATATTTTTGTCTCTGGTAACCTGCTTGCTTTTATAAACTGCTTTGAGGTTATTCCCCATTGTAATAATGACCACTTCCCAGTTTTCTTATGTTTAACTATTTTTTTTCTTCCAACAGCCTTTATCAATCACAGATTTCTTCAAGTGGAAAGATTCAGTTGCAATCAATGGTCCCTCAGTTGGTTCCAATTATTTTAAGCAACTGGCTCAAATAGAAGCAGGGTTGTGATGCCTCTTGCCATATTTGAGCTTCATATTTCTTCCCAATGTGGTGATCAACATGAGAATTTCTGTGGGGAGGAAAAAAATGCATGGGCAAAACTTTGGGCATTTTAAAAGCTTTTTGGAGAATCCAAAGAAACTTGATTAACCCTGACACTAATGCAATGCTTGTTTTTTGTTGGCTCTAAAACTATATTCCATTGCAATTCTCTTTGAGAATTTTCCAGAAGGCTGGAGGAAAAAAAAAATTCCTTTAGGACAGGGGTGTCAAACTTGCAACATCACATGACGTGTTGCAATGTATCGTGACTTTTTTTTCCATTGCCGGCAATGGGGTGGGCCCAGTTTTGGCATGATGCCGACAGTTTAACACCCCTGCTTTTTTTTTTATTGAAAAGTTTTAAAATACATTTTATCTTTAACAATCCCCCCCTCCCCCTCCCCTACCTATCCCTCCCTACCCCTCCCCCCCCTTTCCCCCCTCCCCCCCCCCGACTTCCCAGAGCTAAGTACAGGGTATAAAAACAAAGAACAACCATAAACATCCATACGCTATCAACAATAAATTCTTAAATCTATCACTCTCTAGCTCATATAAAATAACTACAAGCAATATTAATATTACATATAAAAAAAAGAAAAAAGAAAAAAGAAAGGAAGACTTATTCAAATGCTAAGTGAAACTTTTTAGTCCCGTATTTCTTCTGGATATATTCAATCCATTTTTCCCACTCCATAATATAACGTTCTTGCGAATGATCTTTCAAATAAGCCGAAATCTTTGCCATTTCTGCCAGGTCAGAAACCTTTAAAGTCTATTCTTCTATAGTCGGCAGTTCTTCCTTCTTCCAATACTGACCTATTAAAAGTCTTGCTGCTGTAACTAAATTTAACATCAACTTAGTGTCCACAACAGTAGCATCTGTAATTATACCCAACAAAAAGAATTGCGGACAAAACTTTATCTTTTGCTTGAAGATCTTCTGCATATTCCACCAAATTTTTATCCAAAAAGCCTTGACCTTTTTACAAGTCCACCATATGTGAAAATATGTTGCATCTTCACTACCACACCTCCAGCATTTTGGCTGATAGTTCGGATACATACTTGCAAGCTTTTTAGGATCTAAATGCCATCTATAAAACATTTTATAAAAGTTCTCTCTTAAGTTTTGAGCTTGTGTAAATTTTACGTTCCTCACCCAGATCTTTTCCCACGTATCCATTGTAATAACTTCTTGGATGTTCTGGGCCCATTTTATCATACAGTCTTTAACCAGTTCTGTTTCTGAATCAATTTCTATCAATGCAAGATATATCCGTTTGATATGTGCTGGACCCTGATTTCTAATTTGCTTTATCAAATTTTCATCAGTCATTGCAAAACCAGTTTTCTGATCTTCTTTCCACCTGGCCCGTAATTGAGTATATTGAAACCAGGTTTGAACAATCTTCTCATCTCGCAAGAAATTATACGATTTTAAACACCATACATTTCTTTCCAAGCTTAAAATCTCCTTATACGTAGTCACGTCATGTTTAAAACCAACATTTATGTTTTCTATTGCGTGTTTTGGAATTGCCCACAATGGTATCTTACAGTCTAACTTGTATCTATACTTTTTCCAAACTCTCAACAATGCCTGTCTTAAAATATGCACTTTAAACACATTATCTACCTTCTTATCATACAACAAATACGCATGCCAGCCAAATAACAAGTCGTGGCCCTCAAGATTTAATAATCTCTCTTGTGTCAAATTAATCCAATCACTTATCCCTGCTAACGCAGCAGCTTCATAATATAATTTAAGACTGGGCATTTTAAGACCACCTCTTTCACGAGTATCCTGCATAATCTTAAGTTTAACTCGTGGCCTTTTGCCTGCCCAAACAAATTTATTGATACCCCGTTGCCATTCTTCCAAATTAGAATCTTTCTTAAGAACCGGTATCATTTGAAATAAGAATAAAAATTTAGGCAGGACATTCATTTTCACTGCTGCGATTCTTCCCAACAAAGACAATTGCAATTTTTCCCAACTCTCCATTTCTTTTTGAATTTTACCCCATAGTTTTTCATAGTTATTTTTATATAACTTTGTATTAGAGGGTGACAAAAACACCCCCAAATATTTGACCCTTTTAGCAATCTCAAATCCAGTTAATCCTTCTAAAAGAGCCTTTTGCGATACTGTCATATTTTTGGCCAGAATTTTAGTTTTTTGTGCATTAACTTTAAATCCAGAAACCCTCCCATATTGCATTATTATCTCCATCAGGTCCACAACAGAATTTTCTGGCTGGGTCACTGTAACAACCAGATCGTCTGCGAACGCCCTCAATCTATAATCCTGATCTCTAATTTGAATACCCTTAATTTTTTCCGAGTTCCGAATTTTTATCAATAATATCTCCAATGTTAAAACAAATAATAAAGGTGATAACGGACACCCTTGTCTTGTGCCCTTCTCAATATTACATGCTTCAGTCAAACTATTGTTAACTATTATTCGGGCAGTTTGTTTTTGATATAATGCCCTAATTGGTTGCAAAAATTTATCCCCAAAATTCATTTTATCTAAAACTTTCATCAAAAATTGCCAATTCAATTGATCAAAAGCTTTTTCAGCATCTAAAAAAATTAGCGCCGCAGGGATCTGGTTGTTCCTTTCCAAAAACTCTAACACATCAACTATATGCCTCACATTATTTTTCATTTGCCTACCACTAATAAACCCAGTTTGATCCCCATGAATCACCTGTTGCAGAACCCTCATCAATCTGTTAGCCAACACCTTAGCAAATATTTTATAATCTGTATTTAGAAGTGATATCGGTCTATAATTTTTAACTTGAGTAGCATCTTGATCTTCCTTTGGAATCAAAGAGATAAAAGCAGTTCTCCAATATGGAGGCACCTTTCCCCCTCTCTGAATTGTCTGAAACAGTTCCTTTAACGGGTTTATCAACTCCATTTGTAAATTTTTATAGTAAACCGCAGTCAAACCATCCGTACCTGGCGCTTTATCCAACTTCAATTCCTTAATTGCTATAAGAATTTCTTCTTCTGTTATCAACTGGTTAATCTCCTCTTTTTGTGCTTGCGTAAGAACCGGGATGCTAGCATTCTCCAAATATACATCAATGTCTTTTTCATTAATCTTTTCCTTAGCATATAATTTAGAATAAAAATCCACAAAGGCTTCCTTAATAAGATCCTGTTGAAACACAACCTTTCCCTTATGTTCAATTTTATCTATATTAGAAGCCCTTTGCTTTTTCCTTAGTCTATAAGCTAGCCATCTACCTGGCTTATTAGCATTGCAAAAAGTATTATGCCTAGCAAACCGCAAGTTGGTTGCCACTTGATCAGCCATCAATTTATCGAATTGTCCTCTTAATAGCTTAATAACTTCCTTAGTCTTTACATCCGATGGATTCAAAATTAAGACCTTTTCTTTTTCCCTAATTTCATTCTCCAGTTCTTTCCTTCTGGCTTCCAAAGTACGTCTGTATTTATTATTCATATATATCAACACCCCTCTCATGTAGGCCTTGCTAGCATCCCAAACCATGTCCATAGAAGTATCCTTATTCATATTAATTTCAAAAAAATCCTTCATCCGCTGTTTACATTCTTCCAAATTTCTCTGATTTCTAAACAAATTCTCATTTACGCGCCACGAGCGCCTATCCCTATTGTCCTTATTGATCTCTAACCAAACTGGACTGTGATCCGAAATAGTCCTTGCACAAATCTTTACCTTCTTAATCCTAGAAAAAAAATCATTAGTCAGCAAAATAAAATCAATCCTAGAAAAAGATTGATGTCTGTCAGAAAAAAAAGTATAATCCTTTTCACGTAGGTGCATGTCACGCCAGATATCTCTCAATTCCAAGTCGTCCTTCATTTCAAAAAAAGATTTAGGCAATCTGGCATGACTCGGAGCACGCTTAAAAGAACCCGCCTTGTCCATCTGTACATCCAATACACCATTCCAGTCCCCCATAAAAATAAACGATTTATAATCCAATTGAGTAAGCTTTGTATGAATTGAACACCCCTGCTTTAAGAGGACTAACAGTTTTCTTCAAGGCTTTGCTGAAAACCTTTTTTTAATGTTATCAGAAAAGCAGTGGTAGGATTCAGCCAGTTCTCCCCACTTCGGCAGAACCGGTAGCTAATTTTTTGTTGCCCAGGCCCAAAATGGACTTCCGGAAGCAGCACCCACACAGAGAACCAGTTGTTCACTTATTTGAATCCCACCACTGCAGAAAAGTTATCAGAATAGTAACCCAACTAATGAAACAGTAACAGAAGCAGTGATATCTGCAACCTTATAACAAAATAAGAAAAGGAATAATAAGAAAATCTGGATTCAGGAAAGACAAAATGAACTTGGAATTGGACACATTGTTCAATAGTTTCTGAACTGTTTCTCTAAAGATGAAATAAATTACAGCAGAGTTTATTATTTATACTTATTTGCATTTAAAAAAATATTCTGACATATTATACCAATAGAGTTTTTTGAAGAACATTGAAGTCCAGAATACTGCTTTATATGTTGATTATTCTGTACACCAACCAGAGTCCCCCTTTGAGGGAGACAGGTGATCTATAAACATGAAATATAAATAAATAAAATGCTAGACATTATTTGAAAGACTTCCAGCTTTGATGCATTGATTCTGGCCTCCATTAATAAAATCACAATATTAAGCCTAAAAGAGCCTTTTCATTTTGGACTCAGATTGGTACTTTAGTTGCAGGAATGGTTCCTTTATAAAATTTATGTTTGGATATGATAATCTGAAATGGTATGGGGAAAACAAACGCTTTAGAAGAACTTAATGGTTATAACTCATACTCCTTGGGGCCAGAAGCCATTGGGGGAAGAAATGAGCAATTTGCTTCAGACATTGTATCCTGTTGGTAATTAACATTTGTTTGGCTTCCTTGAAGTAGAATTCTCAAGTCAGGAAATTACAGCCTGAATTGGAATGTTATCTAATTGATATTTTCTGATATATATAATATATATATAGTATTTGCAGACAGTTTTATTGCCAGGTTAGACTCAGATGATGACATCTTAGAGGTTAGATATTAGAGCTGTCTACCTAATTCAGAAGAAGATATGCTCTCCCTGACTCACTGTTCAAAGGGCAAGAAGCCAAGCTCTGCAGAATTCGAACTCATAAACCTAATAGTCTACAATTTTATATTCTTAAATGGCTCCCTTGAGAAAGAGCATCCAGCTGAATTCACTACTGGGCTGGAACTAAAAGGAGAATTAGTTTTTATATTTTCTCTCTCTCTGATAATCTTTTTTAAACTACTATGATGTTACTCTCCACTTTATATTGAGCATTTCCCATTTAAAGTCTTTTGACCAACAGTCTCATACTGAGTTTTTATTTGTGTTAATAAATCAGTTACAGGTTCTTTAGCTGGGAAGATACCATTGTGATAAAGCTGTGTTGAACAAAACAATAAAAGGACAAATTTAAATGAATAGTTCTAGCACACACATCTGTCTTTTATATCAGAGTCATCATAACTTAATATAAGAATTGAAAACATTATTATTGCTCCAAATAATACCGTAATATTTTTATTCAAATCATCTAAACTTGATTTAGATTTATAAACAACATAAGAAAAGAACCACATGATTATGTTTATTTTTCAAAAAGTGTTGGAATAAGAAACAACGGCCACCAATCAGTTAAAATACTTCCATTTCTCCCAAAATTTGTATTTTAGTACTACCTACTTCCAATCACAAGATGCCCAGCAGTTTCCAATAATAAAAAATAAAATATCTCCATTAATTTTTTGTATATAATTTTTATTAAAAATTTTGCTTGCAATAGTAAAAGCTAATACATACTAAATTTGCAAAAGATATTGGAATAGAAAGAATAAAAAGTGCAAGAAAAAAGAAAAAGAAAAAAAGTATATGATAAAGAGGAAGAAAAGAAATATATGAAGAAGTGACTTACAACCTTTATCACATGTATAAACAATTTTAGTAACTCTTCACCCTTATAAGATTACAAACAGATATCTATTCATTCCATATCCAGTCTTTTTATCTGTAAGCAAGTCCATGGAATTTTTTAATCATTGTATCAGCATAAAATCCAGAAAGGATTGCCAGAATTTTGCACAAAAAAGTCTTATTTTAACCTTGATTATTTTCCTTTTACTTCTAACAGTGTTAATCTTTAATTCATTCAAATATTGCCATAGGATTTGATCTACTCCAACTCCTTATTCCATCACACAGACTCCTTCGGGCCTCTTTTGCAGAGCCATTAAGAAAACATTCTCCAGGTCATTCTCTTGATTTGTCATTTGTATTTCCCCTTTCATTTTTAAAAGTGCAATCACTTCTTTTGTATTTCTGTAAAGTAACCCTTTTGAAATCATTCTCTTAGCTTGTCATTTGTAGTTTCACTTTTGGTATTTTCTCTGTTTTGTCAGACAAAATTTGCTCCACATCTGTCATTAACATCTTTTGGACATAGTCTGTCCATAGATTTAGATAGCATTGCTGAAAATGCTAATATTGCTAATTGCTGCCTCCATTTTTTTTAAAAAAAACCTTTAATGTTTTCACTGTTATGATGTTTTGTACCATTTTGTAACTTCAGTATTAACCAACACCAAAAGAAGTAATTGTATTTTTCCTTCTGCTTAAAATCTTTAATGCCCTCTAATGTCCAGTTTCTAAAATCATAAAGTCTTTATTATAGTGTACAATAATCAAGATAAATCTGGTTCTTATGAGAAGCTGTTTATTTTATATGGTTAATTCCAAAATCATACGTAAAAGTCAGTATTACAAATTTATCTGGACACTTAGTTAACTTATAACTTTCTTGAATAAAAATCTTCCTTAACTTTTTTGCGGTTTCAGTTCTTAAACTTATAAATATTTTTTCTTTTGTTCAGTGTTCAAGAAAAAAATTCACCTGGCAACTTTTCAAACTTGTTTTTTCCCAAAGGTTTCTAATAGTTTTAAGATAATTAATAGACAATTTCTGAAAGTAAATTATGGGCTAGACTAATTCAAAAATGAGAACTTGTTTTTAGCACAAATGTTATCACAAAAAAACAGTGCCTGCAAGGGTTCTAACTTTCCACATTGCAGAAAAGGGGAATCACCCATCTTCCTAGCCAATCTCCATCTATTTAGGAAAGAATAGCCATGAGCTCAAGAGGATACATGTGTTGAAGATCTGTCTTTTTAGAGACAGCGTCATCCATCAAGTGACAACAGTAGAGCTGTCAATCAGCAAACAGAAGGAATCAGCATTTTTTTTAAAAAACACGTTGATGGAGAAATATAAGGGCAGAAAGTTGTGATTCTAGTTTATTATTTTTAGTAATTTGTAGCTTGGTCTGTTTTGCTGTGGGTGGTAAAACTTTCCAATTTTTATGATTCCTCATTGGCCAGCAATTTTGAAGTGACTTACAAAAAAGCTACTCTTTGACTAAAGAGAGAGTTAAGAAGATGGAGGAACAAATTATTAGAGATGTATTTGAAAAATCTTTAAATAAACTCTATGAATATAGAATAGAATAGACCTGGAAGGGACCTTGGAGGTCTTCTAGTCCAGCCCCCTGCTCAAGCAGGAGAACCTATACTATTTCAGGCAAGTGACTGTCTAGCCTCTTCTTAAAAGCCTACCAATTCATAGGTCAGCTAAAGATGTTAAAAAAAAAATTCTCAAACTACTTCTGAGATGCAAATATAATAATAATAATAATAAAGTTGGAAGGGACCTTGGAGGTCATCTAGTCCAACCCCCTGCTCAGGCAGGAAACCTTATACCATTTCAGGCAAATGGCTGTCCAGTCTCTTCTTAAAAACCTCCAGTGTTGGAGCATTCACCACCTCTGGAGGCAGGTTGTTCCACTGGTTAATTGTTCTAACTGTCAGGAAGTTTCTCCTTAGTTCTAGGTTGCTTCTCTCCTTGACTAGTTTCCATCCGTTGCTTCTTGTCCTGCTTTCAGGTGCTTTGGAGAATAGCTTGACTCCCTCTTCTTTGTGGTAGCCCCTGAGATATTGGAACACTGCTATCATGTCACCCCTCACCCTTCTCTTCATTAAACTACACATACCCAATTCCAGCAACCGTTCCCTATATGTTTTAGCCTCCAGCCCCCTAATCATCTTTGTTGCTCTTCTCTGTACCCTTTCTAGAGTCTCGACATCTTTTTTACATCGTGGTGACCAAAACTGGATGCAGTATTCCAGTGTGGCCTTACCAAAGCATTGTAAAGTGGTATTAGTACTTCACTTGATCTTGATTCTATCCCTCTGTTAATGCAGCCTAGCACTGTGTTGGCTTTTTTGGCAGCTGCAGGACACTGCTGGCTCATATCGAAGTGATTGTCTACTAAGACTCCGAGATCCCTCTCACAGTTACTACTATTGAGCAAGGTACCACCTATACTATACCTATGCATTTGATTTTTCCTGCCTAAGTGTAGAACCTTACTTTTTTCACCATTGAATTTCATTTTGTTAGATAGTGCCCAGTGTTCGAGTCTCTCCAGATCCTTCTGTATCTTAAGCCTATCTTCTGGAGTATCGGCTATTCCTGCCAGCTTGGTGTCGTCTGCAAATTTGATGAGTTCCCCATCTATCCCCTCATCCAAATCATTAATGAAGATATTGAAGAGCACTGGGTCCAGAACAGAGCCCTGGGGTACCCCACTACACACTTCCTTCCATGTAGATGCGGTTCCATTGAGGACCACACGCTGAGTACGGCCTGTCAGCCAGCTACAAATCCATCTGGTGGTAATGCTATCTAACCCACATTTTTCTATCTTATCAAGTAGTAGGTTGTGATCTACTTTATCGAATGCCTTACTGAAGTCCAAGTATATTGAATGCCTTACTGAAGTCCAAGTATGTGTAGAGAGTTGGCAAACCACCGAGGCAATTTTACAAGTAGCTGACAATGCAGAGGAGTCAATTGCAATTCTGGAATATAAACCTGACACCAATTTTTATTATGATGGTTTAAATATAAACCTCCCAACACAATTGAAAGAAGAGTTCCAAGAAAATCTGCAACTTTTAAAAGGACTTTTTCATCATGGATATTAACAAGGTTGAGAAATCCTTTAGAAAAAGAAAAACTTATAAGTATTTGACAAACATTCTAGAGAAGAAAAGATTCTAGAGAAGAAAAGGATTTTATTCTATGAAGAAAAGCTGGAAGGAGTGACTTAAACTTAATGAATCAATTGGAATTAGGATGGATTTTTATTTGTCTGATATTTGTAACTGAAAGTCTTAATCTAAAGTTTGAAAGTGTATTTTTCCTTTATATGTAACACTTAAGTAATTCCTAAGTTTGTAAAATATTATTGAAAGTGTATTTGAAAGAATCTAAGTTAAGAGAAATTTAAAGAAAAAGATGTATTAGATTAAAGAAAAGTTTAGACTTGCAAAAAGAATGTATACGAGAAGAAAAAAATATGCTGTGAGGGTAATTTGGAGGGAATGAGCTAAATTTAATGAGTTAATTGGGGTTAGTTGGAATTGTATTGGTCTGAAAGTGAACTTTAAAGTCTGTATTTTAAGAGGAAGTTAAAAATGTATTAGAATGTTTTGATTTTAGAAATGTTTTTTAAAGAAAAGTTTAGTATTTTAAAATGGAGGGGGGAAAGTATTTTTCCCTTGAAGATTAAAGAATCTGAAATAATAGTGAATTTTGTTAATATAAATGGTGATAATTTATAGACTATTAAGTGCAAATAGAAATACATATTATTTCCACAGCAAGGAAGATAAAGCAGAAATGGTTAAATTGATTGTTTTATTCAAAGAGGAAAATATATTTAATTATGTTTTTTATCTAGATATCACTTCTGGATTTTGTGCTTGTGATAAAAAAAAACAAACTCTGACTTTGGTTTTGCTGATTAGATAGATTTGTTGTTCTAGATGTCAATGCTGCTAACATCGGATGTTTTTGCATTGAGAACAGATGGAAATGTAGCCATTTTTTCCTTTCACTTTTAGAGTTAGATGATGCTGGGAGGGGGGAATGTAAATGAGAGTCCAGCTAAGTCTAGTGTGAGAATCAAGGTTATTGATTCTGATGAAGAATTGGCAGGCTGGAGGGCTGGAGAGCTTCAAGCTAATTGGGGAATGTGATTTATGACTGTTAATTGGGGGAGGGAATTGTGCTTTGATACTATGTGCCCAGGGGAGAGGAATTCAGTTTTTGGCTTTGATTATATAAGTGCCGATATCATGCTACTCGAATAAAAGATCCTTTAAGGTAAACAATGCCTCAAAATTCTTTTGAAGAGTTTTATCTGTTGGAACCATGACAATAAAAATGGTTAAAGGTAAAGGTTCCCCCACACATGCGTGCTAGTCGTTTCCAACTCTAGGGGCTGGTGCTCATCTCCGTTTCAAAGTCGAAGAGCCAGCGTTTGTCCGAGGACGTCTCCGTGGTCATGTGGCCGGCATGACTAGATGCCAAAGGTGCACGAAACGCTGTTACCTTCCCACCATAGTGGTCCCTATTTTTCTACTTGCATTTTTACGTGCTTTCGAACTGCTAGGTTGGCAGAAGCTGGGACGAGTAACAGGCGCTCACTCTGCTACACAGCACTCGGGATTCGACCCGCCAAACTGCCGATCTTCTGATCAACATGCTCAGCGTCCTAACCCACTGAGCCACCGCGTCCCTTAAAAATGGTTAGTTATATACTAATGTGTAAAAAATTGAGGCTGTAAAATATTGTTATCTTGTACTGTGCTAAAGAGCTGGAAGTCAATGCTTTTTTTCTTTCTTCCCTTGTACCTCATATTTTCTTTTCTCCTTTCTTTTTCCTTCCCTTAATTTCCTTTTTTATTTCTTTGTATTTTATACATTGATAAAACAATAAAAGGTATGACTAATCTCCCCCCCCAATGATGGACCACCCACAACCTCTGGCAGCAAGCCTTTCCACTGGTTAATTGCTTTCACTATCAGGACATTTCTGCTAAACTCTAGGTTAGGTCTCTATTTGATAAACTTCCATCTATTATTTCTTGTCTTGGCCTCAGGTGCTTTGGAAAATAGCTTGTCCCCCTCTTCTTTCAAAATTACTGGAAGACTGCTATCCTGTCTTTCTCTACATTTCCTACAATTGTTCATCATATGTTTCAGCCTTCAAACTCCTTGTTCTCCTTATTGCTCTTCTCTGCATTCTTTCCACAGTCTCAACATCTTTTTCTATCATGGTGACTAGAATTGGATGCAGTATTCCAAGTGTGATCTTACTAAGGCAGTATATAGCTGTAGTAACACTTCATATGATCTTGATAATGTTACTCTGTTGATGCAGCCTGGCAGCTGCAGCACACCGCTGGCTCATATTTAAGTGGTGGTCCACTAGGACTCCTAGATCCTTCTCAGTTACTATGGTTGAGCCAGGTGAAACATGAAGAATGGTTGCAAGATTTGGGTTTGGTTAATCTAGAGAAGAGAAGGACTAGGGGTGACATGATAGCAGTATTCCAGTAATTAAGAGGTTGCCACAAAGAGGAGGGGGGTCAACCTATTTACAGCACAAGAAACAATGGATGGAAACTAATCAAGGAAAGAAGCAACCTGGAACTAAGGAGAAACATCCTAACAGAAAGGATAATTAGCCAGTTGAATAGCTTGCTGTCAGAAGTTGTAGATGCTTCAACACTGGAGGTTTTTAAGAGACTGGACTATCACTTGTCTGAAATGTATAGGGTCTCCTGCTTGAGCAGAGGTTTGGATTAGAAGACCTCCAAGGTCCCTTCTGGCTCTATTCTGATTGATGTATGAGGTACCACCTCTACTATACCTGGTGCATTTCGTTTTTCTTGCCTAAGTGTAAAATCTTAGTTTTTTTCTGAATTGCATTTTGTTGGATAGGGCCCAGTGCTCATGTCTGTCAAAATCTTTCTGGATTTTGACCCTATCTTCTGAAATGTTAGTATCATCTGCAAACACGATGAGTTCCCCTTCTATACCCTCATCTAAATCATTTATGAAGATGTTGAAAGGTACTGGGCCTAAGACAGAAACCTTGGGGTACCCCACTGGCATACTTCCTTAATGTAGATGTAGCTACACTACACTAAACAGTGCGGTTGGTCAGCCAGTTATGAATCCATCTAGTGGTGATGCTGTCTGTCCCACATTTTTCTACTGCTAAGCTTGTAAGCCGCCCTGAGTCTTCGGAGAAGGGCGGGATATAAATGGAATTAAAATAAAATAAATAAAAAATATTTTACCAAGAGGTAGGTTGTGGTCTATTTTGTCATGCTGAAGTCCAAGTATATTATGTCCATAGCATTTTTCTGGTCCACTGATTTAGTCACTTTACAATAAATTTGTTTGGAATTATCTGTTTTTGATAAACCCATGTTGGCTTCTAGTAATAGCTTTACTGTAGGAGATGAACAGACTGAGCCCAAAGAAGGGGTCAAACATTGTCAGCAGTTTTGAGTCCCTTTGAACCTACAAGAAATCTAAGTCCAGTCCACTTTGAATTCTATTGATTCTTCTCTACCACCAATTTGCTTTGACCATTAGTAGTTCAGATTCTTGTAGAGAGCTTTAGTGTACTATAAACCTATATATTCATTTGGACTGCCTGGACTCCTGATTTCCTATGCTTGACATTTGCTTGCTTTAGTTGTTCACAGTTCCACTGCTTGATTATCATTTCCAGGATCTTCCCAGGTATTGATTTTAGGCTGATTGGGCTGTAGCTTCCTGGATCCATTTTTTTTCCTTTTTGAAGATGGCAACTACATCAGTTCTTTTCAAGTCCTTCGATAGTTGTTCCCCTGTTCCAGGATCTTTGAAAGATATGGTTCAGTGGCTCTGAGATCCTGTCTGCCAGCTCCTTCAGAACTCTGGGATGTAATCCGTCTTATTCTGGTGATCTGAACTTGTCTAGGATGGGCTGATGTTGTCTTACCATGTTCTTGCCTATTTTAACTTGTATTCCTAGTTTGCCTTTTACAGTTCTGCTTTTGGTAGGTTGGGCTATTTTTCCTTTTGCATGGAATAGATGCAAATATTGTAAGCCCTAAGACTTACCTTGTGGTAAGATGGCCAGCCAATTTAATAAATTAATAAATAATGAATTAAGCAGTTCCATTTTCTTCCTGCTGCCCACCACTTCCTTGCCATCTTTTCCCATTAGCCGACCAAATGTTTCCTTGACTTTTTCTTCTTTTTTACATGTTGAACTTTTTTATTCTTTTTGACATTTGTTGCAAGTCTTAATTCATTCTGAGTCTTAGCTTTCCTGACTTCATCTTTGCAGATTCAGGCTATATGCTGGTATTCTGCCTTAGTTATATATCCCTCTTTCCATTTTTATACTTGTCCTTTTTGTCTTTCAGTTTAACAGAGAATTCTTTATGAACTATGCTGGTTTCTTCTTGGATCTCTTCTTTTTCAGAGTTCCCCAAGCTTCTTGAGTTGTTTTCCCCTTTAAGATTTCCATCCATGGAACCATTCCCAAGCTCTCTCTGAAATCAGCTCTCTTAAATTCTAAGACACTAGTTGGATTTTGTTCTATTGCTTATGTCTGCTTTCCAGTATGGTATCGTCATTCCACGCCAACGTTCCCGTAACATCAAACCCCTCTTGCTGACATTCAATTTGTTTCATCCCATCTGGATCTGAGCAGCCTCCAGATCCCAACAATACCACTTGTTCATCCTAGGGTGGCAAAATAAAGCTAGCTATCATCAGCATATTGATATTACATCCCAAACAGATGGATGATTTCCCATGCATGCTGGTGTAGATGTTAAAGAGTGGGGGAGAGTACCAAACCCTGAGGCACCCTGAACAGCATGGCTGATTTCTCTATCCCTGTAACTATAGATTGGAACTGACTGTTAAATAAGTTGTGGAGTCACTGTAAAACAGTGCTTTCAACCCAAGCCTCCTAGAAGGTCCAGTAGAATATTATGACAGACAGTACGGAAATCCCAAATCATCAGTTATCAGGTTTCTGGAACTCCAATGGGACATCTTATCCAAATCCTAATTTCTATCTTATCCTAATTTCCAATGTTTCTCTCTCTTTCTGTGTGTGAATTAAATCACTACTAGGGTCCTTTCCTCATCTTAACTAAGCAATTACATCTGTGTGACCCAGCATAGGGATAAGACAGCTTTCTGCAATTCACTACTTTTCCCCCCCTGAACTTTATTTCAAATTTCTGATAGATGAAACCATCTCTGGGTTTAAGAACCTCATTAGGGTTGGTTGCATGATAGGTCAAAGAAAAGGCCCATCAAAAGGTTATCATCTCCCTAACTCAAACAAGTATTTTTGTCAGTCCCCAAGGATTCTCTGCACACTCAGGAAAAGGCATTTCAGCTTTAAGAGTCTGATATCAGATATGATAAAGGTAACCACATCAGAGTTGAAGCTCTTCGGCATGCTTTGGATCTGAATGCCACATGCCTCTACTGTAATTCTATTAAGATGGAAAACAGTATATTATAACTTTTTAAACCCAAATAATTCCCAAATGAAGGCTAGTTAAACCAGGGATTTTCTGCTCTAAAGAATTTTTCACTTAAAAACCCAGGACGTTTTTCAGTTGGTGGAAAATGTTAGTGAAGAATTTTTCCACATTTCTCTTATTGCACTTGTGCTCTTACCCGAGGGCCTACATAATGTGGCTGTTTGATGTGTTGTAAAATCTCTAGAGCCAGAAGGTGATAGCTATAATTCTTTTTTTCTTTTTTGCAAAATTTACCAAACCTATAGAAGGAGTACATATAGAAAAGCTTCCAGACTACATTCAGAAATGATTACAGAAAAATATTTTTTTTTAAAAAAAGAAAGAATAATTGTAAGGAGAGGCTGATTTACATTTAATAAAGCAGTTTATTTTTGGATGCTGGGATGAAAGCCTTGTAAGTAGTTCTCAGACTGAGGTCCACCCGGTGATCTGCGGCAGCTGCCCTTTGTTCACTGGTCTGAGCCTCCATTCAGTCGACCAATTCCCAACACATATCTTGACAGTCTGAATTCACAGTTAGATAGCTGCTGAACCAGAATATGTATCTATAAAAAAGTGGCTGTCTCCAAATATTAAAAATTATGCCTTTTTGTAAGGTGGTACACATGTATTAGCATCCTACTGAGTGTGTTTTGACCACTCTGTTTTCTTATGATTCTCCAAGGTCCGATCTTCCAAGAAGCATTTTTAAAAAATGTTCTACAGGTTTGCTTTTAGGGTTAGGACGCTGAGCTTGTCGATCGGAAGGTCGGCAGTTTGGCGAATCGAATCCCGAGTGCCGCGTAACAGAGTGAGCGCCTGTTACTCGTCCCAGCTTCTGCCAACCTAGCAGTTCGAAAGCACGTAAAAATGCAAGTAGAAAAATAGGGACCACTCCGGTGGGAAGGTAACAGCGTTCCGTGCGCCTTTGGCGTTTAGTCATGCCAGCCACATGACCACGGAGATGTCCTCGGACAAGCGCTGGCTCTTCGGCTTTGAAACGGAGATGAGCACCGGCCCCTAGAGTCGGAAACGACTAGCACGCATGTGCGGGGGAACCTTTACCTTTTTAATGATATTCTGGGCTTGATTCCACATATGTTACAGTACACAGTTCTGTAAACTCAGATTAAAATTAGCTTGTTGATGTTAGGTATAAGTAGCAGGGAGTAGTGTGTGAGTTAGTAATTCTTGTTGACCTATGGGAGATCACATAGTTTGAAAGAGCTATATTTCTTGGGTGGAGTTTTGTCAACATTCTTTACAGTTGTTTCAGTAAAGTTAGTTTTATTTGTCCTGCGTGTATATGTTGCTTTAGTTTTTTCTGCTACCACACAGCAGTATTCTTGGGGACAATCCATAACAACTAATAAAGTGCTCCTAACACTTCTAACAATTCTTACTGTTATAATTTGGATATTATAAAGTGGCTATGATATGAGATTACCAGTGCACAAGAGATCTAATATTCATTAAATGAGCTGCTTTTTCTAATTTTATTGCTTTTTTACATACTCTACACTTTTTTCCTTTCCATATCAACAAATATTTAATACCAGAAAAATGCAGTATAAAATATTCCTCAAAATTCATAACATCAGTGGGTACAAAGAATAATCTTATACTTTTTAATTTGAGGATATAAAACTCTAGTTCTCATGCAAAAATGCTTCCATTTCTTCAATGCTGAAGATGTTTTTCCCTTTCCACCATTAAGAGGCTGTTCTTTCCAACTTCTAATAACTGAATACACTGCAACAAATTATGATTACATATTTTGAAATGTCCTGCAATCATTATTAGGTAACCCTGATAACTTTGGGAATCTCATCCATATTACCAGCTTAGGTTTCTGTTGTTGTGATAGTCCTGTTGTTCATTTCTTCTTTACTGCCAACTGTATTTTTGTTGTGAGACATGCAGTCTTTGATTAACAATGTTGCATGTCAAGATATAAATTCTGTGCATTCAGAGTGATCAGATCAGCAATTCCTTATAAAACTTTACTTCTGTCTTTTTGTGAGATGCAGATGACAAAGAATCAAAATTCTTCCCACTTTGCAACTGATGACAAAATTATAGGCAGTCAGCACAGTTCCTTCTAATTTTTAACATATCATATGTGTAAAAAAAATGTTTGTGAAGCTTTCCCAAACCAGGTAAAAATGTGTGCACCACAATGTAAGCAAATTACAATGCTATGTTATAGTAACATGCTAAAATTTTTACATATTTCTTAATAAATCTTGGTAGGATTTAAGAAGTGGCTTGTCCTTGCCTCCTTCCTAGGGCTGAGAGAGAGGAAGGGGCCCAAGGGTTCCCAGCTGGCATTTTGCCTAAGGTGGGACTAGAACTCATGATCTTCCAGTTTCTAGCCTGATGCCACTACACCAAAATGACTCTAGCAATACATGCTTACTTGATTACAATGTAAACTCTCTAATCACTGATAACTGCAGTCAGATGTAATAACATCTGTAATAAAAACCTCGTTTTTAAAAAAAAGAAAAGAAAGAAAATCAATAAGCAAAAAAAGGGGGGGGGGAGAAAAAAAGATGTAATAACAGGAAGTGGACAAAGGAGTTACCAAGGTTGCACACTTAGTGCACTTATATTTACTTAAATTGGGTTCTATTTGCCATTTAGGTAATTTAAAGCTATCCTAAAGCTCTTTGAAATCACTTTTGTGAAGCTCACCACTTCGCTGCTAATCCCTTAGTCCAGGGCTTTTCAACCTTTTCACCCATTGTACCACATTTAGGATATGGCAACATCCGAGTACCACCAGTCGCCTAGCAAGGTGTCAAAAACTTGATGACCAAAAAAAAGGAAAAAAAGTGATGAAGTACAGGTAGTCCTCGACTTACAACAGTTCGCTTACTGACTGTTTGAAGTTACAATGGCACTGAAAAAAGTGCCCCCCAAGCCACAGCGGAGCAAAACACCTGCCTGCCCACCCGGCACTCTTCCTCCTGTCTGAGGTTTTCATTGTTGTGAGCATTTCTGTTGAGGATTGGCAGCGGGGGTGGGGTGGGGGGGGTGTTTGGTTTTTATTCCCCTCCGTCTGCTGGGTGGTTGCAGCAGGTTTCGGTCACTTCAGATGACCCTGGGACACTGTGACCGTCATAAATATGAATCAGTTGCCAAGCATCTGAATGTAAATCACAAGACCCTGGAGATGCTGCAACTTTCCAGCTGATCAGCGTTTCTTCTGGGCTCAGAAGTGCCAGGATTAGCGCCGAGCTCTAGCTGGAAAGCGGCACTGATCCTGGTGCTTCTGCTGAGCACTGACAGCCCTGTAGCCGCCTCTTGCTCAGGCTTGTGCGGTGCTGCCACTGGTTCAACTCATTCCCCTCCACCACTACCACTTTTCTAGGATGGTCGCGTACCACCTGCCAGATGCCAATGTACCACAGATGGTACCCGTACCACTGGTTGAAAAGCCCTGCCTTAGTCAAAATCATTTCTAAACAAATTTAAATCTTAGAAGGAATCTACTTCCTCCTCCTTCCATTGAAACAAATGCCCCTTTATTACTATTTTTTACTTTTTTATTGTTTAGCCAATTAGCAATCTATAAAAGGATACATATTCTTACCCCATGGCTGCCAATTTTGGACAACAACCCTTGATGAGGAACTTTGTCAAAATCTTTTGAAAAATCTAAGCATACATATACTATGTCCTCAGGGATAACACAATCCACGTTTAACACTCTCCCAAAACTCTGCAAGGATAGTGAAGAGGGGTTTACCTCTGATTTACCTCTCTATGGAGTAAAAATGGAATTAAGAAGTGGTTTTGAAAATATTTTTTACAGGGATTTATTGTATCTTTGCAGATTGATTTCAGCATATCCCAAAGGCTAGCAAATAGTATAGATAAGATTTTAAGTGACCTGTTTCCTGAAACAGATGCAGAGGCTATAGGAAATAACATAGGATGTTTTGATCTTAATCCACAAGCTGCAGAATACGTGCCCTTATGGGCCAATCACACCTGAAGCTCAAGGTTCTCTTAGATCACAAAATAAATGAATAGCTGCAGAGAATCAGAGTTACACAGAATATTGCACAGTTTGACTGAAAAAAAAATAATGAATTTATAATCAATAAGAAAGCATGACTGAACTTCCACTAAGTTATGCAACACCTTTTCCAAGTAAAGAAACAGAATTCTGCAATTACCACTGATTTTATTACTAAATTCTGCAATTTGATTAAACTGTTGGACTGGCTTGGGAGAAAATAGTCCCCATTTTTTCTGAGAATAAATTCTGTAAGGAATACCTGCACTTCTCCACTAACAGGAGCCAGTTTGGTCTAGTTCAGGGGTGTCAAATTGGTTGCATCATGTGGAGGCCGCGCCCAGCCCAGCTCCAGCAATGCAAAAAAAGTCATGATATGTCGTGACACGACACGTGATGCGGTGAGTTTGACAGGCTAAAAACTGTGTGTTCTGGTCCCACCTTAGCTGTGAAAACCATCTGGATATCCTTGGGCAAGTCACTTTCTGTTAGCCCAATCCACCTCACAGGGTTGTTGTTGTGGGGAAATAGGAGGTGTGTTCTATATGTTTGCCACCTTGAGTTATTTGCAAAAATAATAAAGATAGGATATAAAGTAATGATTTTAATAAGTGAATAAATGGTCAGGGAACAGTCTGTCATCCCAAATAAAGAGAAAAGGAACTTTAAGAAAATAGAAATGTGGACAAGGAAACAAAACAATTGTTCTATTGTCTGCAACAGTTTTCTTTGAAAATCTGTTGAATCAAATGTGGGTGATGCTGTTTATGTTATTGAGAATAATTTTTAATTTCTATACTACCAACGTAAGTTTATGTTGCCAAAATAAAGTAGCCCATTCAAATTTAAAGATCTAGTGTCCCATATTTTACCTGAGATATAAGAAAACATGGCAACCTGTGCTTAGTTTATGCTATGGGAAGCTTTTGAAGAAAGTATATTTAATCTGAGGCTTATTCTTACATCTTGATAGTAGATGTGGATTTGGAGACGATCCAAAGCACACATGTCCTTGCACTAAAACTAATTAGTCAAAGATAGGGGTCATTTCAGATTCCAAAATGCTGTACCTTATTCTTGGCATCAGAAGTATCTATTCACTATTGCAGATACTGTTCCCCACTAATGAAACTGATGATGCAGACCAACCTCTTCCCTTGGCACGTTATTTGCCATGTATTTTCACCAAGTATGTTTCATATGAAAGCACTGTATGCTCTACTGTGCCTGATGTATTACTGCTAAAAGTCATAAGTAATTCTGATGAGTAAATTATCTGTTTATCTTTCTACACTTTACAAAACAAAAGGGATAGAATAACTGGTTAAAATAATATTTAAACCTTCCCCTTTAAGGAGATGAGGCAGATTCTAGCATTCCTTGGCAGCAGCATATCCATTCCCTCATTTCCGAATAGCTGCGCATATCAGCACGATAGTGATGCTTTTGCAAAGAAGGTTTGACAACAATAGAGAGTCCCTCGCCTGCTAAATAAGAAGTGACAACTCCATTTGAAAGCTGTCCCTGGATGTGTTTTATGTGCAGAAATTAATTGTGACAGTTCAAATCAAAACAGAGCTTTCATTTCACTTCGGAGGTAAATGGACAGTAGAATAGGTTGCTTTAAATGCTATGGTCTAGCACAATTAATATTTTGAAATTTTAGTTCGGATAGGCTGCTCATTGTAGTTCTAAACTGAAGGTCAGTAATGGGAAAAATATTCTCTCTGATAGCTGCGCGAGAAAAGAGCAAACCAAAAGATAATTTAGAAAAGAAAAAAAAACACACAATTATGCTGAAGTATTTTCATAATTATTTTAACTAAATGTCATTCTTTGGGTACACATCTATGTGCAATTCTAGGATTATCAGCTGCTTCTCACATAGCTGTTTGCAATAAAATAGTACTGACTTAGAATAATTAATAATAATTACTGAGTAGCCAGTAATGGCTCAGGCTGAGCATTAACCATTGGCTTTGGGGTACACACGCCATGTCAGCTATTTATTATACTATATTTTCTCAGATTTGACAAGGAATTGTAAGAGAAGTTATAATTCTTAAATCCCCTTTAATCCCTTTTATACATATAGATCTATGTGTGTGTATTTGTACTGTACTTGTATTTTATACTATTTTAAAATTTCTATTATCCAGTTCGCTAATTTTAATTTATTGTCTCTTTGTTGCATATGTGTAGCAAGAGCAAACCCTTTACTATGTTTTAGTTTAATATTGCCTTTTGTCCACATATATTTATTTTGACTATCCCGACGCAATCAATTTAATTTTGGATACTTTGAATATTTAAATACCAGTTCTGTGCTGGTTAATAATTGCAATAAAGTTAGATTTTAAGTACAATAATATAGAAATATATGACTACGAAATCTTTAACTTCAGACCATAGGAAGTGGCAACCCTTAGTCAGAATAAACAAAACTGAATGAAATAGACCAGCAGAGTATTTCAAATGTTTAAAAAGTGGTGCAAAAAAGTTGAACAAATTTAATATGACATAATATTTATGGTGTTGTACTGTATGATACTTGACCTGATACTGAGAAAGATTCCCTTTCCATTTTCAACCCATTTTATATATATAAAAAATTAATTCATCCTTTTTCTGATTACTTTTGCTCTGTCTCCTAGTACAGCAATAATATGATGGATATGAAAATGTTATCCGAGGAATTATGGTCTGGAAGAATTACTAATCTGTTGTTTTGCAAATGATCTCAGTGTTGCAAAAATCTTACAGGGTATTATAGAAGCTGTGAAATGACACCTTAGGTCGTTCCTAAGAAATAGAGCCTCATGGCCTTATTTTTATCTGATCTCATTAAAACATTTTGAAAGTATTTGACTACTTTCTATACTGTCAAACGAAGTGTGTTCAAGAGAATTCCTGCAGCCAGTAGCCCCACTTGAAAAAAAAGAAAAGAAAAATTCTTTTGAGGTAAGAAGTCACAGGGGCCATGTCCAATAATTAGAGATGTAATAAATTTCCTCTAGATTTTTTTTTGGGGGGGGACTAGAGTTTGGATTTTTGCCTATGAGGATATCTGAGTGGAATACATGACCTGGGCCACAAGCAAAGTCTGGCTATGTTCACCATTGCCACAGGGAAAATCAGCAAACCTATGTACAATGTTCCTCCAGGCCTTCCTGTCCTCTACCATCTTTTGGAGTCCATTTAAACTCATGCCTACTGCCACCTCATTCTCTGTCGTCCCCTTCTTCTCTTGCCCTCAATCTTTCCCAGCATTAGGCTCTTCTCCAGTGAGTCCTTCCTTCTCATTAGATGGCCAAAGGATTTGAGTTTTAGCGTCAGGATCTGGCCTTCTAAAGAGCAGTCAGGGTTGATCTCCTCTAGGACTGACCGGTTTGATCGCCTTGCAGTCCAAGGGACTTGCAGGAGTCTTCTCCAGCACCAGAGCTCAAAGGCCTAAATTCTTTGGCGCTCGGCCTTTCTTATGGTCCAAATTTCACTGCCATACATTGCAACTGGGAAAACCATAGCCTTGACTATACGCACTTTTGTTGACAGGGTGATGTCTCTGCTTTTTAGTGTGCTGTCTAGATTTGTCATGGCTTTCCTCCCCAGGAGCAAGCGTCTTTTAATTTCTTGGCTACAGTCTCCATCTGCAGTGATCTTGGAGCCCAGGAAAATAAAATCTGTCACTACCTCCATTTCTTCCCCACCTATTTGCCAGGAATTGAGAGGGCCGGATGCCATGATCTTGGTTTTCTTAATGTTAAGTTTCAACTCAACTTTTGCACTCTCCTTCTTCACCCGCAACAAGAGGCTCTTTAGTTCTTCTTCACTTTCTGCCATTAGAGTGGTATCATCTGCATATCTTAGGTTGTTGATATTTCTTCCGGCAATCTTAATTCCAACTTTTGATTCATCTAGCCCTGCCTTTCTCATGATGTGCTCTGCATATAAGTTAAATAGGCAGGGCGACAGTATACAGCCTTGCCGGACTCCTTTCCCCATTTTGAACCAATCAGTGCTTCCGTGTCCAGTTCTCATTGTTGCTTCTTGGCCCACATATAGGTTTCTCAAGAGACAAATAAGATGGTCTATTAGGCCCATCTCTTTAAGAACCTGCCACAGTTTGTTATGATCCACACAATCAAAGGCTTTAGCATAGTCAATGAAGCAGAAGTAGTTGTTTTTCTGGAACTCTCTAGCTTTCTCCATGATTCAGCATAGCTGACTCAGGAATTCTGGGAGTTGAAGTCCATGAGTCATAAAAGAGCCGAGGTTGCCTACCCCTGGTATAGAGGTTCTCCATCTTTGGCTGCAGAGCACATAGTCAATCTGATTTCTGTGTTGACCGTCTGGTGATGTCCATGTGTAGAGCCGTCTCTTGGGTTGTTGGAAAAGAGTGTTTGCTATGACCATCGTATTCTCTTGACAAAATTCTATCAATCTGTGCCCTGCTTCATTTTGTACTCCAAGGCCAAACTTGCCTGTTATTCTGCTTATCTTTTGGCTTCCTACTTTAGCATTCCAATCCCCCATGATGATAAGGACATCATTTTTTGGTGTTAGTTCTATAAGGTGCTGTAGGGCTTCATAGAACCGGTCAATATCATCCTCTTCAGCACTGGTGGTTGGGGCATAGACTTGGACTACTGTGATATTGAATGGTTTGCCTTGGATTCGAACTGAGATCGTTCTGTCATTTTGGGGATTGTGTCCCAGTATTGCTTTTCCTACTCTTTTATTGACTATGAAGGCTACTCCATTTCTTCTGAGGGATTCTTGCCCGCAGTAGTATACTTGATGGTCATCTGAATTAAATTCACCCATTCCTGTCCATTTTAGTTCACTGATACCTAAGATGTTGATGTTCAGTCTTGTCATCTCTTGTTTGACCACGTCCAGCTTTCCTTGATTCATGGATCTTACATTCCAGGTTCCTATGGAGAAAAAATCTTTACAGCATCAGACTTTCCTTTCACCACCAGACACATCCACAGCTGAGCGTCCTTTCGGCTTTGGCCCAGTCGCTTCATTCTTTCTGGCACTACTAGTACTAGCCCTCTGCTCTTCCCCAGTAGCATATTGGACGCCTTCCAACCTGAGGGGCTCATCTTCCAGCGTCATATCGTTTTGCCTTTTGGTACTGTCCATAGGGTTTTCATGGCAAAGATACTGGAGTGGGTTGCCATTTTCTTCTCCAGTGGATCACGTTTTGTCAGAACTCTCTGCTATGACCTGTCCATCTTGGGTGGCCCTGCACAGCTTCATTGAATTACGCAAGCCCCTTCGCCACGACAAGACAGTAATCCATGAAGGGGTAGTACATGGTAACAAAGACCAAATACTTCATGCAGCTGGGAATTGCAATACACAGAAACAATGAAGAACAAAAGTCTTGTCTGCATACCTGCACATAAATCGTGTCATAAAACTGCCTCATGCTTCCCAAATTTTGCTTATTGTCATCTCTGCACTTTTAATCAAGATTCTGCCAAATATCTTCCAAGGCATGTTTGTTTTTGCATTCATTTTTCTTGCCTGCCCCTTTGTACAGCGGAAAAACAGTGGCATTCTTCCAGCATCAGGCACAGATACAGTCATCACACACAAATTAAACAAGTTCTATTTAAAGCATGAGAGAAATGAAAAGGGGGAGTGAGTTAAAACCAGTTTATAATACTATTTCTTCAGTCACGCTGTCTACATTTTCAGTCTTACCATTCTGCAATTTTCTCACAGCAATTCCTCATTGTTTTCCCCCTTTGATACTAACATTTTTAATATTTTAATTCTGTTCTTTGAAAAAAAATCTATTCAATATCCTTTCACTATTCTTCCATTTTTATCATAAACCATTTCCTCATTTTTATTATTATTCACTTTGCTGAAGGCTTCTTATTTTAGACCTTTCTACTTACACTATTCCAAGGTGATTTTTTTTAATTGTATCAACACCTCCCCCCTCCGTATTTTCTTTGCTTCTTAATCTTAACAATGTCTTTGCAACTCTCTTTCTCAACATATTATGGTGTATGTTCACATAGTGGCATGATCTATTTGACTGAATGCATAATAGAGCCAAGATAAATCATCAATGTATATTATCTTGCTTTCTTCCATGTTTCATTCTATGTGAACTATCTTTAGTCTCTCTGCTCTTTTCTCTGTTCAAGTATGATTCTATTGTCTTCTTCGTCAATTCTTAAGCAACCCTTTGTTTTATGTAGAATCAATGCAATTTCTTTTTTTTTATTCCAATACTTATAAACCATTCCAAGGCAGTAGGATGCAAAAACAATTTAAAGCAAAAGCAAAGAAAATACAACATAACATTTATAAATATTCAACAGTACTATAGTCAGATGACTACTTGCAATCTCACCATGAATTCTAGCGTTGCTGAAATAAAACTGGTTTAAGGACCTTCCAGAATGCATGGAACTTACAGCTTTTGAGTGCAGTATGTCCCATTATATGGGAACCACATATAACACCTAGCTGTCTTTTACTTCACAAGGAGGTTGGACACTTAGCAGATCCACTCTTGTTTTGCAGAATCATCTGTAGTAAGGCAGTTCCTGATATAGTTCTGTGCCATGCCATATAGGGCATAATTAGAATTTTGAACTAAGTTCAGAAGCCAGTGATCTCAGAATATATGTTATTCTACTATTATATAAATCATGCATTCCCTTGCATCATCCTTTTTTGGGAATATTTAAAAATATTTTCAAATCTGAGGGCCACAAATCTTTCTCCATATTTGTTGATATCACATTGTTACCACTTTAACTGCCTCTTTAGCTGCTATCAGCTTTAAAGTGTCCAATAGGTATTTCATCTGCAATTCCTTTTTGACAGCTGGTCCACTGCCTGCTATTCCTATTGTTCTGGTGCAGTTAGTACCTGAAGATATTCTTTATCTGGAAACGATTCTGTCATTCTACAATCCCACTTATAAAATAATTCAATACAATCTTTCTTCCTTTAACCTCATTTGTCTCTATTAAAATTCTTTCATTATTTTTCTTGAACAGACATACTGGGCACTTCTGTGATTCTTTTTTTTGTCTTAAAACGGTCTTTCTCTGTCTTGCTATTTTTCTATATTTGTTGCCATTCTTGACTGAGCAATCTCTCCTTACTCTTTCTTGCTTAATGTTTAATATTTGTGCCGAGTCACCAAGCATCCTTCTTATGACCCAGGGCTGTCATCTTCCATTTCTATTATGATAGCCATTTGGAGTTCTTTTACTCTGAAATCTGGGGGCTTTTTTCCCCTGTTTCAGTTTTCACAATGTAGCTCATCTCATTCTGCATTAGGTAAGCATGCAGAGCCTGTTTCTTACATTGATCTGATATTCTAACCTTCAGGTCAAAACTTGTTGGCATATACCAGGCGTAGGCAACCTTGGCTCTTTTATGACTCGCGGACTTCAACTCCCAGAATTCCTGAACTAGCATGACTCAGCTTGGAAACCTCTCCCTTTTCCCTCAGTGTGGTTGGCTCAGGAATTCTGGGAGTTGAAGTCCACAAGTCATAAAAGAGCCAAGGCTGCCAGTAAGATTTGTGGACTGGAACTCCCAGAATTCCTGAGCCAGCCGTGCTGAGGGGAAAGGGAGAGGTTTCCAAGCTGAGCTATAGCTGGCTCAAGAATTCTGGGAGTTGAAGTCCACGAGTCATAAAAGAGCCAAGGTTGCCTACCCCTGGCATATACTTAGTCTCCTTTCATTTTCTAAGTTTAACGCATATAGTTGATTCATAGCATGGTACACAGTCTGCACCAGGAAATATTCTGGCTGGTGGGATGGCACATCTTCGTCTTCTGTTTCCTGTTATACAGCCAATCTGACTCCAGCGTAAGTGATGGCCATGTGTAAAGTCTGTGATTATATAACTTCAAGGGGAAAAAAAGATTTTTGTAAACTCTATGTTCACAATCCAAATCCTTCTTTAATTTCATGTTCCTCCAGTTCACCAACTTTGCATTCCAAGCACCCATTAATCACACCCTGTCCTTTCTACCCAGTGACCTTTCTACCCAGTTTGAGTTCCTCAGCAGTTTGCTTCCAACCGGGGCTTTGTTTTTTGGTCAGGGCTGTTTTTAAAGTGCTTTCCTTCCCCCAGTCCTTGAAGTGGCCGAAAAGCATGGAGGTGTCCTTTGGACTGCCCTCTCCCTCCCTGCTGAGCTCCACTCTGCTTCAACAAGGAGGCCAAGGACTAGCGCTAACCCTCACAGTTTCATTAGTGTGTTTTATTTCATGAAATTTATAAGGCTGTCCAATTATATAATGACTCTGGGCAGCATACAACCAAAATATGAATATAAGTAGTTCTCAACTTACAACAGTTCATTTTTATGTATTTTAACTTATTGTTATAGTTTTTGGGCATCTTGTTTAATCTTTTTTAATTTTTGTATTCTTGTCTTTTAACATGTATTGCCCTGTTCACCGCCCTGAGTCCTTCGGGAGAAGGGCGGTATACAAATAAAATTATTATTATTATTATTATTATTATTATTATTATTATTATTATTATTATTATTATTATTATTATTATTATTATTATGTGACTGTTTGCAGTTACAACAGCCCTGCAAAAAGTGACTTATGACCGTTTTTCACCCTTGTGACCATCGCAGCATCCCCGTGGTCAAAATTCAGATGCTTGGCAACTGACTTATATTTATGACGGTTGCTGGGTCCCAGGTCCTGTGATTCCCTTTTGCAATCTTCTGACTGGCAAAGTCAATGGGGACGCCAGATTCACTTAACAACCATTTCACTAACGATTACAGTGATTCACTTAACATCTGTGAAAAGGAAGGTCATAAAATGGGGGCAAAATTCACTTAACAAATGTTTTATTTAGTAAACAGAAATTTTGGGCTCAATTGTAGTTGTAAGTCAAGGACTAACTGTAAAATACAGACTAGATACAAATGGAAGTCTTCAAATGGCCATAACCATTTTATTCCATAGAGATACAAGGACCTGACAATTACCCCACCCAAACACTGAAGAAAGATCTGTATTTTCAAGGCTTTTAAAGATACAATTAAGGTGAGGTGCTTTCATGGAGCTTAGCAGTCAGCAAGCCTACATGTTTTTTTCCACAAAAGAAAATAAAGATACCTCCCAAAACCACCACTGATAAAGTATTGCAAAGAACTCTAGACTCATGTCCTGGGTGCTTTTCGTACCCTAACAGCACCGATTTGTATATTAACAGCAAAAGATGCAAAGCAAAAAACCAACTTTCAATTATAGTCCTTTATTCTGAAAATATTGAGATACATTCTGAAAGCAGAAAATCCTGGTAAAAATTAAAGGAAAGATTGCAATGCTGTAATGCTCCATGCAAGCATTTTTTCCACCAAGGATGTCTAATTCTAGAAATCTCATCATTTACAGGGGCAAAGATAGGGATTGTTCTGCTCCATCCCTGAAGGTCATGGGGAATGCCCAGTCCTTGCCTCCATTTCTCTCTCCATCCTGCAAAACTTTGGCAAGTTTCAGGATTTGAATGCATGCTGTATCTCTACCTAAGAAGATAGCCAGAGCCTTCAAATCATGTAAGTGATTTCATGCCAACCAATGAAACTTGCTAATTCCAGTTCCAGAGTACTCTAATAACTTCTTTTAAAAAGATCCCTCTATCCTGCTTCTCCTTGAATTACCATATTCAGGCTGCAAAATAGAAGTATCCTGTAGATGGCAGCAAAGAGACCCAGAAAACACTCATCCTTTGCTGCCATTGTATGGATTTTTGCAGTCCTAATAAGATAGCCCTTCCCACCTCTCTTGAGGTTTACAGAAATGTGAAAATTTTTCTCTTTGTTTCTCCTAATAAATAGTTTGCTGGTTCTTTGCCTACAAAAAAAGATTATAAACCCCCAATTAAACTCCCAATGAGTCTATGTACCATGAGGCTACTAAAGTAGCTTTGTGCTCTTCAGTGGATTAACGGGTTAGAGAATTAAATGAGAAAATGAAATAGTTCAGATCAAAGAAATTAAAAATTGTGACTTAATAAGACCATTTAAATGGCACCCCAATCTTAAAGACATGTACATGATGGTCAGATAAAATCCACTGCAATGATTCTTTATGGCAAAGGGCACCAATGAATCATATTAAAAGTGCCATAGTTAGACTGATTATATGTTTACAAATTAATGCCCAAGTGGAACATGGAGGCCAAAGCATCAGGACTAATCCAAAACCTGGCATTTGCAGCAAGAAAAAAAAAACCCACCTCCTTTGGTGCCTTTCCCTTTCCCCACTTATTTAAGAGCAGCAGCTATTTGAGATTTTCTTCAATACAGGGGCAAAACAGCTGCTGCCTCTGCACTGGCATAAATCAGGAACAGCAGTTACTGAATGTAGTAAAAGAAGAAAACAAGGCTTTCTTCGTAGGAGGAACAACTACTTCTCTATAATTTGTGAGCTTAGCAATCAATAACAATTAGGGACAGGCTTGTAGCTGGTTTAACACTACTCCCTGAAGTCCTCTTGCCCCCCCCTTTAACCCCTACCCTCCAAACCCAACCAGGAGAAATAGCTCCTGATTTGTGAGGCCGGGCTTTGCCTTGCAAGGGTCCTCCTCTGTCATTACCTGCAGATGGATCAGAAGGACTTCAGCTCCCCCAGTTAACAGAACACTTACTGCACACAAGTGCTCAATTAAATTCGCCCTTTCAGACAATTACTGAGCATTACAGCTGCTCAGAAGCAGAAAACGGCATTCCCTTTTACTGCAAAATAGACTGGATTTTTAGAAGTTTTACCCCTTGAGCTTTCTTTTCTTTTCTTTTTTAAAAACATATTTTCAAAATTGCCTCAGTTGTGGCCCCTTTTAAGGTTCTCTTCGAACTCAAAGAGTTAATTTGTAACACTTTGCATAGGGTCCTTCCACTGCACCTAGGAGCTAACTCTCCCCACTCCCAATAAATTAAATGCATCCCCTTTGACACATTTTAATCATTCCAGAAGGCTGCTATCTAGTTATGAGGTAGACTCACATCTTGGGCTGAATATGTGGAAGAGCCCAAAGGCAGCAGTGTTTAGAGCTGATAAATTTCTGAAGCTTGCATTGGCTATGTTTTCGGTGATTACTGAGTTGACAGACAACACCCTGAAGTAACTATTACACTGAAAATTATAATGTATCATCATTTAAATTTTAAATGAATGAGGAGAATCAAGCACAACAATGGGCTGTCAGTAAGGCTGATGATTCAGATTATTTGTAAAGGCAGTACAAAATATTGACACCTCACTGCCCACCATTGTATTCTCCTCCTCCTCCTCCTCTGAGGCTTCGCTTGCAAAATACAAAAGCTCTAATTCCCTCTGGAATGAATTGGCAGGGAGGGGCATACATTGCAATAACAATATGTGACAGCTATGCAATGAAGGAGGAAGTGACCTGTACAGTGGGGAAGAAGGATCATGGCAACAGGAGAAAGATGAGATGTAAAAATGAGCAAAGGAAAAAAAATGACTAAATGATACCCTCATGAATAAAAGCTTGTGATATTGTTGTGCTTCTAAAGCTTAAGGCACAGGTTGGTAGGTGAACTGGAGTCATGTATGGATTGGTCTCCAGTTTACGCTCAGGCCATGGCTATAGGCAGTGGTGAGATTCAACAGTGGTGAGATTCAGCCAGTTCGCACCAGTTCAGCAGAACTGGTAGCTAATTTTTTGTTGCCCAGGCTCAGAATGGACTTCCAGAAGCGGCAACCACACAGAGAACTGGTTGTTCACATATTTGAATGCCACCACTGGCTATATAGGGCAGGGAGATGCTGCATCCCTAACCCTATCACAGTTACACAAGTACAGGGCATTTTAGGACAGTTAAAGAAAAACCAATTTTTGGAAGATTGTCAAAAGAGCCAAAATGCTTTATTGTTTAAAGGGCATTTTAAAAAGTTTTTGAGATAATTTGTAAATTCTAATTTCTTATGGAAGCAACCTGATTCTATTGTACTGCTACTGCTATGTAATTTCTAATTTAATATGACCACCCTTCTTTTTAGATAATTGGAAGAGAGCATCACCATTTTAAAAAAGTGATCTGGGAGAATTTATAGCATTAGAGACCCATTAGGCTTACTTCTGGTCTACAGTAGAAAGTGTTATTAACTAAAATTGAGATATACAGAGAAGAAACTGCCTTGGTGAAGATTTATCAGCATGGCGTCTTGAAAGAGAGTGACATTTACTTTAATACTATTTACAGATTATTAGGATCACTCTTCTTTTTAGATTATTTTGAGGAGAGCTTAGATATCCTTTTTAAAAAGTCATCTAGGAGAACTGGGACATAATTTTTTCTAGGAATTAATATGACACCAGGGCTCTTTGCTTTTTATAAACGAATAGATTGGATTGATGATTCCAATTTGTGCATCAGTGGTGAGTTTGCAGATTATAGCAAATTATTCAAGATGAGAAGCAGAAAATCAGAAGGAAAATAGCAGTAAGATTCAATGTAGGATATGTACAGTATAGCAACCTACCACAAAATAACCAATCTTATCACCATTACCTTAATAATGCTGTTCTACTTGCTTATGAGTACACTAAAATGATTTCAGGTACATAGTGCAAAAAAGCTCATAGAAATATTTCAACAGTGTCATGAACAGAGGTAAGTGGGGTAAAGACCATCTGGGAATTAAAGTCATCAGAACTGTAAAACTATGAAAAATTGCAATGAAATGTCATTGCAAATAATTACATTTGTGATATTCCCAAATAAGGAACATGTTTGTTGCCCAGGAATATGTAGCTGACCACATCTAGCCAATGGAATATGAACTGATTCAAAATGCTCAAGAACATTAAATATACATCTCTTCTGTATACATACTGAGTGATGTATTGCTTTTCTAACTTTACAAAGTACATATGTATTTATTTATTAACTACCTGTTTTCAAAGGACTCAAAGTGATTTGCCTGCAGCTACTAATCCAATATTGCATTTCACTACAGGTGCCAAGTATATTCATGCATTTTTAATACCTCCTAATTCTAGATGAATAGAATTTTGTATTTGGACATCTTATACTATGCAATATTTCTCCTCTATCATCTATTTGTAGAAATACAGCAGAAATACCTCCATAGTGGTGAGCCATATATGGATTTTCCACAATGTTACCATACCTTATTTTCAATTTGTTATATATTTATCTTAGGCACTTGGTTTCTATGAAGAGATTTTCCCTTTTAGATGATCAGAAATTATTATTTTTTCTCTAATTACTGGGTAGGCATTGACTCCACAGTTCATTTATAAAGTTGTTTTTTGCTGAAAGGCAACTACAGTTAAGTACTTGGAATCATGTATTGAAATATCGGATAAAATATTAATGAAATCTCATGAAAAAAACACTAGAAATCTGACAGAATGAGTCTCCTCACCAAAATGCTACAAAAGAAATTTAACTTTGTCCTCAAAGATAGGCAGATAAACATCTGCTAAAAATCACAAGTAAATGTCATACAGGAATAATTTCCCCTTAGATTTCTGGAACTTAATATAACCCAGTTTACATTGTTTTGAATGGGAATATCTACTCAGATTCAGAACTGATAGAAATGAACACATTGGGAAGACACAAGCTTGGGAAGGCTGGGTGGAGAAATTCGCTATGAGGTATTACTAACAACATATTTTGTCAAATAGGAAAAAGACTTGAACATTCTAAGGATTGAGATGAAATGATTTATCTTTTCTAGACATTTGTTTTTCTAGATCAATAATTTTGCATTTTCAGTTGGTATATTACAGTATTTATCCTTGTTTTTCATTGTAGGTAATAAGACAGTGGATTCCAACCCTCCTAAAGCAAACAATGAAGATGTCATAATGTTTCACACACTGCTATTCACAACATGACTAGGCACATGTGATTGTTTTAACAATGGAATTGTCCCTTCCTGTAGAACCAAGCCTGTTGTCTCTCTCTTTTTTTTTTGGAATTTGATCTAGGCAAGGGACGTTTTCTTCCCAATTCTTGCTGTGCTGCCTCATAGTGCTGGTGTAGGTGTAGGAGTGTTCCTGGGGATGAACAAAGAATATTGGGAGTGTAATGCCAAGAATATATATTCCCAGAAGGGTCATCCAAGACATGAAGCTACCTGGCTACAACAAGCAGGTACCTGTATTGGGCAGCACTGATACAGGAAGATGCTGGAGGCTGCAATGGAATGGCAGGGTAGAGATCACTTTAGTGGTGACAATGGCAAAGACATCAATTAAACAGCGTGGGAGAAAGCAATAGTAAACTACTCTTGTATTTTTACAAGAAAATGTATACGAAATATAAAATTATTGAGGTATAGCGAGAACAGTATTTGGCTACAATGTAATCAATTGCCAAATAACATTAATTAAACCTTGTTGACAAGCCTTTAATATGATGATCATTCAGGTTTATGCTCCAACTGCTGATGCAGAAGAGGAGGAGGTTGATGAGTTTTATGATAAACTTTGATTTGAAATCAACAGGATAAGCAAGCAAGAAGTGCTGTTTTAGGGACAAGAATAAAGGTAAAAGATAAAGGAGTCTTCGCTAGTCATTGCCAAATATAGCGGGCGGTGGTCATCTCCGTTTCAAAGCCACTGAGTCAGCGCTGTCCAAAGACATTTCCATGTTCATGTGGGTAGCATGACATTATGGAGTGCTATTCCCAACAAAGTGGTACCTATTTATTTTATTTTTTTTATTTTAATTCCATTTATATCCCACCCTTCTCCGAAGACTCAGGGTGGCTTACAAGCTTAGCAGTAGCCTTCATTCTATGTATATGCCTGCTTATTAGGGCTTTCACACACACCCCAAGCGGCATTATTACAAAGTCAGCTTAATTGCCCCCAACAATCTGGGTCCTCATGTGTAATTTATGTGTAACTACTTGCATTTGCATGCTTTCGAACTGCTATGTTGACTGAAGCTGGGGCAAGGATGGGAGCTCACCCCATTGTGTGGTGCTCAGGTCTGAAACCTGGGCTGCTGGTTTTCCAGCCAACAAGCCCAGTGTCTTAACTGCTGAGCCACTGCCAGGGTTGCCAAAGCTGGGAACATTAAAGAGGAAAATGTAGCTAGACAACATGGCTTAAGAAACTGAAATGAAGGAACCTGGCAGAAATGGCAAACATTTCAGCATATTTGAAAGACCATTCTCAACAAAGATATATCTTGGAATGGAGAAGATGGATTGATTACATTCAGAATAAATATGGGACTAAAAAGTTTCATTTAGCATTTGAATAAGTATTAGATTTGTAAGATTTATTATTATTTAGTTATTTTTAAGGAGAGTTAAAGTGCGATAGGATTTAAAGTGTTATTATAGTTAGTTAGCATATTATAGTTTAAGATTGTTAGGGTCAATACCCTGTATTATGGGAAGTTGGGGGGGGGAGGGAGGGGAAATTGGGTGGGGGTGGGGGAGGGATGGGTTTTATGTTTAAAATGTATCTGTAAAACTTTTTAATAAAAAAAGAGAAACTGAAATGAAGCAGGAGATTGAATTACCAATTCCAGTCACTCCAATGATTTATTCATAGCTAAATACTGTCTTCAAACAACCAAAATGATACTTCTGTACATGGATACCACCAGATGAAGTATATAGAAATCAATTTGACTATATTATTGCTAAAAGAAAGTAGAGGACCTCAGTTATAGGCATCAAAGACATGACAAGGTACTGACAGATCACAAACTGCTCTTGTACAAATTCCAAGTTCAGGTAATGAAAAAGAAGAATGCAGTGCTACCACAAAGAAGAGGGAGTCAAGCTATTCTCCAAAGCACCTGAAAGCAGGACAAGAAGCAACGGATGGAAACTAGTCAAGGAGAGAAGCAACCTAGAACTAAGGAGAAACTTCCTGACAGTTAGAACAATTAACCAGTGGAACAACCTGCCTCCAGAAGTGGTGAATGCTCCAACACTGGAAGTTTTTAAGAAGAGACTGGACAGCCATTTGCCTGAAATGGTATAGGGTTTCCTGCCTGAGCAGGGGATTGGACTAGATGACCTCCAAGGTCCCTTCCAACTTACCTCCTCCTCCTCCTCCTCCTCATTATTATTATTATTATTATTATTATTATTATTATTATTATTATTATTATTATTATTATTATTATTATTAATTATTTTCCACTATTTTCAATGTGAACATCAGGAATTTGTTTGAGGTATTGAATCTCATGTATAGAGAAGGAGAGGAATTATGCAGTGAACTTGCACAAAGTTGTTAAGGATGAATGTGAAAAGAGACTGACAAAAATAAAGAGAAGAAAGCAAACTGATATCAGAACAAACTGTGGAAATTGCCAAGAAGAAAAAAAAATGTCAAAGCCAAGGAAGACAAAAA
Organism: Vipera berus; assembly: GCF_964194415.1. Taxonomy (NCBI): domain Eukaryota; kingdom Metazoa; phylum Chordata; class Lepidosauria; order Squamata; family Viperidae; genus Vipera; species Vipera berus. The sequence continues at coordinate 178,190,592 of NC_138202.1, read as the reverse complement.
TCTCAGAAAGAAAGTAAACAAAGAGTTTCAGAGAGCTATAAGAAATGACAAGGAGCAATATTGTTGTTGTTAGTTGCGAAGTCGTGTCTGACCCATCGCGACCCTATGGACAATGTTCCTCCAGGCCTTCCTGTCCTCTACCATCTTCTGGAGTCCATCTAGGCTCAATATTACAACAATAATTATAAAGACATTGAAGATGGAAACAGAAAACATGGAAAAAACCAAGGAAAGTCTTTGAAAAGATCTCTGAAGTCAAAAGGGGGTTGCCATCTTGAATTGGTGGCAAAGGACACCAATGAACACATAGCAATTGATTCAAAGGAGAACTAAGGAAGGGGTATGCTGAAATCCTGTGGAATAAAGATGGCAACATCCAAGAGATCTTAGAAGATATTTCCTATTTACAAGAACCTCTAATTCTAGAAAATGAAGTTAAATCAGCACTCTGGTCATTACCCAACTGGAAAGCTACAAGAATTTATGGAACACTCATAGAAATAGGGCAAGTTACAGAAGAAGGAATCGATAAGGATTTTGTGTGCCAGAAAATCTGGAGAATGACATAGTGGGCAACAGACTGGAAGAATCAATCCTCTTTCCAATATCAAAAAAGGAGACTTAACAGAATGTACAAACTATTGTACAATATTCTTAATTTTATTAATTAGCATTAATATTCTTAATGCTAGAAAAGTAATTCTTATGATCATCCTAAGACTTAGGACCTAAGTAGATTAGAGCCCTACACGGAAAAAGAGATGCCAGATATTCAAACTGTCTTTAGAAAAAAAATCAGAGAACATGGGACATTATTGCTGATTCTTCTGGATAATCAAGAAAAATAAAGAGTACCAAAGAAATCAGTAAGTGCTTTATAAAAAGGCCTTTGAATGTGTTGATCATAACAAGCTGTGGAATGTGCTTAGAAAAATGGGAATTCCAAAACATCTCATTGTTCCCATCAGAATCTTATATACTGGTCATAGGACAGAATAGGGCAAAATGGACTGGCTTCAGGTGGGCAAAGGAGCGTGACAACACTGTAATACTTTCTCTTTATTTATTCAACCTATATATCAAATACATATAAAGGGAAGCTGGATTGGAAGAAGATGAGTGGAAGAAGAAATACCAATAACCTGTATTGTGCCATGCACTATCCTAATAGCCAAAAATGCAAAGGATCTGCAAGTGTTAAAAATAAAAGTCAAGGAGCACAGGAAAAAAAGAATTAGAATTAAATACAAACATGACCAAATTAATGGCCAGAAGTGCAACAACCAGTCTTAAAACTGACAAAAAAGATACTGAAGTGGTGGAAGCTACATACTTCTAGGATCAACCATCAACAGTAAAGGAATGGTAGTCAAGACATACGCTGTAGATGAGCACTTGGATGGATTCAGTTACAAGGGAGATGAATGCATCATTGGAAAACCTGAAAAACCAAGTTAGGGGCAGACTGTCATGAAGAAAATCTAGGTGGTCGCTAAGAGTCAAGTCATGATTTGATGACACATAAAGTCAAATCAATTAAATCAGGTGACATACTCCACCACAAACATGCCTCTTCCCATAATAAGCTATTTTAGTTAGCTAGCAAATTGGTAATACAAAAAAAATGTATAATTTGCCCTAGCAGGTAATTCTTTTTGCTGGAGAAAAATGAGTAGCGTGGCCAAACTGTGCGACCTAAAGGTATGTCAACCAAACGAGTCATTTTTTTCTTCTTTCTAATAGCAGTAACTACAAAAAGGTACAGCTTTTAATAGACAGTTGAAGCTCCCATACTCACTGCTGCTGCAGATATTATATAGCAGCACATCCTCTCCTTTTCCACCTCTTTATAATCATCAGAAAATTCAGAGCAGCAGCTCCCAACCTTTTGGGCACCAGGGACCGATTCTGTATAGAGAGGTTTTTTTGAGGACCGGAGGGGGCACGGTTTTGCATGCTGCCTGCATCCTGCAGATGGGACTTCACTTGTTTACGCAGCCCTGTTTCTGTCATGCTGCAGACCGGTGCTGGTCTACGGTCCCGAGGTTGGGGACCCCTGGTTCAGAGGACATTTTTTACATGAAGCACTTTTTAACCAATTCAATTACACTCAGCTTAAGTGGGATATTTCGAATCTAATGTCTTTCCTAAACAGATTCCATCAGCATTTTCAGTTTTCCATCTCTGACAGCGATAATAAATGCATAAAGTATTATTATAGCTACACATAACATTTACTTTTTTTCTTTTAAAACTGAGGCGTAGTGTACAGCGAGAAAATTGCCTTAATATTAGACAAAGAAGCCCATGAAAGTTTCCCTCACTTTAAAAATGTGGGATTCTGGAAACATATTGCACACATTTTCAATTCCGTGTCATCTTAGTCATCATTGTACGTGTCCTTCTCTTCTTCCACTTCATGCATTAAGATTTTCCATTACTGCCTTAACAAATCTTTCACAGAATGTAGCATGTAGTAAATGCCAGGGGACTCTTTTGGTTGATCCATGCTGACCTCACGTTTATGAGATCACCTGGTCAATTAAAGTATTTATTTGGATATAGATGGAAGAGCTAGGCCTGATACCTTTGTTTAATCATATTAATCACTCAAGTCTGAAAATTGCTTTATATTATGCTTCTCTGATAAATGGAAAAGAGAGTTGGTTTATAATTCACATCCACAAAGACTTTCCCTTTGGGGAATAGGAGTATCAGCCTTCTAGCGTTCATGGTTATCATTTATTTACCGCATCATAGAGTTACTCAAAGGCAATTTGAGCAAACCCATTGTTTGGCTGTGCTGTGGATAGGTACAGAATCAAAGAGAAAGAGAAAAAAACTACATTTGGAATGGCAAATTGTTCATTCATCCCTCATATAACCAAGCCATGAAATTCTAATTGTTAATTTTTCTAATAATAAATATGACGGGACAGAGAAATGATTTCTTCACTGAAGAACCAAAAAAAATTAAGCTCCCTGGTTTGGTCTGGAAAAGCAGAGCGCCAAAATATGGATATAACAACTAGAAATGTACACATTGTACAATGGAAAGAACTCTGCCACAAATATGCATTATTTCTTTTGCTGCTACAGTTACTCTTCCACAACTCAATATACTCACAACATTTGTGGCGAAGTGCATGTTTGAATATAGTCTAGGAATGAACACTTCATTGTAATGGTTTTTCCAGACAGCCATATTATTGCACAATAAATAAAATGACATAAAATATGCATCTGCCTTGAAATCCAAATATTTTCCCCAAGCTAGCACTTTCATTCCAGGGATATTGCATTTTTGTAGCTCTCACAAATGGCAATGTTTTCATTCTTTGCACCATCCCCAGAACACTCATGATTAGGAAATGCAATACCGGTCACAGAATAAATTCAAAGCCCTATAATTTGTTTTATGTCAGTTACTTATCTTAACATATTCTGCATTAAAGCTTTTCTGACCTTGCACATATTAATTAAGAAACCTATGCATTTTGGAAAGGTAATCAAAAGGTTCAAGGAATAAAACACTCTAAATTGTTTGTCTGCAAAATGGAAGTAGCATAGCTTTCCTGCACTTTCTCTTTCTAAGTGACTGGCCTATAAACAAGATTGTAGCAGGTTCTCTTTGGTATAACTCCACTTAATTAATCTTCAAGCCATTAACCACTGATTTAAAATTCCACTTATAAAATCTTCATTTTGCACATTATCAGTTGTTTTGCAATAGCTATCCATGAACAGAGGCATAATGATCTCCCTTTTCCCATTCTTGCGGCTTACTAACCTCATAGTCAATTTTGGCTTTTTAATTACTCACATTCATATTAGCATTTAAAATTAAATGGCAGATTAAAAAAAATAATGTGCACAGACATAAAAAGTTAAAATTCCTATTACAGAGCTGCCTTTTGGAGGAAGTAAAATCTATTTTTGTTTAAAGGGCATTGTGGAGTTTTGTCTAAAATTGAAATATAAACAGAGAAATGAACATTTCTAAAATAAATATCAGTGAATTGTTTTAAAACTATCTTTCAATAGGGGTGGGGAGGTCCTTGTCAGCAACAACTTTTCAAATTTTTCAGTGAACCTAGTTGGATCAGGTATGCTTTTGTGTGCATCACAATAATAGCTATAATAGATGTTTCTCTCCTGGGGCACAAAGAAAAAATATCTGCTGGGAACTCCGCGTGGCTTCAGGAAGGGCATCTGGTCAGTAAATGCTCAGTTCCATCCAGTTGCCCTGATTCTATTGCGAATTAAAGAACTACAGGGTGGTAAGAAAAGGAGAGGGTCTTAAACAGAAAACAAAAGCAATAATTTGTAAACTGAAATTTGCATCTCCATTCTAGACTTAAACCATGAGTTGAGATCAGATTTCCTGTACATGTGTCTAATACCATTACATCTGAACCCAAGTCAGAGTTGAAGGGGCTTTCCCTACTTGCACCTGATCAGGTGTGACAGGAGTATTTCACTAGGAAAGGTAGTCCAAGGCAGCGTTTCTCAACCTCAGAGAGAGGTGTGGCTTTCAACTTCCAGAATTCTCCAACAAGCATAAAGTTGCTGAGTTTGAAACATGCTCGTTTAAGGTTCTATTGTCCTCTTTTGACTCTTTACTCTTTCTTTCTTGGAGCTTTCTTCATTTTTAAAGTAATTATTTGTTGAAGATTTTAGTTTGTGGGGGAAAAAAGAATATATATTTTTAAGGATCAGAAGGTTACTACAAGCAGTTTTCTTAGATCAAGATTCTAACCTAGCAAACCATTGTGTATTTATATCTAGTTTTCCAAAATTGTGGCTATGGTAAAAAGTTGTCTGAATCCACACAATAAAATATGCTAGAAAGACATTAGCTTATGATACTACAACCAGTCATCCACATCCCAATGTTATGATAATAAAGACGGCACATTTAGACTTGTTTGTGTGAAACAAAATGATTTTGAAATAGATGGCCCTTACAGAAGATGCATGAATAGAATAAGTGGATGCTATAGGGGGGTGTTGCACACACAGAGGATAGGGAACGAGAGAATGTTGTATTCAAATGTTTTGTGTTTTGAGGCTTAGACACAGCTGCTGCTCGCATTCCATTTTTTTTTCTTTTAGCCTGAGAAGCCTCACTTTCTATACAGATAGTTCTTGTTTAATGACTGTTCATATTATGACTGTTCAAAGTTACGACATTCACAAAACTGCACTGTAAAGCAACTCCACCATCATAAATAGTTGTGCCAATCCTCCCTGGTCACATGATCACATGACAGGTGGGTTAGCTTTATGACTGGTCATGGTGTTCTGCGATCAAACAGCCACAATTCAAAATGTTTTTGCTGGTTTTTGGCAAAAGACACCCATTCCAATTTGGTTTGCGATCACTGAGTTTACGATTAGACAGGCCAGAAAATTACTTAGGTCATGTGGGTGCCATGACTTATGTCCGCAATGTCTTACAACCTTAATTCTAAGGTTCAATTGCAGTCGTAATTCAAGGACTATCTTTAAAACGGGTGCTGTTTCACTTCTCCACACTTAAATGTAGCAACCAGTTCATGAATGGGCAATCTTCCCCAACCAATCATTTTACAAAAAAACCCAACATTTTATCATGTCTGTAAAATGAACTTTATAACATTATTGAATTAAGCACCATGAAAGAATAAAAACTCAATAAAATCTCAAAACCCATGGCATTTTCAAAACATTTGCACTTTAAACACTTGCAAAAACTTAACAAATAGTAATAAAACTTCAAAAACCAACATTATAATAAAGGAAAGTCCATGATTTAAAATACTTTATGAAAAGCATCATAGGATGAATACACTTTTATTATCCAGATTTCTCAGATGAGGGGGGACCATGAAGTTAAGCCACAATCAGTCATCTTTGTCAGCTTTTGTAATTAATTATATAAGTAATATAGTATATGGCTTAATACACTAAAGCTTATATCTATAATATGAGCAATATTGTTCATAATATTTACGAGGGAGCTAAAACATTTAAAATGTTACAATAATTGAAATAAAGTTGGCTATAAAGAAATGTTGAAGTTGCCTCTCCAAAAGAAAAAAAAACTCAGTTCAATACAGTTTTTTGATTTCAAAAACTAAGATAAACAAGCATGCTTTTCCCCCCAAACAGTTCCACACATCTCAGTAGTGAGTTCTTCCTCTTCGGTTGCCTCCAGCTATCTGTCTCGTTTGCACTTTTGGAGAGTTCCCTCAAAAGTGTCTTCTCTAAACATAGGAAGCCACATCAAAGACAGCTTTTGTAATCTCCAATGCCAGATTTCAGAATCTCATTGTTATGGTTCTATGACTGTGACTAGGGATGCATGCTTTCTTTCAGTCATATAATAATAATGCTATCATCCTAGAAATTTGACATTAAGGATTAAAAATGGCTCCTTTCTCCCTGATTATTATTCAAAAGACCCTGAAAAGTAATTTGTTTTATGAAGCTATGTTTTGCAATCTGCATAAATATGCCATCATTCTCAGATCTTCCTCTGGCTTAATTGAAAGCATATAACATCATAGAATATGGAAAATGCAAACTGTAAACTTACATAGTAAAAAGTGTATAAGCAACCAGGTTTTTTTTTTAAGAAATTGGGTATAAAATGATGTCATTCCCCTTTCCCAAAAATCCTGAACATGAAAGTCTGTTAGGGTACAGGACTTCAGAGCACAGAAAGAAAACTATTTAATTTGTACTGAAATTTAATTTGAGGCAGGTCAATTAAGTCTCTTTGTGAAAGAAGAGCCTTTTGATAACAATTTCAATTTCATAATGACTTTGAGTAATGAACCTACTAATGATGCAAATTTATTTTGTTTCCTTTTAAGCAAATATAAATTCTTGATCATCTAAGATCATTCAGCCCCTTTGAGTAAAATTATACATTGTAAACAAGGGGACCCCTCTTCATTAAAAAAAAAACACCAAAGCAAATGACTTCAGAATGAGAGAATATGAATATGTTGACATGGAACTTCAATGGCTATACAGCCTTAAGCCTCTAGTGAAAAACTACAAAAACTGTGATCATGGCAGCCTGGGGAGGAAATTTGCATCAGAAAGCCTTCTGAAGCACTTGGGGGCATGGTACCATATTGCTAAATCTGCATTTGGACTGTCTTCTCTCTGTTGTAGGTATGCATGTGTTTGGGAGGTGGAGACCAAAGTGACATTGACTATTAACAAATCATCACAAACAATGGGATATCAGAAGGGGAAAAGGGGAAAAAAGAAGATTGATTGTGAGTGCTGTACTTGGCTGAGGCAGTAATAAAATCCTGCAACTTTGCACAGGTAAAAGGGCAAGGTAAGAAATTCCTCTCACTGAAAATAGAATGGACTGCAAAAGCTCAGGAGAAGCTCCCAACTTAATCAAAATGATGGTGAAAGGTATACATTTCAAGGGTAAAAACACCTTTCCTTCATTTGTGAGGATGCTAAAGGAGAGAAGGAGATATGGAAGACATATTCGAATGCGCGTGGAAAGCTTGCTATGTATATGAAGCATTCTGTTCATAAAAAAGATGTATAGAATGCTTCTCTGATTCTTCACAAACACATCCAGTGATTCATTTCCAAACTGTTCCAACTTCTTCATTGTGCTCACATAATATCACTTGCAGTTGTAAAACTGCAGGAGTACATCATTGAAAAGCATTGCCAAAAATACTCAACTTAAATTCTTCACAACAGAATATAGTTACCACGTCAATATAATATGGTTGTTGCGTTTAAAAATATTCAAACATGCATTAATTTTTCCCCCATGGCATGAGTGTTACCTCTCAACAGGAGCATGCTGGTGGGATGGCTTGTTTATCCTTGCATATAATCCTTCTAAGTGGTCCCTGTCCAGAGGTGCTGCAGGATTATTGCACCCACCATAAGCTTCAGAAACAGGTGGAGAAGAAAGCTGGTAGGAGTTGATAACTGGATATACTTCTCGGAAGTGATTCACTCGTGCATAATTTGGGTCTGTCTCATCATCATCAAGATCAGGTGGGGCTCCCATAGGAACTGTGGAATACTCAGCAAGTCCCCTGATCTGCTTCTGACGTAGTTCCTGATGCTTTGCATCGATCCTGGGAGACACAACAACCCAATGTCAGTACGTACTGCTGGCATAAAACAGGAATCCTACTCAACTGAAGTTTGATTACATCAATTTAATATGCAAGCTAAATGCCAGTGATAATAATCTGTTTTTCAAAATCATATTATCAGAAAATACATGTGTTCTTCAGTTAGTGATCACACAATTGGTACTGGCAACTTGGTTGTTAATCAAAGCTGTTGTCAAGTGAAACCACAACTGTGTTTACAATCATCTTTCCGCTTTCCTTTGCTTTACAGACCTGCAAGGCTCATAAATGTGAAGATTGGTCTCAAAGTTACATTTTTTTATCACTGTCATAATTGCAAATGTTTGCTAAACAGGGCGGTTGCTAAATAAGGGCTCTCTGTAGCAGCAGATGTTAAGCAGACAAAGTAAACACAAATTCACTATAATTATCAACAATAAACTTCTAGTCCCATTCCAAGTTTTTTCAGAGACAAGGCAAAATGCCGACAGTATATATACATTCACCACTGCACAAACATAAGTTACACTGAGACTTCAAGGTAAATCTAATGAAGCCCCTTTTAAAATATGGATATCTTCTAAAATATATTTTTCTTGTTTGCCTCTGAACTAGCCAAAATTGCCATTGCCACTTTTATCATATTTTCCTCCCAGTTTAATGAATCATCTATATTAAGTTCATTTGTGAGAAGTATAGCAATGTGACGCACAAATGCAAATAGCAATTAGTGAAGTAAAAAGTCAAGGACCCAAAGCCATTCATTAGCATTTTCTACATTTTGTCCTAACACGTAACTTGGGGACATCATATCTTGTTACGTGGAGATCAGAGAGACAATATACAGTGAAGAAATGAACAGAAGCCAGTAGAGATGAATTGTGTAGACATAAGTGAATTAAATGCTATTACTGACAGCATTCCACTATGATAAATCTTTAAGAGCTATTACAAATGCTGCTAATAATCAGTGCTATTGTGTAATCTGTTGGGACTAGGAAATGTAAGAAGACACCCAGGTATAATTTCAAAGATAGTCAAGTTCAGATGAATCATCATTTGCTTTATGATTGAAAACTTTAAACAAGGCACTGTTAATAATAAGAAACTGAAATGTTCAGCTGCCTCACTATGTAATTAAAGCAGCAGAACAGATCAGAGTAGCAAGATGAGCCCGGTGTATAGAGAGCAAAGGATGAAAAGCAAAAGAAGGGATTAAAGCACAGGAAAGCTGCCAATTAAAAAGTCAGGATTTATTCACCATTATTAAATTCAGCAGCTCACGAAAATATTCCTGGAAACAAACACCTATAGAGGATGTATAAAAATGGTAAAAGAATAACAAATGTTAAACCATCTCTTTTCTAGCAGGGAAAAAATTAAGAACCGTGCAGCAGGACATGAATGAAAAATAAGAACAAAAAGGGATTTAGCACAGGACGTGGAAAATGCCTGGATCAGAAAAGATGCTCAAGCAGTACAAGCTGCCATGAGGAAAAATTAGTGTCAGATAATCAAGATTACAGAATGCTTGCATACTGTATTCTATTAAAAGCAGACTGAAATTTTGGACCTTGTAAGCTTTAGTGTATTTAAAAATGAAAGTGTACATATAAGTGAACGCATATTTACAATTGCAACCTACGTATCATAGTATGGCACTCATAGCGTGTGTACAGGATGCCTTTACTGACTCCAGCACTCTATAGGGTAGTTGTTTGGATCATATGTCTGCATGTGGATTATATATGAATTCCTAATGCATCTTCAACAGAATAATTATATAGCATGCTGTCAGCCCTCCAAAAACAAGAACGACACATGGAGTGTACTTCTGAGTGGTTCTTTATTATTGTCCACCTATAGATAGAAATCTTGCCAGACTAAAGCAACTTTCTGTATACTATTAGACAGTACTCTGTGAATTGCTGGGGGGGGGGCGCGATTTCCCACATTTGCTCTCTTTCTGCCTACCAAGGATTCCAAGCTTTGTTGTCTCTTTGCTCTCTGGGAAGGAGCCCCTCCCTCCTGTGACTCTAGAACTACCTTCCACCACACACATATTGTAAATACTGAAATGCTCTACACTGGCTCACATATAGTCTTCTCTGACCTATAGGTAAGTCTTGGTATTCCATGTGTTAGAAAGCCACACTAGCCCCTTTCTCTAGAAACTAAATGCAATAGGCTGTTAGAAAAAGGGAGAAGAGTTGCAACCAAGAGAATGATCAAACAAGAGAAGTTTGAGTCCAAAGCAGGAAATGTAATTTGAGCATCTCATATTTGACCGCCCCTAGTTTTCTTGAATGTAAAAGTAACAGTGGAGAGGGCCATTCAGACTTGCAAGATTCTGCTACCTATAGTAAAAATAGTATTAGTATTCATAACTTTGACCTTCAGGCAAGATTCTGCAATACAAGTAACTAAGTGTGTGATTCTGTGCCACACCAAATTCCTGTCCAAATGCAGGACAAATCAGGAATAAGCTGGCCAAAATGGGCAAATCAGAAACTTGCCTGGACAAGGAGTCAACCAGAACCTAGCAGAAAGAACCAATCAGGAATGAACACTCAAAAAATGACCAATCTGAAGCTGGCATGAACAAAGGATCAATTATGATCAACCACGGTTCCTGGCAAAATATCAGAAAATCTGTTCTCTAAACCAGGGCTTTTCAGCCGGTGGTACGTGGTGGTATTTTGCCATGTGGCAGGTGGTACGCGACTGCTAGCCAATTGTAGCAGGGGAGGGGAATAAGCCGAAGCGAGTCAAGCCTGCGGGAGAGGCAGCTGCAGCTGCAGGACTGTCTGGGCTCAGCAGAAGCCCCAGGAGCCAGCAGGGCTCCAGCTGATTGGTGCTTCTGGAAGCAGCTCAGAGCTGGAGGTGAACTGAAGAAAAAGCGGGGGAGGTGAGGAAAGGCTATAAAAGGAGGTTGTTTGGGCAGGGGAAGGGAAAAAAGACAACAGGAAAGGTTTAATCCCTTTAAACAAATGTAATTAGTTTTACCCTCTTTAATTGAATCTGTCTATGGCTTTTAGAAAGTTTTCTTTGAAGATAAACAGGCTTAATTTAAAGCTAAAGCTTTTTGCAATTGCTGGAGCCTTTCAGTCTAGAATTGCAACATTGTGACACGTGACACCCCTGAGGCAGCTTAAAGAAAAAAAACAAACGGAGTTTGTGTTTCTTATTTTGTGAGTCTTTCTTGCTTTGCACTTGATTCCTGTGTCTTTAAGGGTACAGGGAAGGGATTGGGAGGGGTGCATTCTTACACTATGGAAGAGCTCAGAAGGGAGAGAGGAAGAAGGGCCAACCAGCTAGCTCAGGAGTCTACAAACTTAGCAACTTTAAGACTTGTGGACTTCAATTCCCAGAATTCCGCAACCAGCCATGAGGGCTGAGGAATTCTGGGAGTTGAAGTCCACAAGTCTTAAAAGTACCAAGTTTGAAGACCCTTGAACTAGCTGATAGTGGTGCACATTAATAAACATGGATAAATTCATCATACATTTGTCAGTGCAAAGGGAAAGTGATTCAGCAAAGGAACAGCCACCAAAGAAATTAAAACTGGTACTTTTTTCCTTTTTTACAGTTTGTAGTATTTTATTAGATTATAAAATAAAATACAAAAGGAAATAGTAGGACACATTGGGGAGGAAAAAGGGGGAAAAAGTGAGGGCGAGAAGGGAAAAAGAACAGACTTCCTCTGTTGCAGTAGAAGGAAGCATTAACACTGAACCTCAACTTTTTACTTTTCCATAATATCAGGGCTTTTTTTCTCATAGAACGCTCAGAACAGCATTCCGGCACCTTTTTTTTTTGCAAAAAAAATAAAAGCTCCCTCTATTGCAGGGATAGGCAATCTTGGCTCTTTTTTATGACTCATGGACTTCAACTCCCAGAAATCCTGAGCCAGCCACGCTGAGGGGAAAGAGAGAGGTTTCCAAGCTGAGCCATGCTGGCTCAGGAATTCTGGGAGTTGAAGTCCTTGAGTCATAAAAGAGCCAAGGTTGCCTACCCTGCATTAGAGGAGGACATTAAAATTACTTACAAGGTTACTTCTTTAGGAACTAAACTTTTACAATCTAAAACAGCTAATTCAAAAAAGCCAACAGGAAAGAACCTCACATTTTTCATCTGCTTCTGTCTTTTGGAAGGTAAAATTAGATAACAAAATAATCTATTTCCTATGTTAACATCTCTGCAATGAAATTAATAAAGGTAACAGGAAAGAAATGAGAAACATTTTTCTCAATGTAATATGTCTAATTTAGCTGATGCTAGAAAAGAAAATAGTATCTTTTGTAAATACTCTTGAAAACTATTTTAACTGTTCTATTTGCAGGGATAATTTAATCTTTTAATTGTTTTTTAACTTTTGTATTTTGTATTGATGTGATTTTAAAATGCCCTGTAAACCGCCCTGAGTCCTTCGGGAAAGGGCGGTATATAAATCTAATAAAATAAAAATAAAATAAAATAAATAAATTTTGAATCTATAACCATCTATTACAACTAAACCACTTTAAATTAAGCAATTCTTAATGAAATATTATTAATTTGGACTTTACTTTTACTACTTGGACTGTTGTGTGTTTTGAAAAATAGATTATTTAGAATCTAGTTATGTTGCACTTCAGTCTTTAAATAATTAACCTAGTATATACATAACAATATATGATGTTTTCCATGGTGAGCTTAACATCAATAACAACATTTATTAAAAAGGTTAAAATAATTTCCGGTGGTATTATCTGTACATTAAAATTTTGTTTAGTCACAATCTTTCACTGTGCAATGTTGCACAGGCAAGTTGTCTGCAGCGAAGGCAGGAACTTTCCACCCCTCCCTGCTGCCCAACTACACCATCTCAACTAGGTAAGTAAGATATTATTTGTAAATAGGATGGCAATAAACAATTTAGGCTGCATTTACATCAGGGCTTTTCAACCTTTTCAGAAATTGTACCACTTTTAGGACATGACAATATTCAAGCACCACCAGTGCTTAACAAGGTGTCAAAAACTTGATGACTAAAAAAAAGGGGTGTGTGTTTTGGGTTTCATTGGTTAGATTCATTTATTATTATAGAAATGGCTAGTTTATAATATTATAGAAAAGCAAAAAGTTGAGGTTCAATGTTAATGCTTCCTTCTACTCCTGTAACAGAGGAAGTCAGAAGTCAGTGCCTTTTCTTTTTCCCTTCTCCCCCTCACTTTTCCCTTTCTCTCACCCTTTGCTCGCAAAAGCCCCCCCACTCACTCACACTTTGCTCACAAAAGCCTCCAGATGCTCTCACTCACTCCTTCGTCTCTTTCAAAGTCACCTTGTTCAGTCTCTCCCCCACTCACTCCGTCTCTTTCAAAGGCCTCTTGCTCACTCGCTCACTTACTGCCCCGTCGCTTCCAAACGTCATTTACTCGTTCACCCACTCACTTACTGCCCCGTCACTTCCAAATGCTTCCAAACGCCACTTGTTCGCTCACTCACTTACTGCATTTGGAAGCGACAGGGCAGTAAGTGAACGAGTGCTGGTGCTGGAGGCCATCAGCTTTTTGGCGCCGGAGACCACTGCCATGAGGAACACAGCTCTGGGTCAGGGTTCGACTCAGCACAGGCCGCGGCGTGGCAACTGTGGGGAGGGGAATCCCCATGGTGGCTCTGGTGAGGGGAATCCCCGCAGCATGGGGCTCCGAGCCACAGGGGTGGGGGTGCAAAGGACGGGTAGCGACGCCGTAGCAAGACACCGGCACTGCTCCCAGTGACAGCACCTCTGAGTTCCGGCACCTTTTTTTTTACAAAAAAAAAACACTGCATAATATTATAAACTAGCCACTTCTATAACAACAAATGAGTATAATCAGTAAAACCCAAAATTCCCCCTCCCTTTTTTTTAGTCATCAAGTTTTTCACATCTTGCTAAGCACTGGTGGTACTCAAATATTGTCATGTTCTAAAAGTGGTACAATCTGTGAAAAGGTTGAAAAGCCCTGCTCTAAACCATGGTCACTAAACCTGAAGCCCAATCCTGCCCACAAGATATCCATGATGAACGTCTATATCAGTTATAAAAGAGAAGAACACTCATGGATATATTCAATCTTTAACGATAAATAAGCAACATGTTTATTGTTATCATTCAGACACAAGAACAGATTCCAAGATAGAAAAGGAGATATTCTTCAAATGGAAGGAATCCCTGGAAAGTAGCAGGAATTGAAACCAAACAGCAATTGAATCAAGTATAGGGTTTGATGTTACAACAGTTAACTATAAAGAAGAAGCATTTCCTTTTATTTCTATAATGCAATAATCTCAAGTCATAATTAGGGAACAGTTGAGAAAAAGACTTAATTCTCTAAAGAACCCTTAAAGAAAGATGAAAGAAAGATCACACAGCAAAAAGAAAAGAGGAATTCCTGCTAGTCTGATCAGTGTATTGTTGGAACAAGCACATGGGTAAGTATGTGGAACGTTAAAACCTAGAATTTTTCAGCAGCAATAACAAAATTCTTGTTGGAGCGTTCTTGCACTATAACAACTGTTATGGACTTTCGTGGACAAATCAATGTACCGATAAAAAAGGGAGAGGAACAATTGAAGAGAGTGTTGAAAACTAACTGGACTTTTTATACTCTCATTTCCTCTCTCTCACCCACATGGTATATAGGATAGAAAGATGAGTATCTCGTATATATTCCATGAGAGAGTTGCGTTTATAAAGATGAAAGCTCTTAATTTAGCTTTAAAAACTGCATTAGTCTGTTTATTGTTTCAGAATACTTCAATTTTTCTCACACTAGAGTTTTGAAAAGAAGTGGTTGTAAAGATATCTAGTTGCCCAAGATGCAAGGAGAGCTCTTTGTTTGGTTTCTATAAAGACTAGTACTACCAGTAGTATTATTACATTTTAGCAAATGGAAATTTCTCCATTAATTTTATGCTACTGTGAAAGAAATGAATAGGTAGAAATGAATACAAAAATCTGGATAGTAATACTGTCAGTGGCTAACACAGTTCTACAAGGAAAGCCTTGAGGAGGTTTCTTAATAACACTATGATTAGTTGCATTTTCTTCTAAAACTTCAGAAATACTTAAACCTGGAGTGAAGGAGAAGCCGATCAGCACAATGACATAATTCACCTCACTTATTATTTCCCTTCAAGTTTGATAGTCTTGCTGTTAGTTCTGTTACTTGGTATAGAACAAAAGTAAAAATTGGGACACCACAATTTTCTCTTTTAGAGTGGGAAAAATGTAAAGTTTTTATTTTTTCCCCTCTTACATAAATGCAATCTACAATTGCTTCCTCAATACAATGTTATTTTGTACTTGGTTAGTTAGTACTAGGTTATGTGAATTTCTCCATGATTAACTCTTAAACAGGGTTATTATAATTACATTTGTTCTTGTTTCTTATCTCTCCCTGGGAAAAAAATACATTTTCATCTATGGTCTGTATTTTTAGTTCACACTTTCATTTGTAGTTAACAATATTTGAACTACCTTGTGCACATTTTGTCTATTTAACTGTATTATTGTTGTCATGTTTTATTTGCTGGTTTAAGAATCACTTTCCTAATTTTATTTTACAAAACATTTTTGATTTTTATCAGTATAGAAGCTTGGTAGCCTTTAAAACAAAGTGGCCTAGGAGTCCAGGTTAATTTCTTTAAAATGATGACATTGTGGGTAATGTGGACATTTATTTATTTACCTATCTGCAGTATAGATCCTTTCTTGCGGCTAAGAATATACCAAAAAGAAATTATAGGTAATCCTCATTTAACAAACACAACTGGGACTGGCAACTCTATTGTTAACCATGCCAGATTTATGATGACACTTTTTCTGCAGTTATTAAATGAATATTCATTTCATAAATCACCCATGGTTATCAAGTGAGTTTTACTGTCGGATTCTCAATAGATTTTGCTCAGTTGAACAAAGTGGGATGCCGTGACAGTTGTAAGCATGAGGACCGGTTGTAAAATTACTTTTTCAGTACTCTCATAACTTTGAACAGTTGTTAAACAGGACAGTTGTTATCTGAGGACTTCCTATGTTTGAACTGGAGGTCAAAAGCAGCAAGTAAATGGATCATAAAGGAAGAGAAAAGTTTGCTTCTTTCTAACACATGTTAGAGTTGTGAAATTTTTTTGAAATTGTTGTATCAAAATCCTTCTTTCTCTTCAAATTATAAAAACTCTGGCAGATTTTTCCAAGCTGGCATTTGTTTGTTTGTTTATTAAAACAGAGCAAATTGCTTTATAAACTGCATAAACTGCTCCTTGATGAAGGAACTGCATGGGGAATTAAAAGTGTCTGTTCACGTACATGTGTGTGGCAACTGGGTGAGTGTAGAAAAAGATACAGCTGCTTTAATAATTTGAAAGAAGCTGCTTTCTATGCTTGGTCACAGCAAACTGGATGGGAATCATTCATGCATTCTTTCCCCATTCAATGTATTTCCCAGCTATTTACCTCTTTTGATCCTCTTAGAGCACAATGAGCACAAAAGCTTAGAATAAGAGGTAAAATATTTGAGTCTGGCTGTTGCATAGAACATTGGGACATGTTTCTCTAATTACAAAAGCCTGCCATTTCAAGTATATCTAGTACATTTTTGAACAGCAAAAGTAGTGATTAGATTTGGTGAGATTTGCCAAATGAAAAGCATAGAGTTCTATCAATATATAACATGTCATTCATTGCCATCACTAAAGGGGAAAAAATAGAGAAAATGTAAGATATGGACAATAGCAGTCATCATTCAGTGAAACTATATACAAGTGCCTGATTGCAAATCTTCTCCACAGTGGAAAAAACTCCGAGATGTCAGACAACAGCTTTCAATTTTTCTGGTGTCTGGTGGCTCTTATCTAAGGGGGATACCGCTCCTTCCAGTTTAAGAATTCTGTATCTTGCCAAGATTCCAAAAGGTAATATTATGTAGCAACCTAAAGTTAGATCAGCATAAAACTAAAGAGTTGCATAAAGGAAAAATAGTTGACCTCTGAGGACCTTTGAGGAAGCTGTCCAGTATGTGTAATATATTATGATTGCCTTAAAATACAATCAACAAAGCAGGGGTGAGAGTTCTACTATTTGTATGTATTGAAAAGTCTGGGCTCACTTAAGTTTTCCAGACCCTTTATAAATGGATGTTTAAAATATTGGTCATCTGTTCCTTATATATTTCTGTAAAAAATACCAATTGAATCAATTTTATCTATGCAGGTTGTCCTCAACCTATGAACATAATTGACTCATAAGTAGAATCATCACATGACCAAATTCAATTTTATCACCAATTTTACAGAAAAAGGCATAGTACAGTCATAGGACTGCAACTGGTCATAAATGTTAGCCAGTTGTCAAATACCCGAAATATGTTCATGTGACTGCAGGGGTAGTCAGGCAGTCATAATTTCAAAGATGGGTTGTAAGATTTTTTTTGAGTTCACTGTAATAGTCGGTAAGCAACTAGTCATAAGCCAAGGACTTCCTGTAACATAAAATAAAGTGTTATTTTGAGTAAATAATCATCATAGTCATTTATTAAACCTGTATGCGATCTGATTTACAACACTCTAGGTGGCTCACAATAATTAAACAAAGAAATTACAATAAAATCAATGAAAAATAAAAGAAAGATAAAAGATGGCATGTGCAACAGACCAGATGGAATGAAGTGAAGAGTCGCACTATCCCTTGCCAAAGTGAATATTCTTTTATTACATGTTCATATGCCTAGGCTTGCCTGCAGACGTGCATGAAAGTTTTGAAATATTTCAAATTCAAAAAAATAATAATCTTGTTTTAAGCATGAAATAATTGTTTTACACTTGAAATATTTCATTCTAGAAATATTCTGAATTGAAAATAACCCTATTTTGAGTTTGGAGCAAGCGTTTCATGCTTGGAACACTTCAAGCTTGGAAAAAGCACCCAATATATTTTTTAAACAATAACCAAAATTCACGAGTAAGAGAAACTTTGTGTTTTGTTCTGAGAGGATTCTAATAAATGTATTTTAACTTTGTTAATACCTGTCAACTGGGTACATCAGACAAAGAAAGTTTAAAAATACTTTATCATATTGGCTAGTAACTGAATCTTGCAAATCTCACTGTACTTTACTCCCTACTGTTTATTTATTTATTTTATTTTAATTCCATTTATATCCCGCCCTTCTCCAAAGACTCAGGGCGGCTTACAAACTTAGCAGTAGCCTTCATTCTATGTATATGCCTGCTTATTAGGGCTTTCACACACACCCCAAGCGGCATTATTACAAAGTCAGCTTAATTGCCCCCAACAATCTGGGTCCTCATTTTACCTACCTCGGAAGGATGGAAGGTTGAGTCAACCTTGAGCCTGGTGGGATGCGAACCTGCACTAATTGCAGGCAGCTGGTGTTACTTAAGGAGACATTAGCCCACTGCTCCACCAAGGTTCCTTCTTATATTCTTCTAGTAAGAATATGTAGAAGGAGGTATCCATCTGAATTGTTTCCTCCTCCTCTCAGACTGCTTTGGGTTTGAGTCACACATTTCTCCTTGTTGCTCTGACAATCGATCTGGCTTATCTGTCTCAAGGCCATCTTCTTCATTCTCTACAGTAACTTTATCCTCTTGATAAGTTTATTAATGAAATATATGACATCTCATTATTATAGGCCTAGGTAAGTACAGTGTGTGATTAGAAGCTGGAAAAGTCAACAGTTGGATAGTTAAACTAACAAATCTAAACCAAAACTGTAACTGAATCTTCTGCTTTAATGCAGATTTATAAGCAAGCCAACATACGGCTGGATGTTACCAACTCTTAATGTGTAATATATGGGTATCTGAATTACTACTGCAATAGAACAATAGTACCCAAAATCAGTTATGGAGGGGAAGTGTAAGATGATGGTTGGACAGAAATATGGGACCAATCCCAAATATGGAACCAATCTCAATATTTAGCTAGGAGTCTGTGTATGTTTGTGTGTGTTTGTACTTTGTGCTGAAAATTGTGATTGGAGATGTATGTATGTATGTTCTGTAATTCAGAACAATTTATTTTATCTCCAAGTCAGTCACAGATAGGGCTGTTATGAAAGTGTTTAAGGAGTAACTGGAAGACAAATATATTGGATCATTAGAAATAAGCAGAGGGACTGGTTAAAGGAATGAGATAAAGAATTGAGAAGGAAACAGATAGGCTCACACTCAGACACCTAGAAAGAGACCTATAAGATTCTGACATTGACTTGATAAACCCTGGCAGGAAATGAAACTATGCTGGGACCTACAGGGTACCATGGTTTCCTGTTTCATAATCATAAGGAGATCATAATCATAACAGAATTTTCCCCTTGTAATAACATGACTCCTAATTGTAAGCAATATCATCATATATTTCATATAAGTATATGTTCAGTATCAGTCCTCATCAGATGAACCCTCTCTAGTTTAAGTTTGAATTTGTCTTCTCCATATCATACACATAGTATCCTTACACACATCTGTCAGCCCTGATGCAAAAAAAAGAAAAAGAAAAGAGCTTTGTAGTTGACATCCTTTTTTGGGGGGCTCACCAAGCAATTCAGGACTAACTACCAACATCATTTAATATGTAACTGGCTATTTTCACAATGTCAAGGAAACAAAACATTTTTCACAATTTATGAAAGACATTTCAAAATTCTTTGGCAGATATTAATGGAAACCTGGAGGAGGAAATATACACTGCATATGGCTGAGAAGTCAGATAGGGTAAGATAGAGCAAGGTTTATGGTTCTTTCAGCAAATTGGTGGAATTATGCTCTTCCAAAAATAATCAGGACAGCAACATTCCTAAGCATTATCAAAGGAATGATGAGCAAGGTAAATTATCAAAAGCATTTTTTAATTTAAAACATGCAAGTTTTTATTTTGTATACTGCCCAATTCCTAAGTAATTCTGGGTGCTTAGTAGAGAGATAGTTAGATATACAACTAACTGGAGCAGCAAAAATACTAACACAAAGCAAAACAAAATGGGACTCACAATCGCCCTGTTCCAAGGCCCCTGAAAATGACCAGGTCTTCAGTGATTTCCTGAATGATGTAAGGATGGGGAGACATTAAAATCTCTGAGAAGGGATAATTCCAGAGGACAGGAATTGCAAAAGAGTTGGTATCCTTTCTAGGTCCCGCAAACTGATGTCCATTATGTTTTGATGGGATCTGCAGTACACCTACTCTGCTGGGTACCGTTACTTGACCCCACCATCCCCTCCATCTGACTAGGGAAAAAAATATTTTCATCCCCATCTAAAGTATACAGTAAAGATTGTCTGTAGTGAACTAATTCTATGTGGTTGGAGAAATGTTGGAAAAAGAGACCCTCCCAAGAAGTTTAAAAGTACAATTGTCTTATATATAATAGCACAAAAGGTTTATTATAAATTAATTTCACAGCATGGTTTCACTCCCTCTTTTCCAAAGCTTTTTTCCTTTTTTGTTGGAAAAGGACGCCAACAAATTGAGTGATTTAGAGCTCTTGAATCTTACCGGATGCCCTATTGTTTTCCAGTCTCTAATTACTACAAATCATCATTTACTTTGAAAAGATGTCCAGTGTGACAAGTAAGGGATGAAAAGTCAAACATCTGCAATGAAATACATCAGCACAAAAGTGGTTTAAGTACAAGAAAAAATGTCTTCAATTTAAATATTTGACTAAGCAGTATTTGAAGTTGTGGTAGTTTTGCAAATGATGGAATGTATGTATTTAGCTGGAATTAGGAACGTGGATGCATTCTGGCATGTATGGCCACAGAATTATAACAGGGTGAATGAGAATTATTGCAAATCAATTCTATGCATATAATCTATCCTTTTGGTAACTTTTACTGCTTTCATTTTGGAAACTGGACACTTGACATGTTAAGTAGTCAGCATAAAATAAAACTATGACCTTGACTTGACAGCCCTGTCTAGCATCCCCCGCCCAAACTGCACATATCATAACTATCCTATGATCTAATAAGTATCTAAATGTAATTAACTGGATTAAAAAATGCCAGTGCCTCAATCAAATATGTATTCTTATCAGAGTTCTGAGACAGGAGTAAATTGGGACATTTAAAAAACTGGGACCTCATCCAAGCTGTGATCTGATCAGGGTTCAATGGTTATAATAAATTGGAACTATTAAAACTGGGATCTCATCCAACACTTTATTTTGTCTAAACCACAGTACCGAGTGCTGCTAAGTCAGGAATATTCAGGAAATGGAAGGAATTAACCCTTACCAGATATGAAGCAAAATATGTGGGAGTGCAAGATAGAGAATATTATTCTGATGGTAACATTATGAATTAAATAATGACAATATTTCACTCTCATAATAATGTAGGATTATTTGTTCTGATTCAGCCATATGGTAGTTCTGACTTACTCCATAAATACATGCAACTTTTTTTAGATTTTATTTTGCCTTTATTACTATATAAGTAATTCAAGACAGAGAACATATCTAATACTCCATCTTCCTTCTATTTTTGCCAAAGCAACCATGTATGAGTTGGGTTTAGCTGAGACAGTGTGACTGGCCTAAAATCACCCAGTGGCTTTCTTGCCTAAGGCAGGACTAGAACTCACAATCTCCTGGTTTCTAATCTACCTTAACCACTAAAGCAAACTGGCTCTATGGATTATGGCCTTGATTGTCTCAATCTAGAGAATAAAGGCACAGGTTTTCATGTTGCTTCTGTTTTTAAATGAGGTAACATTCTTTGAAAATTAGCCACACAAGAATTTGTTTTTGTTGTATCTTCCATGCATTTTTTTATTGTCAATGTCCAGGGAAATACAAGCTACAATTAAAAAAAAGCACATAACAGCAGCCCTAAATACAATAAGAGCAATGAAAACACCAGATAGACTTGCTAGTTAAAATTTACAAGTATAAGAGGAAAACAACAGAGAAGAAATAAGAGAAAATAAAACAATATCAATAAAATAAAAATAAAAATAAAATTAGGACAAAAGGACTTACTAGTGATATCATTCCAAGTTTATGACATCTTGAGGCTGCTTATGACAATAGCTGATGATAAAACCTTGGCAACTCTGTTTGTAATAGCAGGCTTAAACCAGCTCTCCCTCACTGAAAACCTGATCTCTACCAGAGGGTGGTATAGGCAAACCAGGGCCTAAATTCTCATAAAAAGGATAGTAAAGAAATACCTGTACTAAGGTTTTGGGATTTAATCTGACTACAGGGGCAAGGAATCTCATTAAATGGGGTTTTATTAAACTTTGCATCCTGTACTGCCCAGGATAGAACATGGGGCTGAGCAAACCAGATTGAACAGATAGTTTGCAGGTCTAAAAGGTTTTCAGAAAGGAACCCACCCTTGTAGAGTGTCTCATGCACTAATATTAATTTTCATATCACATTTTTGGGAGGAGGGGAGGAATACAATAAAGCATTGTAAACATTAGTAAATTAAAATTAGATTTCTCAGTTACTCCATGTTTTTTTCAAAATGGATCTGAATTTAGCTTATGCCAAGTATCCACAGCTGCAATATTAAAGTTCATTTTCTCAAATATCAAACAGATACATATTGATTTAAAGCGTATTAGCATGCGGCAATGCTCAGGGCTGAAAAGACAATGCAGGATAACTCTTGAGCTTTGCAAGGCTTTGTGGAATTCAAGGAAACCACAAACTTGAAATAATTTATTAGACCCCCAAGACTAACATTCATTTCTTCAGATATACAGCTACAGAAAACAAGGATTAGCTTTATATTTTGCTTTTTTTATTTTCTGTATATAAGCCTAATTTCTGTAAGACAATAGCATGTCCATTAATACAGTGAGCTCTTTCCGTTTTCATAAAAGAGCCAGTTTGGTTTAGTGGTTAAGGCACCAGGCAAGAAGCCAGGAGATTCTGAGTTCTAGTCCCACCTTTGGCATGAAAGCCAGCTGATTGACTGTGGGCCAACCACTCTCTCTCAGCCCAACCCATCTCACAGGATTGTTGTGGGGAAAATAGAAGGAAGGAGTATTTTGAGCATTCATCACCTTACTTGTAAAAAAATAATTAAATCGGGATAAAAATTTTGAGAAGGAAGGATTTCAGCATATGTTCTCCTCAAGAAGGTCACTGTAATCTTTTATTTAGCAACTAGAAGAGCTCCAAAGCAGATCTGCAGGTTCTGAGCACTCTGACTCTGAAATCAAACATGGGATTTGTAAAACAGTGCCTAACATTTAAAGAATTCTAATTTTAAGAAAGGCATCCTAATTTATTTCTTTTAAAATATTTAATTTTGATGAAGGGTTGCTCAGTTGAAGCCTTAAAAGACAGAAATATTGCCTGTCTATCACAGGTGCCAGTGGGGGGATTGCCCATATAGATCTGTGACTGGAGGATTCTTCTGAACTCATGGCTCCTAGTAAGGCAACATGGGAGTGTGTGTGCTGTGCCTAGGGGCTCCTTTGTACAGCCTTGTCTTCTGTGCCAGTTGTGGTTTTACTTAATGCAAGACACCCCGGCAATAGTAATTCACTTTCTCATTACTACCTGGTTAGATTACACAATGCTGCTACACAGGGCTGCTTTTAAAAAACATTCAGGAGCTACAATTAAGCCAGAATACTAACTGGCACCTATTGTTGGGATCATATCACACTTATGTCTCAGGCCTTGCACTAGCTTCTGAGTACAATTTAAAGTGTTGGCTTTGACCTATAAAGTCCTTTATGGCTTGGCACCTACTTATTCCCAGAACACTTATTTCAACTGGAATCAGCCCAACTTATATGGTCATATTGGAAGGAACAGTTAATAGCTCCCTAGGAAGTAAAGGGGAGGGAGGGGATTGAAGCCAAAAATTGCTGTTTTTCAGTAACTGCTTTATCCTTTGGAGCAGTCTTATGGTGGAAATCAGACTGGCCCTTTCTTTGGATGCATCTAGAATTTTTTTTAAAAACCAAGCTGTTGATAAATCATTTACATTCTAGAATGAGCCATCACTATAACATAATGATTCAACATGATTATCTATGTGTTGTTCTATTATGTTTGATTATGCCATGGTTTATTGACTGTAATAAGCTTATTGTGAATATTTAAATCAGTTTTAATATAGCTTGTAAACCATTGCGAATTGGACTTGACTGTAGTGGCACATAAATGTAATAAACAAATAATCTATCCAGGGAGACACACTCTTTCTCACATACATTTCTAGACTATACTAAGATCGAGAATGGAATAACAAGACATCAGTAGCATCAAGTAGGTAAACCACAATGGAGATAACTTTCTCTTTATAAACATCCCCATAACAGCTATTGAAGTTAGGGATGAGGTTGATAGCACTCAAGGGAGAGTGGAGACAAACTGAATTCTAGTCAAAGCAATAACTAATGTACTAAACATGCATATATAAGTTGTATATGCAAAATGACTACTTGGAGTGCAATGCTGTACCAATGGAAATGTGTATATCTAAAGAACATGTTGAAAAGAACTCACATACATATGATAAACAAAAGGACAACAAATTTAGCAAGGCTAGTCTTATTCTGGAACACATTTATTCCACAGTAATATTTGCATCTATTGGTATTTAGATGACTGGATTAAAAAGTGGCTACTAAATATTAAGAACATCCCATGGAAAGGTCTGAAGACATTGCTTAGTTTGTTAGCCATTCCATGAAAAGATGTTTCCTTCATTATAGGTTTATGACACACTTACGGAGTTCGAGACTTTGTGAGAAACAATCTCCTGGTGCCATTTATCATAGAACTCTTTCTGAACTTGAATCCAAATTCTGTGGCTCGAATGAAAGAGCACTTCCCCAAGAGGCACTTTTCTTGCCAGGCAAAACAGCAACAAAGGCAGTCCAATCAGAAAGAAAATATAGTCTCTCTCCTCAGATATATTGTGTGGAGAAAAGGAAAAAGACAGAATAACAGAGTTGGAAGGAACCTTGGAGGTCATCCAGTCCAACCCCCTGCTCAAGCAGGAAACCCTATACCATTTCAGACAAATGGCTGTCCAGTCTCTTCTTAAAAATTCCCAGTGTTGGAGCATTCACAGCTTCTGGAGGCAGGTTCTTCCACTGATTCCACTGTTCTAACTGTCAGGAAGTTTCTCCTTAGTTTTAGATTGCTTCTCTCCTTGATTAGTTTGCATCCAGGTTTCTTGTCCTGCCTTCAGGTGCTTTGGGAAATAGGTTGACTCCCCTCTTCTTTGTGGCAGTCCTTTAGATATTGGAAGACTGCTATCATGTCCCCCCTCGTCCTTCTTTTCATTAAACTAGACATACCATACCCAATTCCTGCAATCATTCTTTGTATGTTTGAACCTCCAGTCCCCTAATCATCTTTGTTGCTCTTCTCTGAACTCTTTCTAGAGTCTTAACAACTTTTTTATATTGTGGTGACCAAAACTGGTGGCAGTGTGGTCTTACCAAGGCATTATAAAGTTATATTAACACTTCATGTGGTCCTGATTCTATATCTTTGTTACAGTAGCCTAGGACTGATTTAAAATACCCTTTGTTGTTATGAAGGGTTAAGATAATCCCTATTCTTTAATTTTGATGGCAAGTCAAAAGAACCATGACCTGACTGGTGGGGTCTGACTGGCAGAATCTACTTCCTGCTACTCTATGACTCACACCTCTTCCTGGTTGCTGTCTGCCAGTGGAAACTCACTGATCTTTGGATAAGGATCTTTTTTCATAACTATTATAAGGGTCTCTTGCTTGAGCAGGGGGCTAGACTAGAACACCTCCAAGGTCCCTTTCAGCTCTATTCTGATTGAAAAATCTTTTTCTACCTTTCACTGTATAAACATAGGAACACCACCAAACTATCATGTTAGCAGATATGGAAAATTCATAGTAGATAGCTAACAAACTTTTATCAATATCAGTAATTAGGAAAGCAGTTAAAATCTATAAAATCCAGATGAGTGGCTCAGGCTCACAATATCATTTTTCTGCTATTTCTAGACACTGCAATTGTTAAGATTTACAATAAGATTTACAATAAATTAATATCTCCCCTAAAGAGGAATGTGCAACTAAGTGTGCAGAGCCTTCATTCCTGTAAATCATTTCTAAGTCTGTTCAGAAGGTAAGATAAAGTATGAAGTTTGTGAAGTCACTGGCAGCAAGATTTACAGCACAAGCTCACTGCATGGTGGTGATTGCCATTAAAATCTCAGGCCTGAACTAATTTATACATTACAGGATTAGTGAATCTTGGAGCAGAGTTATAAAATTCAGCCTTACTCTCCGGGTAAACCCTCATTATGTTAATAGAATAGCAACAGCATTAAAGTTTCACTCATCTTGATAACTTAGATAGCATTTTGGGTGTGCATTTTTTACACTAGTATGTCATAGGAAAGCTAGCTTTAGTTTTTATTCTTCATAAAATCAGCTGCTATGTTATCAAGACCTTGGCAATACATTATTTCTTTTTTGCCAGTATCATTCATTACACTAAGCTCTTGAACTACCTCCCACATGGATATTCAAAGTTTGGTAACTGAAGCATCATGCAAATGAATTACCTCAAGCATGCTAAAAATACGTGTTCCACAACATGAATGTCTTTAGAGTCTTATATCCATTCTGGAGCAAGCCATTAAAAGCTGAACACCAAGGGATGGGAAACTGCTGCACACCGAGCAATTGCCAGAGCTGCTAAAATCTGGTTAGGTTGGTAGTGATGTTCTCCAGGCTTATGGTCTTTGTTCTCCAGACTTATGGTTCTGGGGGACTTCAATCTGCCATTCATGGCCACCATCGAGCTAACCCACATCATCTCTGGCATGACTTACAAGGGAGGCTACATGTTAGACATAGTTTTTAATCACATGACAGTGGAGACATGATCTAAAGTTGGGAAATGTTACTTGAATGTTTACACTGGAAAAATTGAAGAAAAAAACCTTCTAGAAGTTTATTTAGAAAAGGAGTAACTAAAACCAAAATATGTGCATGCGCAGACTGCAATGTGGATACATATACACAATTTACAGTACTTTAAGAATAAGAAGAATCAATGTGGATGACATTTTTGTAGTGATAACTCACTCCTCCCCCATACAGACTAAACATGCATTTTAAACACAAAGGTACCATATAAACAGACACTCTAATATTGCCATTATAATCAAGGAAAAGGCAACTGTGTTCTCTTCAGATATTTCTACTTTTAGCCAGCATGGTCAAAACAAGGTGTTGTGATAGTAGTTCAAAACATCTGGAGGCACCAAGTATCATATCCCTGTGGTAAATCATTGGAATTAATTTCTGGTGTGCATGAAGTAGGAGGGCTTTAAGAATCATCTGAATGGGACACAAGGCACTCTACCGGTGTGATCATGATTGATAAGGTCTGCATTTCTGTTGCCTTTCCTGAGGACTTGTCTCATTCAATAAACTATTAGTAAAAGAGTGGAGCTATATTTATATTAGCAGCTGCAGCCAAAGGTTGTTATGCACTGGAACTTACTTGTGTGACATGCTTGGTAAAACAAAAGCCTTCTTCTAAGCAACATTGACCAACACTGTGTTCAGAGAGATGACACATTGATATGTTATATAAAATTGACAGAGAAAATAGGAATGACCTCCTTGTCTATATGGCATAAATTAAGCCCTCCTTTGGGATTCATGTTATTCATTTTTTTCTGTAAAGGAGAAATAAATGATAGAAAACTATCCAGGGAAAAATGGTATTTCTTTTCTTGTTTAATTGTAGAATAAAAATCAAATATTTGAGTTAAAAATATCATGTAGGTTCACTAGCTTCTAAGCACACCTGCTGTTCCTCATTTCTGTCTCAAATGATTCCAGGTCAAAAGGTGAATAATTATTAGACAAGATAAACCAGAATTATAAAGGCATGGAACCGAGTATTTTTAATAGGTTCTTACCAATTAACTGTCACTCCGGGGATTATATTCTATTTTGAAAGAGAATTTACCACTACAAGAAATATTAACAATTACGCCATGTCTGTCCAATTGGAATATTAACCTAGAAACAGACGGGATCATTCCCAGAAGTCTGCCAACATTTTAACAAATGGCAGTGGTCCTTTAACAGATGGGATGCATACTCTGTAATGTGCCAGGATCCCAACAATGAACATGAGCTTCCATAAAAATGAAAGACATGTACCTTACAATTGCCAGCGATAGATTTCAGTGTCATCAATGCAAATGCTGGCTAAGCATATAGACTGACCACCAATTATTGGCATGGTTGGATAAACCTTAAAGCTAATTTTATCATTTGTGTAACATAATGTATATTTTTATAAACATTTTATAAATAATAATAAAAAACAAGTGCTGAATTTAGCAAGTGATGTCAGGCTTTTTTGTGTTTCCAACCACAAGCTAGGCATGATAGACAAGACATCATTGGAAATGTGGCCTGTATATTATTTAATTATTTCACATATTTATTGACATAGAATAGACAATCATTACATATTACTTTTTAGATGTACGATTTCTCAATGTAGGATTCTGTGTGCAACTTACATTATAACCTGGTATTTGTGACTTTTTCTACATTACTTTTCCAATATAGTCCTAAGTAAACAATTTCTTCTACATTCAATTTTTAAAAGTGAAAGTAATCCTCATGTACATTTTAAACTCAGTTTACCCAAAACACACTGACAACTTTTGCACACAGATGCTGTTTTGTAACAATCTTCCCATTAAGAATCATAGAAATTCTTGAGTACCTACCGTAGCATTTGCTGGCCAGTGCTCAGCTTTCCTTTCCACTGAAGACTAGCGAATAAGAAGAAGAACACACCCACACACTCACACGTAGACAAACACGCAAGCACTGAGCTCACCTTTCCCGTTCCTCCTTCATCTTTTCTAGGTCAACTTCTTTGAGTGTACTTTGCTTGGAGTTTCCCTTCTGATCACCTTTTACACCTTTATCCTCTTTTTTCTTGCCAAACCTGATTTAAAAATGAAATTTCATATTAAAATAAGCCAGAAATATTATGAAAGTCTTAAGAGCTGATTTAAACAGACTGATTTAAGCAAACACAATACATTCGATAAAGCTGACTCAAGGAACTTAGATTTTATAGAGTATAACTTTTCCATAAATTTTTCATTATAATTTCCATTTTTATTGTTTTAGAAATATTTATCTTTTATGATTTTAATGCTTTCAGTGTTGCAAAACATAATCACTTTGAAAGGAGATGGGCAGCAAATTAATTAAATGAATGAATGAATGAATGAATGAATGAATAAGGAAGGCATGTAGGAGTATCTATGGAGATTCTCAGTCATCTAGGTCATGATTGTCCCAAAGGTGCTTTTACACGAGGCAACTGAACTTTCTTTTTTCTCTTTGAAGACCTTCTGCTTCTCATCCAAGAAGCTTCTTCAGCTTTGACTGGATGGTGGGGAATCTTCAGCCAACACAACATAAGTGCACACTTCAAACCCAAGAATACACTAAGGCAGAAGCTTGTCCACCCTAAGGATAAAACACCCAGACACAAACTGAGCAATATGATATATGCAGTACAATGCAGTGAGCCATGTTCAGATCTGTACATTGGGGAAACAAAACAACCACTTCATAAATGTATGGCACAACACAGGAGAACAAACCCACCAGGACAAGATTCAGCAGTCCATTTACATTTAAGACAAAGGCCACTCTTTTGAAGAAAGCAAAGTCCACGTTTTGGACAGAGAGGACCGGTGGTTTGAAAAAGGGGTCAAATAGGCCAACTATGTCAAAACTGAACAGCCCTCTTTCAACAGAGGAGGAGGGATACGTCTTCAAAGGGGGGGGGGGAAGGCCAGTTGCCTCATGAAAAAGCACCTTTGGGACAAGGCATTTAGGAAAATCTCTAGGGACAGTCCAAGAAGGGGAGCAATTATGTGGTAGAAAATATGGGAAACCCTAGTTCTGCCAATTTCCCAAAATATGAAAAAACCTGGCCAACCAGTATCAAAGATACTTTAAAAACATGAGCAAAGAGAGTGAAATCCCTAAATACTTTAGCCCAAAGTCAGTTATTTCCAAGCATAAAACAAGGTGATGAAAACATATGAAGTAAACTCAGCTTCAAAGAAAACAACAACCATTTAATGGGGAGATTCTCTTAATTTCTTTTATTAAATTATGTGGAGGAGAGCCTTGAAAGACCAATCCAGTTCTGTCTCCCAAAAGTTTACTGTGATTGTTTTGAGGGCTTTACTGGGCCATTGGTGCACCTTTGTAAAGATGGAAAAGATCCCTCCTCAGACAATTAAAATTACTACTTAAATCTTCAGGAGAATGGGGCTACCCTGACATCGAGCAGTTACAGTCTGAAATTATTTCTTAAGCCCAAATTTTTACTCATCATTGCCTGCATAATTTGAATTCATGTATACCCTTTTCTTAATTGATTCACCATTTATTTCTAATGCTGTATTATTAATAAATATATTATTCTTTCTAGTTTTTGTAAAATTAGCAACACTAACCATTATCTCTTTTCATTCAAATGCTACCTGGTGCTAATAGACCTTTATAAAAGGCATTCAATAGGTATGTTTCATACATGTGCACACATAGTGGTATGAATGTCTATGTATAAATTATATTTATGAATATCTTGAATATGTGCGTATCTGTATGTATGTATCTCTATAAAAATAAAATGTTCAGGACATTCTTCAGTTATTTTGGGTGTCTCTAGAAAATACTGTTTTATTCATTAAGCATCTCTCCTGTTTCCCAAAAACGTTGGCATTTTTTCAGTCAGCAAAATTGAATTCCTGACTTTAATTTCATTATTATATAACTTGCAATACTACTGAATTCCAATAATGAGTCTCCAGCTTACTATAGTATAAAGCAAGTCTCTAAAAGGAAACCACACAATACTGCTTGAAGACTCCACGTATTAATTGCCAATTAAAAATATCTTGTTCTGTGTAAATTCAGCATTTGCATAAGTGTGTGCACTAGGTGCTTACGCAAAATAGCAGAGGTTATGGATATGGATATCCCTTCATATACTGATTGTCACAGAGTAGACAAAGCACCAATTTATGATAATACTACTGCTATTATCTGCAGTTTTTCTCTTTCTGAGTTCTTTCCAGTATTCTTGTTCATTTTTGCTCTTTTTTGGTAAAAATATAAAAGTTGAATGGGGCATGTATGAATTATCTACAGTAAAAAAAAAGAATAATACAATCAACAATGAATAGGTGCTGAATGAATGTGGGTACATTGCAAAAATGAGTGATCAGTTCAAAGGACAAATATTTAAATGGATCATGAAGAAGGAAAGTAACATCATTGTTGAGAACCAGTTTGGTGTAGTAGTTAAGGCACCATGCTAGAAACTGGGAGATCATGAATTCTAGTTTTGACTTTGTGCTTTGGGAACAAAACCAGCTGGTCACCTTGGACCAGTCACTCTCTCCTAACCCTAGGAAGACAGCAAGGGAAAACCATTTCTGAAACTCTTGCCATGAAAACTGCAGTGTCTAGACTAGGCAGTTGCTAGTAGTCAAGAAAGACTTGAAGGAACTAAAAGTGTATATACCAGAGAGCCTGTTTTTTTTCTTATTGTATACTGTAATATTTTTATTGCTAGTTTTTTTTTTTAAAAAAAAGATGTATAGGTTCTGTTACATATTATAAAACAATTGCTACTCTCTTTACCAGCAGCTAGGAAGAAGAAATTATATGGTCTCAAAACATGTAATTCTGTTTGGGAATTCCTGACTGATTTTGCTCAGGCAAAAAATATTCCTTTTTCCATACCCATCACGGAGCACATTGCTTATGGGCCAAAAGGAATGAAGGGAAAAGAGCAGGAAATAATCAACTCAAAATAAGCAGAATGTTTTAGTGGAAGGCAAGCACCTGCCTAGGGATAAGCATCAGCAGAAGTTTCACTGAATAAAAAATACTTCTTTCTCTCTAGTGAATTCAGATAGGAGATCTAAACACTGTTCTGTAGAGAAATCTCCACTTCCTTGAATTTTTAGCAGGCAGAAATATCATCAAAAAGAGTTGAGTATTTGAGATAATCAATTATTCTATCACATAATAACTTTACAAGCTTAATCAGATAGTGTAAAATGGCCCTCCAGCTAATTCTGGAAAGATCTGAATCTAATAGCAGCCCAGAAGAGAGCTTTCTTGTCTAATACATACATACATATTAAATGGATAACACATTGCTTTCATAGATGCTGCGTTCTAACCACACCATGTTTTATTGTTCCTGCTCTCCTTCCCCCTCTTCCTAGTTTTATTTAAGCAGACCAGAAGTTTAATATTTGATTTTGCCTATGCTAAAGTTTTTACCGAGTAATACTGCCCCAGTCTTTCTATGGTTATAGGAACAATACAGAAGATGGACCAAAATAGAAAAAAATTGAAGTTGCTTCTCTTCCCTCTTTAGACCCTGATGCTGCCTTTTTACACACACACACACACACACACACACACACACACACACACACACACACACACACACTATATATATATATGTGTGTGTGTGTGTGTGTGTGTGTGTGTGTGTGTGTGTAAATTTTAGATTGCTAACAAAGAATTAAAGGGAGACTGATTGTTAGCAATCTAAAATTTACACAAATATGAGCTGTCACTGTTGTGACTACTGCCTGTCGATGGCCTTCGGTTAGGCTGAAACAGGAAATAAAGATTTGTCCCATGTTTGGGGCCTAGCAAGGTAGTCTAAATAGTTAACAAGCTATATATATATATATATCCATCCCCCAAACTTCATAGTATCACCTGGCAATTATAACAAGTAGATACTGTAACAAGAAGAGTGCTATTAGATAGTGATGTATTATTATTGTCAAAATCTGGATAAACTAAAGTAAGATTATATACTAATGGACTGTAAGTAAATCCAGATGAAAATAGCTCTCTTTGTTATTTTTGGCTTTATACCAAAACTGTGGGAAGTTGCATAGTACACCTGCCATACCAAATATACTGCCTTTTTGTAACCTTGGTTCGATTTTTAAAAAATAAAATAAAATAAAAATCTTTTTTTTTTGCCTTTTACAATATTTTTAGAAAGTTCTTCCTGCTAGTTTTATATCAAAGCTGATGTCTGTAAGTTATCTGGTTTCCAAACATTCAGGTGTTAAAACTATGGCAGCAAACATGATACAGTCCTCAGGAGACATGCTCATCTTTAAGGTGCAACAAGACTCTCTAGGCAAGAAAAAAAACATCAACAGCTTCCATGAGTTCAAGCGCTCAGCACTCTCTCCTCCAATTTTCCCCCATAACAGCCCTGGCTTGCTTGGCTCCTTCATATGCGCGATGAAGCCTCCCACATCTCGAGGCCTTGGTTTTACTCTGCAATTTAGTTTGTTAGATCTGGGCTGCTATTAGATTCAGATATTTCCATTAAATTCAGATATTTCCAGCATTTGCAATTATAAGAAAGGAATGGAGATGTTAGCAGCCTTTGATGTACAAGAGACATAAGATGATATAGTAACAGAAGATTCCTAAAAGGCTTGTCTTTGAAAGAGTACAGTGGAACTAATAATTCCTGCCACTTTATATCTTAAGAAAAATCCCGGCTATCAAATGAAAAATTGCACTTATTCAAAAAATGCTAAAGAGGGGCACTTTATATGAGTTCCAAAAGACTATTTGAAACAAACAAACACACAAAAACATCCAGTACCAAGCCACATTTACTAAGTTGTTTCAGTTATTTTTAAAAACCAACATTCTCATACTATCCAGAAATATACAGTAGATGCTTCCTGATAAATAATGGTAATGTTAGACTGATAGTTCAATTAGGAGAGAAAAGCCTCCTGTGATGAATAAAACCACTGGGTATTTAATATATTAGGCCTTTCAAAATGGTTTCCTCAAACTATATGAAAAGGAGACAGAAAATAAAATTAAGAACATTCTGGCCTTCGGCCACTCTGCGTAATATTATGGGAGCATCAGCTGAAGTTTGCAATAAGCTATGAAAGCAGTTACAGCTATAATCCATTAGTATGCAGCTTGCAATGGAATGGCAATATCCAAATGCACTAGGTGTATTAGCTGTGCATACAAAAGCAGGAAAGGATTCTCTTTTCTGCAATTCCCAATCAAAAGAGCAAAAATAGGTGAGTCATCCCAACGAGAAAAATCTAAAATAATGCAGCCAAGAACAATTTGTGCAGTCGCAATGAATTCCCCTCTCCTGATATTACCTTTAATAGATTACCTTTAATACAAGTTTTTAAATTTCATATCTGGTTGCAAGAACATCAATAAATTGTTGGTGTTGCCCAGAACGTTTTGTTGCCATCTTACATAAACCATCTCAAATAAGGTATAAAAACAGAAGTATAGAATTGTTCTGATCCAGCTGGATAGTCTATCAACATAACAACCCTGCTTGACTCAGCCTGGCAAGATGGAGTAACTTTGGGTTTTTGCACACACACACACACACCCCAGGGTCTGATGATTTGTCATCTCTGATTCTGGATGGGGTTGCAGTTCTCCTGACTGAGCTGGTGTGCAAATTGGGAGTCCTCGTGGTCTCATGGCTCCTGCTTAATGAGCAGGTTGGTGGCTGTGGGAGAGGTATCTTTGCACAGGTTTGTCTGTGGCTCCAGTTGCATCCTTTCCTGGACAAAGAGGCCTTGCTCATAGTCACTCATGCCTTAAGTCACCTGCTGGCTGGAGTATTACTATGTGCGTTACATAGCTTGCCCTTGAAGACAGTGAGAAGTTACAACTGGCCCAGAACATAACAGTACATAGAGTATTGGGTGTCCATAGGTTTACCCATGTTACACTTTTGTTATATAAGCTGTACTGGCTTCCAGTTTTCTTCCAGGTGCAATTCAAGGTGGGTGCAATTCAAGGGATGTGGTTATTTGTGGGACCACTTTTCCCTAAGAATATCTGCCTGTCCTACTAGATCTGACAGGGTGGGCAGGTTCCAGGTTCTCTTCCTGAAATTTTGGCATCTAGCAGGATCTTGGAAGTGTACCTTTTCCATGGCTGTCCCACCTTGTAGAACACCCCACTGCTGGTGATTCTACAGCCTACCACTCTCCCAGCCTTTGGAAGGCCATTAAGTCTTGGCTTTTTATTAAAGTGCTTAGGATTGTGTGGGTGGACACCATGAATAGAAGGTAGCTGAGCCTGTAATTCACATCCCAAGGGGGACAATTATAATGCAGGTTTTTTGTTTATTGTTTTTATGTCTGTTTTATTTATTGGCTTTCTGGTTGTTATAAGCTGCCCAGAGTTGTTTAAGATAGGCAGCCATATACATCTTTTAAATAAATAACAACTAAATAAATACAGAGAACGAAACTTGAATACTTTAATTTTCCATTTGAAAAAAACTGTTGTTGTTGTTAGTTGCGAAGTCGTGTCCGACCCATCGCGACCCTATGGACAATGTTCCTCCAGGCCTTCCTGTCCTCTACTATCTTCTGGAGTCCATTTAAGCTCACGCCTACTGCTTCAGTGACTCCATCCAGCCACCTCATTCTCTGTCGTCCCCTTCTTCTAGTGCCCTCAATCTTTCCCAGCATTAGGCTCTTCTCCAGTGAGTCCTTCCTTCTCATTAGGTGGCCAAAGTATTTGAGTTTCAGCTTCAGGATCTGGCCTTCTAAAGAGCAGTCAGGGTTGATCTCCTCTAGGACTGACCGGTTTGATCGCCTTGCAGTCCAAGGAACTCGCAGGAGTCTTCTCCACCACCATAGTTCCAAGGCTTCAATTCTTTGGCGCTCAGCCTTTCTTATGGTCCAGCTTTCACTGCCATACATTGCAACTGGGAAGACCATAGCCTTGACTATACGCACTTTTGTTGACAGGGTGATGTCTCTGCTTTTTAGTGTGCTGTCTAGATTTGCCATGGCTTTCCTCCCGAGGAGCAAGCGTCTTTTAATTTCTTGGCTACAGTCCCCATCTGCAGTGATCTTGGAGCCCAGGAAAATAAAATCTGTCACTACCTCCATTTCTTCCCCATCTATTTGCCAGGAATTGAGAGGGCCAGATGCCATGATCTTGGTTTTCTTAATGTTTAATTTCAATCCAAGTTTTGCACTCTCCTTCTTCACCCGCAACAAGAGGCTCTTTAGTTCTTCTTCACTTTCTGCCATTAGAGTGGTATCATCTGCATATCTTAGGTTGTTGATGTTTCTTCCGGCAATCTTAATTCCAACTTTTGATTCATCTAGCCCTGCCTTTCTCATGATGTGCTCTGCATATAAGTTAAACAGGCAAGGCGACAGTATACAGCCTTGCCGGACTCCTTTCCCAATTTTGAACCAATCAGTGGTTCCGTGTCCAGTTCTCACTGTTGCTTCTTGGCCCGCATATAGATTTCTCAAGAGACAAATAAGATGGTCTGGTATGCCCATCTCTTTAAGGACTTGCCAGAGTTTGTTATGATCCACACAATCAAAGGCTTTAGCATAGTCAATGAAGCAGAAGTAGATGTTTTTCTGGAACTCTCTAGCTTTCTCCATGATCCAGCGTAAGTTAGCAATTTGATCTCTAGTTCCTCTGCCTCTTCGAAATCCTGCCTGTACTTCTGGTAGTTCTCGATCCACATACTGCTGGAGTCTAGCTTGTAGGATTTTAAGCATAACTTTACTAGCATGAGAAATGAGTGCAATGGTGCGATAGTTTGAACATTCTTTGGCACTGCCTTTCTTTGGAATTGGAATGTAAACTGATCTTTTCCAATCCTGTGGCCACTGTTGAGTTTTCCAAATTTGCTGGCAAATTGAGTGTAGCACTTTTACTGCATCGTCTTTTAAGATTTTGAATAGCTCAGCTGGAATACTGTCACCTCCACTAGCTTTGTTGTTGCTCAGCTTTTCTAAGGCCCACTTCACTTCACATTCTAGGATGTCTGGCTCGAGGTCAGTGACCACCTCATTGTGATTATCAGGGACGTTAAGCTCATTCTTGTATAGTTCTTCTGTGTAATTTTGCCACCTCTTCTTAATCTCTTCTGCCTCTGTTAGGTCCCTGCCATTTTGGTCCTTTATCATGCCCATTTTTGCATTAAACGTTCCTTTCATCTCTCCAATTTTCTTGAAAAGATCTCTGGTCCTCCCTATTCTATTGTTTTCTTCTATTTCTTTGCATTGTTCATTTAAGAAGGCATTCTTATCTCTTCTAGCTATTCTTTGGAATTCTGCATTTAATTGGGCATATCTTTCTTTTTCTCCCTTGCTTTTCGCTTCCCTCCTTTCCTCAGCTATTTGCAAAGCTTCCTCAGACAGCCATTTTGCTTTCTTGCATTTCTTTTTCTTTGGGATGGTTTTGGTTGCTACCTGTTGTACAATGTCGCGAACCTCTGTCCATAGTTCTTCAGGCACTCTGTCTATCAGATCCAATTCCTTAAATCTATTTGTCACCTCAACTGTATATTCAACAGGGATATGATTTAATTCATACCTGACTGGCCTAGCGCTTTTCCCTACTTTCTTTAATTTAAGCCTAAACTTTGCAACAAGAAGCTCATGGTCTGAGCCACAGTCAGCTCCTGGTCTTTTTTTTTACTGACTGTATAGAGCTTCTCCATCTTTGGCTGCAGAGCATATAGTCAATCTGATTTCTGTGTTGACCGTCTGGTGATGTCCATGTGTAAAGCCGTCTCTTGGGTTGTTGGAAAAGAGTGTTTGCTATGACCATCGTATTCTCTTGACAAAATTCTATCAGCCTGTGCCCTGCTTCATTTTGTACTCCAAGGCCAAACTTGCCTGTTATTCCGCTTATCTTTTGGCTTCCTACTTTAGCATTCCAATCCCCCATGATGATAAGGACATCATTTTTGGGTGTTAGTTCTATAAGGTGCTGTAGGGCTTCATAGAACCGGTCAATTTCATCCTCTTCAGCACTGGTGATTGGGGCATAGACTTAAAACATAAAACAATCTGTTGTTATATTTTATCATCTCTCTTATCACAGTTGATAAAGGAGAAGCAATATTTCTCTGATGCTGTCTCAGGCAACCCTAAGTGCTGATTGCTACTTGGCCCACTGACACAGACTTTCCTTTGTTTCATTTTTTTAATTTTGAGGCAGGCTAAAAATGAACTTGCTGTTCTGCAAACCTACTTTGTTGCTCCCGTGATGAATTTCTTACACACAAGACTGGAAAGCGGTGACCATGGTAACATTTCATTTCTGTGCTGAAGAACTTGTTTCCACATCTCAAATGTGTTGATATTTACTTTGAGGATTAAAGAGCAGGGAGGTCTGCAAAGTCCCTAGACTTCTAATGTAGGGAAAACATCTGCTGGACAGAGTCCTAAGCAGATTGCTGACTAAATTCAGCAACTGGGAATTCTTTTGGTTAATTAGGTCTTCCATATCGGTAGATGTCACTGGAGCTAACTGAGAACACAATGTTATTTGAAGCATTTTGTGAGAAAAGAGCATTAACTCTAAAAGGTCAGTAACAGGAGAAAAACAATGTAATTCATACTAAGAGGTTGTCGTCTGTAGAAACTCAAACTCAAAAACCTGTTTGCAAACTCCACAGACCAACCCACCCACCCCAGCCCCAAACTTGGAGGGCGATGGTGAGGAAAAACTGAGATCTATGAGTATATACAAAATCAAAAACAAACGGAATGGCAAAAAGAGAAAAAGTAGTCCAACATTTGGCTGTGTTCCTCAAACCTCTGGTTTAAGCCACAATGATATATGCCAGATGATTTCTAAAAACTGTGGTCTCATCAGAATTTCTTCCCCATTTCTGCATTTTTAGATGGTGTTTTCAACAGAAGGATTTCTTTCTTCAATATTAACAGGTCTAACACATAAATAGAAGAAGTTGACTGTAGACATTCATTTTCAGTGTACTTCCATCTAGGAGCCATGGTGCACAGTGGTTAGAATGCAATGGTGCAGGCTAACTCTGCCCACAGCCAAAAGTTAGATCCTGACTGGCTCAAGGTTGACTCAGCTTTCCATCCTTCCGAGGTCAGTAAAATGAGGACCCAGATTGTTGGGGACAATACGCTTACTCTGTAAACCACTTAGAGAGGGCTGTAAAGCATTATGGAGCGGTATATAAGTCTAAGTGCTATGGCTATTGCTATTGCCTGCAGAAAGCACTATTTTTGCACGGAGCTGAAAGGGCATCAATGAGAGTATCAGATGTGCCTTTCTTTCACTTGCAACCACTTATCTGTTTTTATTTGGCAAAGGCATATAAAAAGTCTAGGTAGATAAAGGAAGAGATACGCCTGTGACACAACTATTACAGACCATAGCTATAATGTCTTAGCACACTCAATGTAAAATAACCAGTCAAGGAACAATGGGACCATAGTAAGACACTCGCAAACTTTTAATAATAGACAGCCAATGAGATCCCCAAGAAAACCAACAAAATCGAATCCCTCCCCCCTTTGGGCACTGACCACCCGGTAAAGGGGCCAACTCAGTTTCTCTTTCCCTTAGCTAAAGCTGAAACTCTAAACTTGGCAGAAACTTCCCTGATATTTCACATGTCATAGCTAAAAGCAACTATAACTTCAACTAACTCTGACAGGTTTTCTCTTCTACCCTCTTAATTTTGATGCCTCTTTATTCCACCCTTCCTATGGCTTAACAGAAACTTTATGCATTGATTACACGTGGTGCAAGAAACCACTACGATTTATAAATTCAGCATTTCTACCTTAGTAAATTCTACCTCCTGTTGTATCTCCACAAAGCCTGACCTGAAGCTGGGCTGAAATGGACTAGATCAGACATGTCAAACTCGCGACGTCATGTGATGTTGCGCAATGTATCAGGACAGTTTTGCCATTGCCAGCAATGGGGTGGGCGTGGCTTCCGCATGACGCATGCGGCCTGCAGGCCGGCAGTTTGACACCCTTGG
Organism: Vipera berus; assembly: GCF_964194415.1. Lineage (NCBI taxonomy): Eukaryota > Metazoa > Chordata > Lepidosauria > Squamata > Viperidae > Vipera > Vipera berus. Next base: position 178,150,532 of record NC_138202.1, on the reverse strand, counting down.
ACTAGATAAACTACCGTAGATAAATTCAAATATGTTAGAAACATTAATAATAAGAATAGCCTTGCGTAAAAAAGCATACACAGGCATGCACAATGACTTTTATAGGACTAAGTAAGGTGGCCATGTGTCCAGCTGTACACAACTGGTAAAACCAAGTAAGGAGGAACAAGATGGATTTCAGTAAGGGATAGTTAATATAGCCTGGGTAAATACAAAAGCTTGCAAGCTGTAATATAGGAATTTAAACAGTGTAAATTGAGGCAGAGTTTTTTGGTGTTTTCCTTCAAAACTCTCATATCTTTCAATTGCCTTTTCCCAACTTTTCCACAATCTCTCAATAGAAGAGATGTATAATAAATAGGACATGCTCACTTGAGAGAGTATTGAATAAACTGTAGTCTATATAAAAACAGACTTTCTGGGGCATGTGGCTTAATAAGTATGATTATCTGGACTGAAGCAGCCATTTGACAGCACACGGGCCACAGTTTCCAGGATATAAAACTACAGCTCATATTTCATAAAAATGTTTGGTGTAAACATTTCCTCTGTGGGCAAAAAAGAAGCTTGCTCCTGGGGAGGAAAGCCATGGCAAATCTAGACAGCAGACTAAAAAGCAGAGACATCACCCTGCCAACAAAAGTGCGTATAGTCAAGGCTATGGTCTTCCCAGTTGCAATGTATGGCAGTGAAAGTTGGACCATAAGAAAGGCTGAGCGCCAAAGAATTGAAGCCTTTGAGCTATGGAGCTGGAGAAGACTCCTGCGAGTCCCTTGGACTGCAAGACGATCAAACCGGTCAGTCCTAGAGGAGATCAACCCTGACTGCTCTTTAGAAGGCCAGATCCTGAAGTTGAAACTCAAATACTTTGGCCACCTAATGAGAAGGAAGGAGTCACTGGAGAAGAGCCTAATGCTGGGAAAGTTAAGGGCAAGAGAAGAATGGGACGACAGAAAATGAGGTGGCTGAATGGAGTTACTGAAGCAGTAGGCGTGAGCTTAAATGGACTCCAGAAGGTGGTAGGGGACAGGAAGGCCTGGAGGAATGTTGTCGACACGACTTTGCAACTAACAACAACAACAAAAAGTTCTGTATCTCATTTTGTTTCTTTCAAGTTACAATTGTAGACAGAAAAAAATAATAAGGGTTTAGTTTCCCCTACTCAGTTCAAGCAAAATAAAATATTCTGAAAACATTCCCAATATTCAGAAAAATATAGAGCAACAAACACAGAGTTACATTTAAATGTAAGTAAAAAATGAGTAAGAAAGATAAAGATACTAATAAGGTATGATTTTCAGGTCCGCACAGGGACTATAAAAGGCTTAACTGCCACGACTGCCTTGTGTCTTAAGTTATTTTATCACTCCGTTTTACAGCAGGAGAAATACTCACTCAGAACGGCACTGTACTTTGATTAATTACTTTCATACAGAGGCTTTTACAGGATATTAGCACTGGAGTGAGTCAGACAGGCTGCCTATGATTATCAGCCCAGACTCATTTTACATTTATGTTAATAGGGGTGGTAATGAAAGAAATCTTTTACATTTTTAGTGTTTCTCTAACTATGTAAAAGCTTTCTGGCTATATTCTTATTTATTGGGCAGAAATTATGGGTGCCATATACAGCAATTGTGTGCATCTTGTTGAAATTATTGCATGAGTTGGGGAAAAAAATGCACAGTAAATCACAATGAAGCTCTTACTCTGTGAATAGTTAAACAGACCTTCATCCCTACTCCCTGGGTGTGAATTAAAACACATAAAGCAGGAATTTATTCCAGAGAAAGCATGTCTAGTTAACTCTTTAGCTATGTCAATCAAAACCCATCATCTTCATTTTCATTTATAATACTAATATAATTATTTATAATACTAATAATTATTGTTTCTCTGAAGTAAAAGCAATTATAAACTTAAGTGCATATTCTTAATTTAGTTCAGTTAATTCTAGGGACTAGTCAATAATTAACTGTGACTGACACTCAGTCTGGCATCACACCTGAATGTGGTTGAACACAGCTACTCCTGTAAGTTTGGTCACAAGAAAAATTGGAATGCCATCAACCCAACTACAAGTTCTCTCAAGCTGTCTGCAGATAGCGTCACGGAGAAACCGCGCCCATCCCATTGCCGGCAATGGGAAAAAGTTCCGATATGTCACGTGATGTCGCGAGTTTGACATGTCTGAGATAGAGGATAGAAAAAGGATGGGGAGCACGAGACAAAAACAAGTTAATTGTTTTGACATCTGTTTGATTTAAGTAATCCTTCCACAACAAAGAGCATTGCCTGAATGAGAATCAGGTACAATGCAATGTAATGATATTTTTGCCAATATTCCCCTCCCAGAGCTCCTAGATACACCATCACCATCTCCTTCGCTATAGTAGAAGATGGGAAAGATTACAATGGAACAGCATTTCTTTGTGAATGTGAACGGATAAAAGAAACGCTTCCATCTGCAAGAAGGCAGATTCTGCCTCTAAGCCAAACTTCCTAACCTGAGTAGTCTGAGCTCAGTTTCAGTTCTAAAAAATGGGACTACACAATGGTTAACACTTCCATGAACAGCAATGGAGACAGAGAAAAGAGAAGTGCAAACTGTTTTTGTCTTGTATAAAGAAAGATAAAAATATTGAAGCAGTTTGGCAGTTGAAAAAGAAAGTTTTAAGTCATAAATCATAAAGGAATGGTTCAGAAACCTGTATTTAAAGCCTCTCTACCACTTTAGGATACGAGATAAAGGAACCTCTGAAGATGCAGCTGGAAGCCTTCTGGTTGATAGTACTTAAAATGGCAGGCAGCCAATCAGCAACAAGATCTGGCAGAAAGAAAGGAAGGAAGGAAGGAAGGAAGGAAGGAAGGAAGGAAGGAAGGAAGGAAGGAAGGAAGGAAGGAAGGAAGGAAGGAAGGAAGGTTCTGTGCCAGCAAGGAGAGCCCCAGTGCTGCAAGTGGGGAGGCTATGACTGAGCAGCACAGCACCACCAGCTCTGCTGCTGCATTGCCAAGCTTCCCCCCATCTCGGGGCCCATTTGCATGCCTTCTCACTTGCATATGACCATGCAATCCCCACCCTGGGCCACGGTCTGTGTGCGATCTGTGCTGTTTTCAGTGATTCATAGTAAGACAAATATTTGATTCAATATCCTGATTCATTTTAGATACAAATTCGGCTTAAAGACAAAACAGAGCTCGTTCTTAACCTGAGGACTTGCTGTATTTACCTTTCCCCCCCTTTGTCCTCTTTTTTTTAGAACTCATAAATAATACTGAAAGAATAATAAAGTGCAGGCGTTAATATGAATTTCAAAGATGTAAACTTTTTTTTAATAATACACAATAATTCAATACACTCCACAACTTCTTATCAATGAGAAATTAGGCATCAACATATAAGCAACTATGTTCATCATATATTGGAAATTATTTAACACTCATAGAAATTTGCTATTTGAATGGTTTAATTTACTTTAATCATTACAGCATTAACAGCTTCCAGTTTCTATTGCAGACTACACTAAATTTTTATTTGTTTTGTACCATGTGCTATTTATATTCTATAACAAAGCAATTGATTTGGAAAAAAAGAGAAATTTCTCTAAATTAAAAAAAACTAACATTAAATGGCTTAGGACACGTACTAGAAATAGCATACATGCACTCCTATGCAAATAAAAGCACAAGGATGTGTGAAAGTTACCCTGAAGAAAGTGAAAGATTGCTTAGTTTGAAAGGAAACCACTGATAGGTACAAAACGAAAGTAGCTTTGTATTTCATATAATAATTAGAACAATGCTTAGTGAAGCCTGAAACACAAATAATTTTCAGTGTTCAACTCCAAGGAATGATGGCCATTACTACAAAAAGCTAAGAATGATGAGCCATCACTAGTCTATTCCTTTGTTCATCACCAGCAGCTGAATCTTATTTCAATATTGGCAATGGAGTGTTATCATTCTCTCCACTTGACACAACAGGCTGGGGCCACTAGACAGGCTTGTGCAGGACATACATCACTGCCCTGCAACAAAACGGAATAGATGGTGCTTAGGAATTTGAATGGTGTCCCTGGCATCTGGTGTGTGAGAGTGTCGCTTCCCTCTACCAAATGGTAGGGCTGGATCTGCCATAGATCGTTGCTCTTCAGGGTCCCATTCTGAATAAAACAAGAGCCTAGAATTCAGTGGGGCACAGCAAAGATTCAAGAGAATAAGAAAGTAGAGGATTTCCATTTTCTGCTAGATACTTGGTGAATGCTCACTTATGTCTCTCTGGGTGAGGGGTCCTTGGTGCTCTCTGAGCTGGATTGTTTTCTTGCAGATGTTTCATTACCCAAACGAGGTAACATCTTTAGTGCTAGACTAGCAAGCTCAGAGAGCACCAAGGACCCCTCATTTCAACCCTGAGTTACAAATATTGTCCTTTATTGTCTCTCTGTGTGTCTAAGTGTTCTAACAAGCGAAATGGCACCAGTTTGATTCTATGAAACTATTTTATCTACAATCATTGATGCAATCCACTTTAAGCTGGAATCTTGACATAGTCAAAGTTTTTTGTTACAAGCTCTAATTCAAAAGTGGCATAGAGGAGGGAGTTTATTGCATAAAATAGAAATATCTTCTGCATATGAATACACTATACAGAAGACTATCGAAAGCAGGCAAAGACACTGTTTTCCAAGAAGTAATCATACCAAGAGGCACTACTGTACTGAGACTGCAATCAAAGAAGCTGTTCTTAGCTTTAAAATTTTTCACTTAATATTCAAGATAAAACCAGAGTAACAAATTGATGGGAAAAGGAACCAAAAGTTCACATGCCAACTTCTGTTTTGTAAACTCTTTAAAGCAAGAATTATTTTTAAATACACTAGCTAAAAGAAATACATCTTTCCACAAAGGGATGTGGAATAATTTACAAACTCATTGCTTAGCCAGCTATTGAAAACAGGCTGTGGGTCCTTACATTTTTTTTTAGCCTATCATAATTGACTTAGCATTAGTTTTGAAATAAATAAACAAACCAGAATGTATGCAGTAATAACAGATACCAGTCTTCTATTCTTGTGAAATATTAAGATGATAAAGATAATGTGAATTAAAATATCAAAGCATACTAATATAGATTTTAAAAGTAAAACAAAAATAAATTAAAATATTTATTCTCCCAGCTATTGGCAACATCTTATCATTAAAACATAATTATGAAAGAATTCAGATGCGGTGATATATTATAACAATGTGGAATCAAAAACTCTCCAAACCTGCCATCAAATGTTATTTTTAAGAGAACAGATGATAATTAGACTAAGTATATATTACTTGCTTGAAATCTACTTCCATACATGGTTATTTAATCTACTTCCATACATGGTTATTTAATCTATTCATCAATGAAATAAGAATTAAAATATGTCTTGAATATTAGAGGTTTTCCTGTCCAGATTTTATTTTTGGAGGCTCTTATTTACTTATTTTTATAATTGTTGTACCAATTCAAAACAAGAATTGCAATTGATTAGTGTGGTTTTTCAAAAACTCTACTGTAATAGACAAACGTACATCTGCTGAAGGCCACTCTAACAGGGCACACAGGAACTAGATAGAATCTGAACTACATAAAACAAACAAACGTCTATCATTCAAGGCTGTAAGGAAAAAGAGACTAGCACAAAAATACTAAACAATCAAGTAGAAAAAAAGTAAAGAAGGACTTTCATTAGCATAATATGATCATTTGGAATAATACAATGGCTAAAAAACAGATCCAAGCTTCTGTTGAAACACTAAACAAGTTGTAGCCTGGTTTGCATGTACAAATATTAGCTTAATATGAAGAGCCTTTTGTTAATCCCTGGCCTGGTCCTCTACAAAGTTCAGCTATCATTTGATTTAGCAAGACCTTGAAACCCACCTATTACAATGCAACGCAACTACCAGACCACTTGATAATTAAAAAGTTACATCATTTTAGCTGATGAAAAAAAAAAGTAAAAGAACCTTCAGAATCACTGCCTTGTCTCCAAACCACCCCGTGAAATTTCTACAGATACTGATGTTCACTATCCTGACTTAAAATGGACTCGGTATAGAAGTATAAGGGCTTTATAGAAGGAGGAAGATTACATAACCAAAAAAAGTTTTGGAAATATATTGCTTAATTACTCATTTTGTTCAAAAGGGTATTTGGAAACAATTCATTTGGAAAACTGAAAAACAGAGTGGCATTGGATAAACCAAGCTTATGAATTTTCAGATAATGTTTAGAAAGAAACCTGGTTGCTATGATGATGATACATAGTAATTACTTGTCTTTACAAGCAATTCAAAAAATGATCAGAAGTGTTATAATGAAATACAGAACAGTCTCATTAAAATAAATAAATGACACATTTCATCAATATTGTCTGGTGCATATTCTTATATTTTTTCTTATATATTTCTTAGTTTTTCCTGTTTTGGGGAATAAGACCAAAATAGCTACAGTCCAAGAGAGTCCAATGGGAGTTAAATTATCTTTTTCAGCAACTCTGATTAAACAAAAAGAAAGTACTACTTTGATGCTTGAATTAGCATCTTTTCTCCAGAAGCTGAATTAATTATTAAGAGTGACAAAAGAATTAGTCCAGATAGGATCAAAGCTGAAACTATATGTACTGGGAATTTTAAATGAAAAACACAGAACTGTAACTCTCTACATGCCACTATTACCCCTTTGTTTAACATGCAGAATATGCTACACATATTCTGCTACACATATATGTACAAACATCTGATTGTTGAGGGTGGCATGGATATATTATAAATTAAACACAGAATTCTTGCATCTCAGAATGGGCTGGTGGTGGTTCCATTTGACTATGTCATTTTAGGGGCAACATCATTGAATAACTGAAATCTTATATAAAATAGTTAATTTGAACGATCTGTCAGATTGTAGATATAATTGTACATGAGAATAGCCCAACACTGGAAGTTTTTAAGAAGAGACAGGACAAACATTTGTCTGAAATGGTATAGAAACCCTATACCTAAACCCTGAGCAGGAGGTTGGACTAAAGACCTCCAAGGTCCCCTCCAACTGTTATTCTGTTCCATTCTAATTAGATCTTCAGATCGGTACTAAGTTCCTCTCTCTTATAATAGTTATAGTCATTTTTTTTAAAAAAAGATAGTTGATAAATATATACAAAGCAAGATATATATCCAGGCTGGAATAATAACCTGCTAATACTATTTTTTATTCTGTAATTGAAGAAATACTATATAAACATGTTAAAACCAGGAAAAGGAGTCAGCTACAGTAAATTAGATGGATGCTGTCTCAATCAACACTTCACAGGAACTAATCTGTCTGCTGAAGCAAAACAATGAGGAGATGGCCTTCTGTAATATTTGAAGATAGGAAATTTTGCATATGAGGGCCTTGGCAGTTCTGGGATAGGTTCTTGGACCTCCATTCCTCTTATTCTCTCCAGGGAAGCACAATAAATTATGGCATATATCCAAGATACCAAACATTTATATTTAAGCTGGAAAGTTTCTTTACATGAGCTGTTAAGTGGCTGCTAACTACATATTTCATTCTGGGCCAGCTTCCTGCTGCTAGCATGCCATTTTTTTTTGCTCCCTCCCAACTCCTCTTCTTGCACTTGCAACTCAAAAAGAAAGGTGTGCCATCCACATCTTTCAAGGCTTCTCTAGCATCTCTGTTTTCCAGAGACAAAGCCTTCTCTTTCAAGCTTTGTTTCCTTAACCTTTGGAAGACTGAATTATCTGTGAATGAAGATACCATCTTTCTACACAACACTGTTTGAATATGGACACAGAACACTTTCATATTCTAGTGCAATGCAAATATTTGCCATTTTGGAGGGAAGAGGGACAGTAAACATTGTCATCACCTGTGGGCAAATCAATAATTATAAAATGTTATAGTAGTGCAGTATGGCAGTGATGTACAACTTTACCATAGAAATGATGAATTGATTTATAAGCTGTCCAATGCACACAGTTCCATTTACTTGTCCACTAGACTGTATAAGTACCATTTTGCTGTATATTTTCTTTTTTTCCTGATACTCTTTTTGTAGCATGACAATTTATTTTGAAATACACGCTACTAATCATTTCTGGCTACTGGCCTGCATTGCTAATATTGCCCATTAGACAGCAACCGTTATGAATTAAAATCCCAGTTAAGGGTTATTTCATGTATTATGAAGAAATGGTAAAAGAATATATATTACACTTGTGATGATGAACAATACAAAGAGAAAACTGGGAGAATGGTAGATTAATTCATCCTTCTTTATTATTCACCTTTATCATCTTTATAGTCTAAGACTAGACAACAATTTACAAATTCATAGAAGACACAGATGGTTTACATTTCAAGAGAAGAAGAAATCTTCCCAGACCCACAATCACTGAAAGATTTTTGGCCTCTGCCTTTTTCAGATATTGAGGGATTGATCACTAAGGATAGCCATGGCCTAAAGGGTCTAATGGGGGCAGCTGTTAGCTCCATAAGCCATTGAATACCAGCAAGAGAGTGAAGCAGAACATGTAAGGCAGATTCAGTTTTGGAATCTAAACATTCTCCCGTATAGCATTCACAGGGGAGATCAGAGTAATTCTACTATATTCAGATTTATTTTTCAATATAATATCAATGTTTGTCCAATTCTGAATCAGAATTGGGAAAAATGCAATATATTTAATAGCAATACTTATTTACTCGTTTTTAAATTTTAATTACCAAATAAATATGGATATATTGATATATCCCTGTATGTATGTGAACTGTGTATGTTTGAGTGTGTGTGTATAAGAACGGGCAAACCCAATAGAGTTGGCTTCCTCTCAAAAGGGCTAATGGCTGCCAAACTTTCCTTTTTTTTCTTTTTTGAGGTTTGTGCTGTGCTCTGAAATTTGTTGAACAGGTTATATTATAAATATTTGAATAAATACATAGTAGGAAGAACAGCAAAAGCACTTTAGATCTGAAAGCCAGAAAGTGCTTCAGAGCACATGGAATTATTCATGTAGGATATTTTACAACTCCTTAAAATTACACTAAATTTGTTACAATTATGATGCAGTAGCAGAGGGAAGCTGCATGATCTGGGAGAAAGGTGTAGCATCCACAGGCCTTACATCTAAGCCACTGCATTCTGTAAAAGACACTAGGCTTTGAGATGGATGCTTTGTGTAAGCCAAAAGCAGTACTGACAAAAGTAAGGGGGAAACTCTGGACCTATTCTGGACCTAGAAAAATTATAAGGTTCTCAAGACAACTAATAACAAACTTAGTACATCATAGCTAAACTCAGTAAATAGGTAATAAAAATAAAAACATAATCAGAGATCTCACCTAGAACTTTTTACATATCATGTCTGCTGCTTAGAGCTGGTTCACCATGGAACTTTAAATTTAACCCACAAAAATTAAGCACTTCCATTTCAGATTGGTGATCTTTATTTCTAGGTAGTATCCTAACCACCATATAATTTCCAGGTCAGTTTAAACATTCTCATTTGCATAACAGTAATTGAAGTGAAATTTGTTAATTCAAAAGTCACCAAGGCCTTAAACAATAATACAATTATTAGGACCTAAAACATGCTATCTTCTATAATTATTATGGTAAAATTTATTAAAAGACATTTTGTTTTTGTTTTTTAAAAAGGAAATAAGCAGTGTATTGAGTTCAAAACCCTGCATCATTCAGTCATAATGGAAGCCCTATTTTATTAATCAATATCAGGAACGACATTCTGTTTTTAATATTGTAATACTGGCTATACAAAATTCTGTATTATTTAGGCATGATTAGGGTAGGGAATCTCTACACTTCACCTGTTGCTGTGATAGTTGGGGCTGTTAGAAGTCATTCAGCAATAACTGGAAGGCTGCACTTTCCTTCCCCTACTCATGCAAACGCATGGCAAACCTAACAGAAAGAGTCAATGGGGTGAAACAATTATCAAAATTTCCTCTAACTGCTAAATATGCAATACTGTGGCAGAGAGTTTTGATTGGCTAAAATGAAACAGGGTATTTTTTTGTTTGAGTTTGGGAAGTACACATTTATATACAACCACATAGAGACATTTATAAGAGGCATTATGCAGCAAGTGTGCTTGGAAATATAATCATAGGGGTGCTATGATAAAAGTTATGTATAAAAAGATAAACCTATATCTACATGAATGACATGATATTTCACAACACAATTGCCTTAATTTATATAGCTGAGAGACTTTTCTCCCTAATATAAATGCAAAATCTAAGCCAAGTAGAAACACACTTCCAAGGTAACTTCTGTAGAGATTGTTTGTGTCTTTATGCTGCAAATTCCTGTCACCTGTTTGGAAGATCTAAATCTCTGGCCTACATTTTTCAAAGAGGAACTCAGGGGAAAAGACTGTTATAAAAAGAAAGCCAATGCAGGCTGGCAATGCAAAATTGTAAGCCTGGGGCTGCACTGTTTCCCCAGCATAGAAGAAATCTGTACCTGTATCTTATATCCCTAATATTCAATAAGAGAGTATAAGGGGATATACTCAATAATTCTTTGTACAGTAATAAATTATGTTTGGCCTATATCATTCAAAACTTTGTTCAAATCATTAAATTGTCCTGATTTTTATAACATCTTATTAAGATTTATGTATATTAACTAACATAAGGCAATGGTGGGATAAGCCTGTATTATAAATACCCTCTCACCTGTTTTATATGCCAGTAAAACACACACACACACAAAATATTTTGGTAGATATTTCTTAGGATTTAATATTCTTTAAGATCCTAAAGCACAGGTGTCAAACTCTCCACGTCACGTGACATGTTGTGACGTATCATGACTCTTTCTGCACTGCCGGCAATGGGGTGGCCGGCTTTGGTATGGTGAAACCGGCCCGTGGGCCGGCAGTTTGACACCCCTGTCCTAAAGCATTCAGTTGTTAACATGGAATATTACAAAACATTATTCCAGAGTTTTTCCAAACAACTACTGTATATCTTACCAGTGTTGTTTAAAAGTATTACAGGTAGTCCTTGACTTACAAACCACAATTGAGCTTGAAATTCCTGTTGCTAACCAAGACAGTTGTTAAGTGAGTTTTGCCCCATTTTATGACCTTTCTTGCAAGTTGTTAAATGAATCACTGCAGTTGTTAATTAATTGATTGTTAAGTGAATCTGGTTTCCCCACTGACTTTGCTTGTAAGAATGTTGCAAAAGGTGATCAATCACGTGATCTCAGGTTTTGGTCACCATGCTACAAAAAAGATGTTGAGACCTTGGAAAAAAATTCAGAGAAGAGCAACTAAGATGATCAAAGGCCTGGAGACTAAAAGATACAAAGAACGGCTGCAGGACTTGGATTTGGCTAGTCTAAAGAAAAGAAACAGGGGTTACATGATAGCAGTATTCCAGTATTTGAGGTGCTGCCACCAAGAAGAGGGGGTCATGTTATTCTCCAAAACACCAGAGGGCAGGACAAGAAACAAGGGTTGGAAACTGATCAAAGTGAGAAGCAACCTGGAATTAAGGAGAAACTTCCTAGCAGTGAGGACAATTAAGCAGTGGAGCAACTTGCCTCTAGAAATCATGGGCACTCCATCACTGCAGGTTTTTAAGAAGAGACTGGACAGTCACTTCTCTGAGATGGTATAGGTTCTCCTGCTTGAGCGGGGGGATGGACTAGAAGACCTACAAAATGCCTTCCAGCTCTGTTTTATTCTATTCTAAACATGAGTCAGTTGCTAAGAGTACCAATTTTGATCACATGAGCATAGAGATGCTGCAATGGTAGTAAGTATGAAAAACAGTCATAAGTCACTTTTTTCAGTGCTATTGTAACTTTGAATGGTCACTAAATGAACTGTTGTAACTAGTCAATTTTAATTCTGATATAAATTTATATTTATATTCAAAAAATTTAAAAGCTTCCTTCAAGATGCCTTGGTGGAGTAGTGGGCTAATGCCTCCTTAAGTAACACCAGCTGCCTGCAATTAGTGCAGGTTCGCATCCCACCAGGCTCAAGGTTGACTCAGCCTTCCATCCTTCCGAGGTAGGTAAAATGAGGACCCAGATTGTTGGGGGCAATTAAGCTGACTTTGTAATAATGCCGCTTGGGGGGTGTATGAAAGCCCTAATAAGCAGGCATATACATAGAATGAAGGCTACTGCTAAGCTTGTAAGCCGCCCTGAGTCTTCGGAGAAGGGCGGGATATAAATGGAATTAAAAAATAATAATAACTATTCACAGATATTTAAAAGAATTCAAGCAACAACTACAACCTCAATTATTAAAAATAATTATTTGCAAGACCTAATAAAATTACTACATTGTAAAGATCTTATGAAATATTACAAATCTCATTAGGTCTTTAGGAAGTATATGAAACTTGCTCCAATGAACTGAATACATTCATAATACCAAACTACTGCACAATATCAGCACTTTTTTTATTGAAAATACGTATGTATTAATAAGATGTAATATATGGTTAGCACACAATAACAGTTCATCCTCTAATAAACCAATAAATAATCCAAGTTCTGGTTCCAATATCAAAGTAAGGACAAGAAACTACTATACCAGTAAAACATGGGAAAACAGACTGGCTCCAAGGTTAGTAAAGGAGTAAGGTAAGGTAGTATATTCTCACCTCATTCATTCAACCTATATACCTATATGCTGAATGTGTGTGTATGTGTCTCTGTGTATATACCTATATATTTCTATATATCTCTTTCTCTATATCTATCTATCTATCTAATCTATCTATATATCTATATCTATATCTATATCTCCCCTTCATGGATTACTGCCTTGTCGTGGCGAAGGGGCTTGCGTAATTCAATGAAGCTATGAGCTATGCCGTGCAGGGCCACCCAAGACGGACAGGTCATAGCAGAGAGTTCTGACAAAACGTGATCCACTGGAGAAGGAAATGGCAACCCACTCCAGTATCTTTGCCATGAAAACCCTATGGACAGTACCAAAAGGCAAAACGATATGACGCTGGAAGATGAGCCCCTCAGGTCGGAAGGCGTCCAATATGCTACTGGGGAAGAGCAGAGGGCTAGTACTAGTAGCGCCAGAAAGAATGAAGCGACTGGGCCAAAGCCGAAAGGACGCTCAGCTGTGGATATGTCTGGTAGTGAAAGGAAAGTCCGATGCTGTAAAGATTTTTTCTCCATAGGAACCTGGAATGTAAGATCCATGAATCAAGGAAAGCTGGACGTGGTCAAACAAGAGATGACAAGACTGAACATCGACATCTTAGGTATCAGCGAACTAAAATGGACAGGAATGGGTGAATTTAATTCAGATGACCATCAGGTATACTACTGCGGGCAAGAATCCCTCAGAAGAAATGGAGTAGCCTTCATAGTCAATAAAAGAGTAGGAAAAGCAATACTGGGATACAATCCTCAAAATGACAGAATGATCTCAGTTCGAATCCAAGGCAAACCATTCAATATCACAGTAGTCCAAGTCTATGCCCCAACCACCGGTGCTGAAGAGGATGAAATTGACCGGTTCTATGAAGCCCTACAGCACCTTATAGAACTAACACCAAAAAATGATGTCCTTATCATCATGGGGGATTGGAATGCTAAAGTAGGAAGCCAAAAGATAACCGGAATAACAGGCAAGTTTGGCCTTGGAGTACAAAATGAAGCAGGGCACAGGCTGATAGAATTTTGTCAAGAGAATACGATGGTCATAGCAAACACCCTTTTCCAACAACCCAAGAGACGGCTCTACACATGGACATCACCAGACGGTCAACACAGAAATCAGATTGACTATGTACTCTGCAGCCAAAGATGGAGAAGCTCTATACAGTCAATAAAAACAAGACCAGGAGCTGACTGTGGCTCAGACCATGAGCTTCTTGTTGCAAAGTTTAAGCTTAAACTGAAGAAAGTAGGGAAAAGCACTAGGCCAGTCAGGTATGAATTAAATCATATCCCTGTTGAATATACAGTAGAGGTGACAAATAGATTTAAGGAATTAGATCTGATAGACAGGGTGCCTGAAGAACTATGGACAGAGGTTCGCAACATTGTACAAGAGGTAGCAACCAAAACCATCCCAAAGAAAAAGAAATGCAAGAAAGCAAAATGGCTGTCTGAGGAAGCTTTGCAAATAGCTGAGGAAAGGAGGGAAGCAAAAGGCAAGGGAGAAAAAGAAAGATACGCCCAATTGAATGCAGAATTCCAGAGAATAGCTAGAAGAGATAAGAATGACTTCTTAAATGAACAGTGCAAAGAAATAGAAGAAAACAATAGAAAAGGGAGGACCAGAGATCTTTTCAAGAAAATTGGAGAGATGAAGGGAACGTTCAATGCAAAAATGGGCATGATAAAGGACCAAAATGGCAGGGACCTAACAGAGGCAGAAGAGATTAAGAAGAGATGGCAAAATTACACAGAAGAACTATACAAGAATGAGCTTAACGTCCCTGATAATCACAATGAGGTGGTCACTGACCTCGAGCCAGACATCCTAGAATGTGAAGTGAAGTGGGCCTTAGAAAAGCTGAGCAACAACAAAGCTAGTGGAGGTGACAGTATTCCAGCTGAGCTATTCAAAATCTTAAAAGACGATGCAGTAAAAGTGCTACACTCAATTTGCCAGCAAATTTGGAAAACTCAACAGTGGCCACAGGATTGGAAAAGATCAGTTTACATTCCAATTCCAAAGAAAGGCAGTGCCAAAGAATGTTCAAACTATCGCACCATTGCACTCATTTCTCATGCTAGTAAAGTTATGCTTAAAATCCTACAAGCTAGACTCCAGCAGTATGTGGATCGAGAACTACCAGAAGTACAGGCAGGATTTCGAAGAGGCAGAGGAACTAGAGATCAAATTGCCAACATACGCTGGATCATGGAAAAAGCTAGAGAGTTCCAGAAAAACATCTACTTCTGCTTCATTGACTATGCTAAAGCCTTTGATTGTGTGGATCATAACAAACTGTGGCAAGTTCTTAAAGAGATGGGAGTACCAGAACATCTTATTTGTCTCTTGAGAAACCTATATGCGGGCCAAGAAGCAACAGTGAGAACTGGACACGGAACCACTGATTGGTTCAAAATTGGGAAAGGAGTCCGGCAAGGCTGTATACTGTCGCCTTGCCTATTTAACTTATATGCAGAGCACATCATGAGAAAGGCAGGGCTAGATGAATCAAAAGTTGGAATTAAGATTGCTGGAAGAAATATCAACAACCTAAGATATGCAGATGATACCACTCTAATGGCAGAAAGTGAAGAGGAACTGAAGAGTCTCTTGTTGCGAGTGAAGAAGGAGAGTGCAAAAGTTGGGTTGAAACTAAACATTAAGAAAACTAAGATCATGGCATCCGGCCCTCTTAATTCCTGGCAAATAGATGGGGAAGAAATGGAGGTAGTGACAGATTTTATTTTCCTGGGCTCCAAGATCACTGCAGATGGGGACTGTAGTCAAGAAATTAAAAGACGCTTGCTCCTAGGGAGGAAAGCCATGGCAAATCTAGACAGCACACTAAAAAGCAGAGACATCACCCTGTCAACAAAAGTGCGTATAGTCAAGGCTATGGTCTTCCCAGTTGCAATGTATGGCAGTGAAAGTTGGACCATAAGAAAGGCTGAGCGCAAAAGAATTGAGGCCTTTGAACTCTGGTGCTGGAGAAGACTCCTGCGAGTCCCTTGGACTGCAAGGCGATCAAACCGGTCAGTCCTAGAGGAGATCAACCCTGACTGCTCTTTAGAAGGCCAGATCCTGAAGCTAAAACTCAAATACTTTGGCCACCTAATGAGGAGGAAGGACTCACTGGAGAAGAGCCTAATGCTGGGAAAGATTGAGGGCAATAGAAGAAGGGGACGACAGAGAATGAGGTGGCTGGATGGAGTCACTGAAGCAGTAGGCGTGAGCTTAACTGGACTCCAGAAGATGGTAGAGGACAGGAAGGCCTGGAGGAACATTGTCCATAGGGTCGCGATGGGTCGGACACGACTTCGCAACTAACAACAACAAATATCTATATCTATATCTATATCTAATCTATATCTATCTATCATCTATCTATCTATCTATCTATCTATCTATCTATCTATCTATCTATCTATCTATCTATATCTCTATCTATCTATCTGTCTATCTATCTACACACACACACACACACACACACACACACACACACACAAACACACTCACACACAGACATATAATTGACCAGGGTCAATTGATACTACTTCAGACACATTATGTAAACCTCTTGCTCTTTGAAAAAGGCTGTAACGCTGGGTAAGATAAAAGGAAAGAGAAGAAACGGATGACCAGCAGCAAGATGGGCAGACTCAGTTACAATGGTGATGGGTGCAGTGTTAGAAAACTTGAAAGACTAGGCTAAAGACAGATTGTCACGGAGAGAAATCTATGTGTTCACTAATAGTTGAAATTGATTTGATGGCATATAATCAATCAAAAGATTAAGTAATATTATTTCAGATGATCAATGTTTAATGATGTGTTTAAAAAAATAAACACATTTTCCTTATGAATCATAGCATATTTGTGTTGTTTCTTTTTTCTCTCCATTCGTTCCTCAGTTACACTGTATATTAGAGCAATATAAAATTAAGTTTCTTAAAAAGGTATGCATACTTTTCTAATGAAGGTGACAAGTTTCAATATGACATCATTAAATATTTATTATTTAGGCAGTTTAAAGTATCAAAAGCAAGCTACGTAAGTATCTTTCTTCAGTGCTTATAACTGATAACCAGCATACACCAGACATGGAAGAATATGATTTAACTATATGAGTCTTATTATTAGTCTGCTGATATTTTTTTCCAACTAATTTTAATTAATTCTAAAAACCATTGGAGTCTAGTCGTTTGAAAAGCATCGGCTTGTCAAAAGAGTAGCCATCAATTTTTAAGTTCATTTGTTTTTGTTAGATTTTGTTTTCTAGGTAGCAGTATTTTTAAGTGATGAATTTTTTATTAAGCAAGGGAACCTGAAAGACTGAGAGAAAACCACTGTATCAATAAGGGGAAAAACTTGACATGGATAAAAAAACCAAACCTATCAAGCTATGCCCAGAATAGTCATATTGGAAACGTTATTCCCTTAGGGTACTTTATATATATGCAACTAAATTAATTTTAAAAATATGCAGAATGGGACATCGTAAGAAATCTGGGTCAGATTCATTCTTTTTAGGTGGTTTAGCAAAACTGAAAACAGCTGCTAAATAGGAACAAGAAATTATGAAATTGTTGAAAATACAGTACATAAAAGAGAGCAGAAGGATGCAATTATACTGCTCAGAAGAAGAATCTAATTTAGGGGGAAAATCAGGAGCAAAGGTAGTTGTTTTTCTTTGATACAAGTGCACAAGTCTCATTAGTGTTAATAAGACTTATGTGCAAGTATCAAGGGGAGCATCCTTTTGTGGAGATTAACACTACCTTGTTATGGGGACTAAAGGAGATTCTGTCACTCAAAGACTCTCTCTCTCCTTCTCTGCTGGTTAATTAAGCAGAAGCCTCTGTTGTCAATCTTGGGAGAACTCGCTTCCCCTTCCACTGCCAACCAGGTTGACACAAAGCCAATTGTCAAATGTCAAGAGCAACAAAATGGATAATAGCAATGCTAAATGAAAAGTACTGAAGACAAGTTTCAATCTTCTAGTGCCGGGGCTGGATTGAAATGGGCTTTGATATAGTTGCTAGAATTCAAAATAATAGCTTACAGAGAGGTTTGGGCACTGGAAACTAGCTTCCTCTGCAAACAAACAAACAAACAATCAGAAGCACATTGGTTTGTGCTTAAATTGTAAGCCGCCCTGAGTCTTCGGAGAAGGGCGGGATATAAATGGGATTAAAATAAATAAAATAAATATAATTTTCTTGACTTAGGAACAGGCCAAGATATAGGAATATGAACAAGGCAGTAAATAAACAAGATCCTCACCCTCCTTAATGTTTAGATTATGCCAGTAGAAAAATCAAGAAATAAAAAGTAGAAGGTCCAAAACAACAGTAGAAACAACAAGCTGCTTTTGTCTTCTGCAATGCAATGCTCAGAGCCTGGGCAATTTTGTTCACATGCTATACATAGCATAGGCTTTTTCAAAATGTCAAAGAATGAAGCAAGCTTTGAGTATTGTATAAATAAAATATATACTTTATGCTGTATCACTATTAAGTTACACATGTTGAAAAATATGGATCTCAAAACAACCAAAGTCTTGCAAGAATAATTATTCTTCCTACGGTCAGATTATTGTCAGGTACTGAAGGTTCACTGGAGAGAGACTGTCAGAGCCAGGGGAGGAGTCAAGCAGGTAATTAGTTTAGAGTCCTTGCATGGGCACAAGAGGGTAAAGTTTGACCTCCTTTGAATGCTGTTTCAACTTTCAGGTACAAACCATCAGCTTGAGAAAATACCTGTGTACAGGCATGAGCAGTAAATCAGCTGACTGAATTCTTCTCATGTGGACCTGGTTGTTCCTGCCTGACAGGCAGGATTCCTTTATCCTCACCAGATATAGAATGGTGGAGGCTGAGGTTGTATGGAGAATTTATTTCTCTGGCAGAATGGCATATTAATTCCATACAAATAACTGTATAATAAGCTATGTCAAAGGGCTTAGCTGAATAAATATTATTTTTAGAATAACAACAATAGCAGTAACAACCACAGAAGACAAATACCTGTGGAGCTAAATGTATCAGCTTGTTTCATATTTAAAATTTTTTTCTCACTCTGTATTTAAACTTGATAAAATTACCAGGAACTTACTATAAGCTATACTGTATATTATATGCACCTTATATTAGTTTATGGAAAAAAATTACGTTAGCAATACAAACAGTAGGTTTTATGGTTACCCTGAAAAGGTTTGACATTTGGTAAATCCCACTAGAACCAGGCTGTAGTATAGTCAGAAGACTAGGGGAAAACTATGCTGAAACTATGGTTATTATAAGGTGAATCAGAATTCTGTTTAATATTTTTATCATACCATTTGACAGATCTCTTAAAAAGGACTGCCTAACACTTGTTTATTTTTGAAGCGACACAGAATGTGTAGTTTTGGATTTGTTTTCTAGCTTTAGTGTTGTATAAAACAACATAAAGGTAAAGGTTCCCCCACACATGCGTGCTAGTCGTTTCCAACTCTAGGGGCCAGTGCTCATCTCCGTTTCAAAGCCAAAGAGCCAACACTTGTCCGAGGATGTCTCCGTGGTCATGTGGCCGGCATGACTGGACGCCAAAGGCGCACGGAACGCTGTTACCTTCCCACCGTAGTGGTCCCTATTTTTCTACTTGCATTTTTACGTGCTTTCGAACTGCTAGGTTGGCAGAAGCTGGGACGAGTAACAGGCGCTCACTCTGCTACGCGGCACTCGGGATTCGACCCGCCAAATTGCCGACCTTCTGATCGACAAGCTCAGCGTCCTAACCCACTGAGCCACCACGTCCATATATATATTGTGGATGTCTCCACAGAGAAGACCCTGAAGATCCTCTGGAATGCGAAGGGTGGAGTGGCAATATGGGGAAGAAAGCTGTCTGCTATTGTTGGAGTACCTTGGACTGTTTGCTTAGGTGAGCTGAATATAGTCTGGTTCTGTGGGGGAAAAGTATAGATAGTATGAGGGATAGAGAGAGAGAGATGATTAGAAAGTTCCTTTCTTTCTCCTTGGCATACATATTGCCACTGGGTGTGCCATACAGGTTCTGGTCATAGGTGGAAGGATTCTTCTTATGAGTGATTGTGGTTATTTAAGGGGGAAGAAGGAATGTCTAACTTCCTAGTCCTGCCATGCTGGGGAGAGGAAGGATTATGTAAGGCAACATGAGTTGTTCCTCCTTTCTACTAGTGTACCCAAAAGGGCATGATATCTGAAGATAGCCTACTGGACTCCAATGCCTTGTGAGGAAAAACAAGGGGCAAGCTACCTGCTTCCATGCTCAGTTAGCAAAAGTAGATGCTGCCTATGGTGTCTCCCCATTGCCTCCATGTAGCTGTTGCTGCAAACTCTGGCTTCTGGAGAACACTGTTGGCAACACTCACCTCGGTCAGGGGAATAGTTTAGCTATTTTACCAGCATTGGAGGCTCTTCTCCCGTCCACTAGCCTATGCCCCATTCTTCAGTAGGATGTTATGGTGTCAGGGCAGGGCTTTTTCTATCAGAATGATGCTATAACTGGCCATCCGAGTTTTCTTGTTCCCTACATAATCCATTTTAGCAGTGAAGAAATGAAATCTTACCAAAACTTTATTAAGGTTTGATTCATATATAACATTTCTTATCCAATAATCCCTCTTCAATCTTCTATTTACACGCCTAATTTCTTAAGCCGGTTTCCAATTCATTCAAACCAAGGAACTGTGGTTTCATGTCCTATATCCTAGGTTATATGCTGTTCTGCACTGTGCTCTTAAGCTACATTTGCTTAGTTTTAAATTAATTGGAAACTATGGTTTATGAAACCAAGAAACTTCACAGAAGTGCAGTGGAGGGAGAAGGGAGAAAAAATACAGGAAAGAAGCCAATGAGCACAAGAATTATTACCAATGCAACGAATACCACAGTAAAGCACCACAGGATTCTTGGGAAAGAATGGAAGAGCAAAATCCAAGGAGATGTTTTAAACAATTACAGTATGCTACTGTAACTGACAGAAAAATCAATGCTTGAGTTGAATGAAAATGTGTTGATAAATGCCACACATCTGTAACCAATTTGTATGTAATTTAGACCCTGAAAGGCACTCTCTTCTCTATTCTCAGTCTATACAATAACCATTAATGTTAAAAATCTGTTCAGGATTAGTATTTGTACATCAAATCTATAACTGGATGACAATGTTCTCTAGTGAACCTCTCTTTTCCACCATGTTTCTGCCACTCTTACATTTGCTGTAGAAGTAAAGGAGTTTCAATGATGTAATGATACAAAATGCTTGAGATCAGGCAGGCCACCGCTGCACAGAATTTCTAGCAAACTGTAATCAACATAATCTAAGTTAAAACATGCAAATCAGAATATTATTATTCTGAAATTGCAGACCCTCTTATTGAAATTTACAATGCTTTTTTGTCATATCTACCAAACATTCTTTCATGAACTATTAGAGCTTACAGTTCTACAGATCAGAATTCTATGTTATTAAAACATTTTAATGCATTTATGTCAACCATCTCAAAATATCCCAACTAAGATAATCTTTTTGTGCCAAATATCTACGGAAAAGTTCAAAAATGTATGTCATTTTGTTTCATTACTAAACAGAAGAACAGCAGCTTTAATACAAGAAAACCATGATGCAATGCAAATAAAATACGCATGAGCAAAAATGTCTCAGGACTTGAATTAAAAATGAGCTGAGAGCACTGAAGGCTGAAAACAAATACAAAAATAGGTCATGAAAAGTTTGGCAGAGCCTGTTACACAGAACCATGAAAATGTAATTGGCTTTATAGTTTGTCCTGCGAATTTTGCACCTCTCTAGAGTAACTGACAAAGAATGTCTACTTGAGGCTGCTGAAAGAAATGGGAATTACATATGAATAGATGTGTGTATTATTGTGACCCATTGATGTTTATGCTGCAGTGCAGAAATAAACTAATTTATCTTTGATTCTGCAAACATTCCAAAGTCCAAGAATCTACTGTGTATTGCTTCATAACTTTATATATGGCTTCCTTGCTATTAATTCTTACTAATTTCAATAGCATCATTTTAATGACATGCACTATATGAACTAAGATGTAGAAATTTTTCTAATGAAAGCACATGCTGATCAAAATTTGTTTTAAAAAAGTTCAAATAATTCACAATTGTTTTTCTCATCAATAAATCAGATTGTCCAGACTTCTCTTATTTTTTTTAAATCCCATTTATATCCCGCCCTTCTCCGAAGACTCAGGGCGGCTTACAAGCTTAGCAGTAGCCTTCATTCTATGTATATGCCTGCTTATTAGGGCTTTCATACACACCCCAAGCGGCATTATTACAAAGTCAGCTTAATTGCCCCCAACAATCTGGCTCCTCATTTTACCTACCTGGGAAGGATGGAAGGCTGAGTCAACCTTGAGCCTGGCGGGATGCGAACCTGCACTAATTGCAGGCAGCTGGTGTTACTTAAGGAGGCATTAGCCCACTGCTCCACCAAGGCTTATTAAAGATGGAAATGAAAGAAAATTTCTTATCTTTCCTATAGCTGACCAATTTCCTGTCACAATAAAACTCAAATTCTGCAATTCCCAATTGATGGGAAATATGAATATGATCAATAATATTTAGCAATCTAGAAAAGTAGAATATAAATGCCTAAAGGTAAAATCATAATAAAATCCATAGGGAAGAAAAAGAAGCAAATAGATGCTTTGTGACTTGAGAAACACCCATAATGCTGAAAGTTAGTAAATGTCTCCATGATACCAGGATTTACTCCCCTCTCCATTAGTTTCCAATGTAATGCAAAACAAACAAACAAGTCATACTTCCTTGCCTTTTTTGGCTTTGCAAGCTTTTTTTTTCAGCAGTTTGGGAAAATTTCACAGTTGAAATCTAAATAGGTACTACTGCACCTTCTAAAATGTTGCAGCTTCATTTAGTATCAATTATCACCATATAATATTCCTGTAGGGTAGCACTTCTCAACCTCAGCAACTTTTAAGATGTCTTGATCAGCTCCCAGAATCAACAGCCAGCATGCTTTGTGTGTGTGGGAAATATTCTGGAAATTGAAATCCACACATCCTAAAGTTACTAAGGTTGAGAAACATTGGTCTAGACTAGAGTTATGAAGAGCTGTTTACATATCATGGGTAACATGAATTTGCACTGGCATGATCCATGTCTCTATGTCAAAAATATATTTTATATAACAAATACTTGAGTTAGTAGCCCCAAAAGGGAAGTAATATTTGTGACAGCCATAAGTCTATTACATGACAAATGGGATTTTATGCATGTGTAAGATATGTTACATATTTGAATAATATAGGTATGTATATTATATATATAAACATTATCTAGTCTGATTCATCAAATAACAGATTTGTCCATTGCTGGGATAAACCCCATTATTTTGGTTGCCTTGAAAGTTTATCATGGTTTCCATGGTTTCAAAAACCTTTCAAAATTACCCATAAGTTGGATCATATTCTTTTTTCTTAAACATTTTATTTGTTGGATCATATTCTTGACTAGTCCTGGAGGAGCACCCAGAAAGATGCTCTTGCCATGGATAAAATATAGTAGCATCTGATGAAACTTCTGTGGATTTTCAAAATAAGCTGATCTGCTGAAAATGTAATAGATGATGAATATCCCTGTTTAGCAGCCACTTTTTTCTGCCACCTTAAAGGAGGCAATAGTTAGCTCTTTGCTTAGGAAATAATTTTTCTATTCAAAGTATGGAGGAAATTAATTACTTTTCATCTGTTTATGCTCTGAGCACCCAAGGAAAAAAAACTACTCCCAAATGTCCAAGGTTCACTAGAATAGACTTTGAGGTGCCACTCGCAGTTTGGAGGTCTGATGGAACTGAGAGATCTTCCAGTCCTTAAACTGCTGGACACAAATACCGCCTTTCTTGGTCTCATAAACAGTCAATATAGGTAGCCCTTCACGTACAACCACAATTGAGCCCAACATTTCTACTGTAAAATGAGACATTTGTTTGGTGTTTTGCCCCATTTTATGATCTTTCTTGTCACAGTTGTTAAGTGAATCACTGCAGTCGATAAATTAGTAACCTGGTTGTTAAGTGAATCTGGCTTCCCCATTGATTTTGCTTGTCAAGAGGTTGCAAAAGGTGATCACGTGACCTTGAGACACAGGCAATGGTCATAACTGCCAAGCATCTAAATTTGGATCACAACTGTGGGGCTGCTACAAAGGTTATAAGTGTGAAAAATGGTTATGTCACTTTTTTCAGAGCCACTGTAACTTTGAACGGTCACTAAATGAAGTGTCGTAAGTCAAGGACTTCCTGTATCCCCAGACATAGGTCTCTTTGCAGCAGAAGTTACAAACTGGATCCTTGACTCACAAAAAACAATTACAAATTGCTCCATTACCTCCAGGATATGCCTAAATTACCTCTTGGTTTAACAACCACCTGTTCTAGGGGAAAGAGTTCTCCTGTTCTGCCTGCTGGCTGGCAAGAGACAGAAGAGAGGGAATGGCTCACGCACTTGTCGAGAGGGGCGCTGCTGGCCTGCCACAAGGTACAGTTTTTGGTTAGATTATTTCCTGTTGCAGAGGTCTCATTTTTATAAGAAAAAACAGGCTGACTTGTTTGGTAGTGCTTTGTGAGAGACTAGGAGGCTCCATTTCACAAATTCATTACATTATACCAAAGTACAGAGCTTTATGAAAGAAAGGCCAGATTTTTATTTATTTATTTATATATGTATGTGTGTGTGTGTATGTTTGTGTGTGTGTGTATATATGTATATATATGTGTGTATATATACACATACATATACATACATACGTACACACACACACACACACACACACACACACACACACACACATATATATATATATATATATATATATATATATATATATATATATATATATATATATATATATATATATATGATACATTGTTTTAGCTCCAGTTGGATCTCACTCTGTACTTGGATGTTTTATTGTTGCCCCCAAACAATGCCCCCCCAAAAAATACAAATAGCCCTGCAGAATTGTAGATCAAATTCCCATGCTTTTGAAAGGGTTGAGAACCCCGAGAAACCAACTATCTGGGAGGCAAAGCTGATAGGTAGGTCTCTGAAGCAAAGAAAGGGTTTATTGATTTACAGTCTTATTTGGACTCAGAAAAGCACAAAAAAGCAAGTTTGAAGAGAGTTCATCAGGAAAATTGACAGATTATTTTGTAAAACCCAACAGCAGATCAAAGGATGCTGTTGCTGCTGAAAAGGGTGCTTTTATATTTCAGACCATTAAGCATCAAAATAGTTTCAAGAAAAAGGACTACATACCTGTCTTATCGAAGACAAAGATAGTCTGAAAATGTTCAAGTGCACAAAGACTTAGCAGATGCTTCTGGCAGGCACAAGAAGGATCTTAGGGAAGATTGCTCCCATGGATTACATTTCAACAATTACATTACATTATACCAGAGTACAGAGCTTTATGAAAGATTTTTTTTGTTTTGGAAGACTGTTTTCAGTCACTGGTGTAGTGCTCAAATGTTACTGAAATATATATATATTGGTTGGTGCTTCTACAGTGGCCAGCCTTGCTACATGCCTGCTTGACACCACTCGAAGTAACCAATGCTATCAGTCATGGCCCCTCATCATCAGCACAGCTGTTATTTATTTTAATTCCATTTATATCCCGCCCTTCTCCGAAGACTCAGGGCGGCTTACAAGCTTAGCTAGTTATTGGCTACGAAATACACGTCAATGCACTCATGAGAAAGACCCCATAGAAAGAAAATGAAGAACCAGGAGGGACATTCTGTGAATAAGTTGCGTTTCAATATTCAGAGGTCAGGTCAGAAATCAGCAAAGGGATAATAGCAAGAACAACACTGAGGTGACAATACAGTATTTCATGTCTTGCAAAGAGTTCTACTGATAATTTAGATCAAAGGAACTCAAAAGAAAAATGCAGAGTACTGATGAAATTTAACAAAACATTTAGATTGTACCAGGAATATGTATGTAGGGTAGTCCTTTAGATTTAAAGAAAATATGCCATAGTGCGGTTCATCTCTGGACAAGGAGGGGTCTCTGCAGTCCCAGTCAGGAAGTGTAGAGTCAAGCAACATGGGGACACGGAACATTGTAGTAGGTGTTATTCTATGATGCTGTTCATGTTTTTCCTTCAGTTTTGGTGGTGCCTTTCTTCGAAGCTGGCGTACAAGGCTCACCAGCCGGTTCTGCCAATAGCTGTAGCTTCTAGTTGTCTTGGATGGATGTCACAGTGATTTTGGGTTTCTTTTTCAGTATTTTTGTAGCACTTGTGTGGCTGACCTCAAGCTCTCTCTTTCCAGACTTCAGTACACTATAGAGCAACTCAAAAGAAAAAATCTCTTCCCCACCTTCAAAGTGTGCATGTTAAAGTGTGTTATAGCAGAGGCCCCCAACCTTTTGGGCACCAGGGACCGGTTAGTGGAGAGAGATTTTTCCGCAGACTGGAGGGGGTGTGGTTTTGTATGCTGCCTGCATTCCGCAGATGGGGCTTTGCTCGTTTTGTGTGGCCCAGTTGCTGGCATGCCACAGCCCGGTAGTGGTCCACAGACCAGGGGTTGGGGACCCCTCTGTTATAGCCATTAGAGGACATGGGGGTACAGCTTCAACTAACTCCAACTTGAACTCTACTGACAATCTTCCTTAACATAGCTTATTCTCATGACCTTGAGCAATGTACCAGGTAGCAAATATAAACTTTGTTTAATTAGGAAACATAACAAAACATGACAATCTTAATCATAACCATGTAACTTTGTTTAATTATGAGTTAGTGAGCTTGTAAGAAGGCTCACAATAAGGGAAAGAAAAGCCAAGCAGCTTTCCCATTTTAGCTTTCAATCTTAAACAATAGAACAAAGGAAATAATATTTATTTCATTTGTAGGCCTGTGTCTCATTATACACCCTCCAGCATTAGCGCATTGTGGTGTAAGCCCTCCATTCATAACAATTTCAAAGCTCACAGAAAAGAGAAGGGGAGCTGGGAGATATCTGGAGGACAAATATCAACTACAGAGATGTAAAATATGGACTAGGAAATTAAAAGTTTGATGTGCTCTAATGTAACTTTGCTGTTCTTTCTGTACAGGCCCTTGGCTTTCTCCTCAATCCTGTTTGTTTATCTGTCACGTTCTGACTCCTGCCTTCTTCTCATGAATACGTAAGCCCTATTTACATTACGCAGTTAAATGTGTTATGGAGACAGGGTTAGCATGTTCTGTGGATAACCTCCTCTGGCTAATTGAGCTAGAATTAAGTAACCATGCAAACAGTATTGCTTTAGCTTCCAATTAGGCCTTATTTTATTACAAAATGGAATTTGCTAGGATTCTGTCATTAAAACTGTTTTGGTTTTTACATTTTCCCATCTGCAGCAATATAGAGAGGAGGGGTCAGAAATGCAAATAGCAGATACAATCTTAATTCCACTGTCCGTTTTATACTTTTTTGCTTTTGCTATGCATCTTTGTTTGTATGTATGTGTAAAATGGTAGGAAAGAAAGCTCCAGCCTCCTCTGTAGAAGCTAGAAAGACTGTAAATCTCCAGTATCAAACAACTCATTGGGACATCTCTAATTGTGTGCTAGCAGCACATAGCTGAAATTAGTAATAGGAGGAGAGGATGACTGTATCGGCCATATTGTGCTAACATGGCCAAAGAAAGCTAAGTTAGTGGGAATTTTGATATCTGGACTCTATACTTCTATAATTCCTAAGTAATTAGAAAATATCATTTTGGGAGCTAGATTAACAGTTTCTTTCTAAACTGCCTACAGAAAAGCTAATCTGAAATCTCTCTTTCTCTCTCTCTCTCTCTCCCTCTCTCTCTCTCTCTCTCTCTCTCTCCAATTTTCCCTACTAAATTATATTACTGCTAACAACATACTCTTTGATTAGAAACCATATTTCTTCTAATTTATTGATACCAAACAGAATTGCTACTTTTTGGCAGTATAAACTAAATAAATAATTGTCGCTCTTTGATATACAGATAAAGGCAGATTGAAAAAGTGTTTCTAACACGGCACTGCTATTTTCAAAGCAATCAATTATACCTATTAATACAAATGTTCCTGTCCTCCTGATTTATAATCAAAGCTATCCCCAGAGAAGAACTGATTCACTGAATTCATTTTTGATAGTTCAGTAGTGTTGGGCTGAAAGAACAAATCTGAAGTTGAGGGCAAAATAGCTTGTCCTCTTTAGAATTGTAAGCATTAGCAGATTACACCATTCTGTCCTGTCCAAGCCAGGAAGCTAGTAAATTGCTAAGAACATGAACTGGAATCAGGTAATTAGTAATTGGGTATCAGGCAAGATATCCATAGCTGGTATGTAAAACTTCTTAATTATATCATTTTTATACTAAAATTATCACTGATAATTAAAGTCTGCTGACTAAATAAACACTGCTATTAGGAAATAACTACTCAAAAAATCCATGAGCTAACAGGGCCTTTTTGGTAATTACATCTTAATCTCAGCATCTATTTGATAAGCATATTTGTTATCATTTAGATATGTTAATCATTCAGTAATGCATATTTCCTAAGTGATTAATAGTATGCTTAGGAAGTCAAGGGAGGATTTATAATTTTCACAGACAATGCAGGCAGGAATACTGAACTATATTACTGAAATAAGGCACATTGTGGAACATTTAGCTAAGTGTCCATAGGCATTTATTGTCTCAATTTAACTCTGAATCCCTACTTATATTTATTTAGATAATATAAATATAATGGTAATTATTTCCTTCTTTGTCATGATGAAAAAATCTTAGTGTTAGAAAAGGTGAATTCACTTTTGTGATACTGAGGATGTATTCATAAAAAAATTCTGAAATAAGTTTACCAAACTATTTAGTCTTAATACTACCCTAAACTACCAGAATGTCTCTAAAATCATTTTAATAATACAGTATAAATTACACAAAGCAGTATTATGAAACTAAACTGAAAGGACTACAAAGCACCAAATGCATAATTTTACCAACACTTAAATTCTCTTCAAAAGGTAACTATTTTCAAGGTGTAGCTGTAGCTAAAATTAATACATAAGAAGCAATGATAATGTTTAACAATAGGCAATTGTTAAACATTTTTCTTGCATTTGATGAATTATCACATTAGAATGGTATAGTATCCCATTACAGTTATTCTGAGAATAAGACATTTCCCTCCCCTATGTTCAATCAGGTCTGATTCTTGGAGACTGTCTGGACAAGCTCTTTCCTTGGCAAGGTTTTTCAAAAGTTGTTTGCCATTTTCTGCTTCTAAATGCCATACAGTATTTTACCTTTGCCAAAGTGAATTATGGAATTTGAAGCCTATTTTGTCTATTTGTCTTTAAGTTCCAGAATCCTCACAGATTTGGACCATAATTAAAATAGGAAAAATCTTAGCAGTTATTTCTGCCACATGAAAAAAACTTCATGCCATAGGAGTAAAGTTTACTAAAGAAACCATGAATCATGGCAAGTGTCAGTTTTTAACCTGGCATCCCAGCTATAGGCCTTACTATTTTTAGGGAAGACCTACCAAAATAGATCCTCCCTAAGTGCCTAATTCAGCCAAATAGTACCTCAGTTCAAGATCAGTGACCCACTGAAGAGCAGATAACATGTGAGGAGAGTTTTGTAAATAAGGCAAGAACCATTCGTAGATAAAACTTAACTTCACTTCATCAGAAAATATATTTAATTCTGCTAGTAGTGTAGTAGCTTGCTGGCTACAAAAATTGTTGCTTTGTCAGCTCACCTAGCCACCTCCACAAAAACCTTGTTGCCTGAAATGCTAAATGGCACTAGAGAGATTGGAGAAATAGCAAGGGGTGACTAGGATGGAAATAAAGTACACATTCAGTAAAAGAGACAAATACTCATTCTTTACACTCTTACAAACTCAATTACAACTATGAGGAAAATCTACTCCAAAGAGGGGGTTTCTAGGATTACAAGTTTGAATGGTATTGACAGGATATTTTTTTCTTCCATTGTGTAAGAAATTAAGACTGTAACCATGAAAGGTAAACCATATTTGTGCAATGAAAATTAATAAAATCATCTCTAGTTTTGCTTTCACACATACGGTTTAAATTCCAAGTTTGACTTCATATTGCATTAACTTTTTTTTTAATTCTGCAATTCTTTAATTCTTTTTTAAAGCTGCAATATTTTGTTGCCAGCATTTGCAAGTCTTCCTTCAGCTCTTCTACTATATATATATAGTATATATACTATATATAGTAGAACTTGTATCCTATTATAGTTTTTTGTGTTCTCTATTACCTATCTGACAAGTTACATTCACATCACAGTCCTACTGTGAATGAAATATGCTTTGAATCTTACTTGCAGATTGGCTTATCCTATTGTTTGAGTGAGTAAGTAAATGTAAACGGGCCTTGGGAAACAATATAGGCAAAATCTTGGAAAAATGTACTTGAAATAGAATTGAATTGGCCTTGAAAACTTATAACTTCAACAGAAATGAATACACAATTAATATATGTTTAATTTTTTTATCATGTTACTGAGGTATCTCATGTACCGTTCCAGTCCTGGAGCAATCAATTTTTGTGGAGTCCTTGGTGTTCTCTGTGTTTGGTTATTTGCTCACAGACATTTTATTACCAGCAGCACTGATGTTATCTAGCGAGGTAATAAAATGTCTGTAAGAAAATAACGTTTTATGTCAGAAAGCACCAACTCTTAGCTACATATACTCTCTTCTGTTGGAATAAACCATTTCTCCAATGAGCATGTGCCACGTTCTGACTATTATTATTATTGTTAAACAATTATTATTATTATTATTTGCCAATCAACTCTGAACTTTTGAAAAAAATTCTCAAAATTTTAAGTCACCTGTTTGACCTACTCACTGACAGGTGACAGCCAAACATTGGGACGTTTTTTTTTTAGAATCTCTTGGCTGCCATCTAGGGTTATCCTGAAACATGTAGTCCTTGGCAAAGTGCTGTTGAACTGAAGTCTGAAAAACAGGTTTACATGCATTAAGCCAGAGACATGCTAGTCCATTTCAAGACTTTACACTTTCTAAATCCACTCATCCAAAGATCTATCAATTTATTAAAAAGACTTAGGTTGATGTTCCAGATTAAATGATAGCCAAGAGGACTGAGGAAATGAGAACAGGTCAGGAATAAAATGGAAGAGAGAAAAACAAAACCTGAAGTAACAAATTTGCCAACATAAAACATGTTATTTCAGACAGTCTCACTGATATGGATCAAAAATGCCAAGAGATGATGTCTGGAGATAGGTTAAGAGGGAAAAGTCCATTTCCTGAGCAGAGCACTTAAAGCCATCCTCAGGGCATATATGATTATTTCAATCTATGACATGAAGAACTTGCTTCTGGAAATAGTCAGCGGGCTATCCTCATACCAAAGCAAGACGTTTGTGTGAATTTGGTCCATTAACACTTTAATTCTATATGGCAATCACAAACTCACTTTCTGAGATTAGATTTTTAGACTTACAAAATGACAACAGGAGATCCCAGCAGGCTAGAAGCAATCCTGAGATTTGCAGAAATAGCAAAACAAAGCAAAGAAACAGCAATAAAAAAACAAAAAAAAATCCCCTACTACAATGAGAACTGGGCATGTTCAGTGAATATGGGTTTTCAATTGACTACTGGAGACAATAAGAATACAGGTAGTCCTTGACTTACAACCATTTGTTCAGTGACTGATCAAAGTTATAACAAAATAACAGAACTGAAAGGGACCTTGGAGGTCTTCTAGTCCGACCTCCTGCTCAAGAAAGAGACCCAATACCATTTAAGACAAATGACTGTCCAATCTCTTTTCTAAAATCTTCAGTGATAGAGCACCCACAACTTCTGGAAGCAAGCTGTTTCACTAATTAATTGTTATTATCACTGTTAGGAAATTGCTCATGTTATGATGTTATTGAATACATGGTGATTATGACTAGTCTTTGAAGTTATGGATGTTCCAGCAGCCCTTTGATGTGGTGAAATCTGGTGATGAGTTGCAGAGGAGAGGAGGTCTTTCACAAGGAGCTAAGAGGCAAATCAGCCATGAGTCCTTGGTATGCAGAAAGAGACCTAGGTGGGATCCTCTCTAAATCTTTATAGGATTTATCTGACAGTTCTGCTCTAGTCTGGCAAGATTTCTGTCTATGGGCAAACAGCAATAAACTAACTACTCTGAGTGATTCATCAGAACAACAGAGTTGGAAGGGACCTGGAAGGTCTTCTAGTCTAGTCCGTTGTACAAATAAGGGACCTTATACCATTCCAGATAAATGGTTGTCCAATCTTTCTTAGTTCCTTGATTCTGACACGTGGCCATGGGATCATGATATGCACCTCTGACAACTAATTCACACTTGCAACCAGTTACCAAGCAACCCACAGATATGTGATTGGCATTTGTAATCTTCCCTTTGCCAACGTCCCTAGAAAATCAGTTAGGAAGCTATCAGGGAAGGTGACAAATTGCTGAGATAAGTCTCCCCCACTTTGCACTATTCCCAGACCTCCCGAGCTGATGCAATGTTTGCCACTTATCCATTCCTATGCACTCTTTCCAACCTACATGCCTCCCCCATGCACCCTGGCCTGCTGAAACTTCACATGCACCCTCCCTGACTGTGCAGCATTTCTCAGCCCTCCTCCCCCTCCCATGGTGCATCTAATGCACCTCCATACACTCTCCAAGATCTTCCCCACATCCCCAAGCACCCCCTCACTCACTTGGCAGCAGTCACTTACTTGCCTGCTGGCCTGGGACTTGTAATTTCTTGCCAACTTCCTCACTGAGTTTGGTTGTGGGAAGCTGGGCAGGAAGTTGTGTCAAATAATGACCACAGGATTCAGTTAATGATAGCAACTGGGACTACAGAGATTGCCATCACTAAGCAATGTTTCCTTGCTTTATGATGGCATTGCTTAGTGATGTAAATTCTGGCCCCAGCTGCAGTCGTAACTCAAGGACTACCTGCAAGAATAAGAATCAGCGCCAAGAAAGAATATAATGAAATACCCTGAAACAGGGTTTATTGGCTACCAGTTTGAGTAGACAGCTGTCCCAAGAGCAATACTTTTATAGACAGAAGATTATTCGATATGCAATATGTGATGTGGATAAAGGAGCAAGGAAATAAAATATAAAAGTATTTGATCCTTGGAAGGAGATGTTTAAACAAATGTACATTAGAAAAACAATTTTCCCCAAAAGGCCTGGCTTTTCACCATGCTTTCAGGATTGGATATATTATTTTGCTTTTCCTTGCTGGGTAATGTCTAGATATGAGTTGTGCTCCTGTTGCTAGGAGTGTTTTGGATTATGTACTTTTACACATTTTTATCCAATTGTTGTATGAGATATGTGTGCCACTCAGATTCTTATATGATTATATAGTAGTTACCTGTAAGCCAGTAAACAAACAAACAATATAAAAAGGGTTGGTTTTAATTCTCACAAACTCAACCAATATGGGCAATGATCAGCTGTAGTCCAAAACATATGGAAAGGGCAAGTCATCTATTCCTGATTATATATTTTGATCAGGAATACAGGGGAGACACCTTCCTGCTGCTCTGCATTCAAATAATCGAAGAATACAATTATTAACAAGTTTCTTATAAAAGCCATTATATTTCCACTCCCTCACAGAGGCTGACACTTCCATAAGGGTTTACCTCCATTACAGGAACATGTGTGAGATGAAACGAAAGGCAAAATATCAAAGAAAGCAAGGTCAAGCAGCCTCTACAAAGAGTGGGTTTTTTTTTCCTTCAGGAGAACAAAACATTCTCTACCCTTTGACTCCAGAGAGGTGATAAGTTCAGTCTAGGCTGAGTTGGGGAGAAAAGTTAACCTTTGGACACCACACAATTCCCTAAGGCACACTATTTCACATGTTTCTTTTTTTTGTCCACAATTCTATCTGAGGTGGTATTAGAATTGACCATTAGATTTACATGTTCCCTTCTCTTTCCAACCACAGGTACAGGAGACTCAGCAAGCAAACAAATTTTTATATTAACACAAGATCTCCCTCATCACAAGACCCAGATGCTGCTGGAAAGCACGCACATGTTACTTTGACAGAAGAGCTTCAAGAAGCTGCAATGTATCTATAATCAACACGCATCACTCCCTCGTGAATAAGGAAATATTCAGACAAATATTTTGAAGAATATTTTGAAGAATATTAGTAGCAGAACTGAACAAATGACAGTATAAACTAAAGTTGTATTAGCCAAAATTCAAAAATGCACTTGGGATTTTTTATAGAAATTTGCTTAAGATGAGAAATTGTCACTTAGGAAAAGATGAACAGTCAGTTGAATTGCAACGTGCTTAAACAATTATGTATTCCTTAAAAAAATAAACTATTTATAAGCACTACATGGTAAGAAATCATTATTTTTGCAACAATGCTTCTACAGCATCATTTTTACTTAAAAACATTTGTATTTTTCTGATCATTTATTTCAGATAAAGATAAAGATTGGATTTAGACAACAATGTCATGGCCTGCTCTCCAACCTTCCAGGAGAGCCTTGGCATGTGCAGAGCCCAGAAGGAAAGACCCACTGACTCAGATCAGTGCCCCCCTTGGGCACTGCTAGAAGGGGGTGGGTGACCTGGTACCCAATCAGCTTCCATGTGGACCAAAGATTCTCAGAGTGATCCAACTTCTTCCATCTCCAGGCTGAGAGTTTCTTTGGGCATTGTACCAAAGAACCTTGCTTAGTTGGATATACCAATAAAGGAGAATGTTTGCAGTTCAGTCTTGAAATGAAGAGACCTTGGTACTCTCCCAGCTTGCTTGTTTTCTTGGAGATGTTTTATTACCCAAACTAGGTAACATTATCAGGGCTAGTAAGGAGTGCACTTTGCTGTCAGTTTATATTTTAGTGGCTTGCCCTGTCAGTATTGGTGAAATGGTCTTAAGAAATTCTTCGGTTGGGAAAGGAAACAAAAAGATCCAATCACCTCTCCACCAGCAGTCAGCACCCAGATCAGCATAGATTAACTCCAGGATTAACATCAGACTAACGATCAAATAAATGATACCCCAATCAAGACACTGCGAAAGAAGCCAACAGCAAACAGCCCAACCAAAGAATCTCTAAGACCACCCCCACCAACATTGACAGGGCAAGCCACTAAAATATAAACTGAAAGCAAACAGCACTTCTTACTAGCACTGATGATGTTACCTAATTTGTGCAATGAAACATCTGCAAGAAAACAAGCAAGCTCAGAGACACCAACAACCCCTTAGTTGGATATGTTGTTTTCAAAGAGATGATAAGGGTGATCTACGCAGGCCTGTATGGCCAAATATACTATCCAATCTACATTGCAGCCATCTGCCTGAATGTCTTCATTACCAGCCAGGCTTCAGGTTTGACAACCACTAGCAGGCAAATAAGTCTATCTGTAGTTTCTGCCACCTTAGCAACATTTCTGGAAAAAGCCATCAGGGCTTATCATTCCCCACTCCTTACTTTAATAAATCCCTTTTTTGTGGGGGGGGGGAGGGGGAGTAGATTCCCCTGACAGCACAAAACACTTTACAGACACAGAAATCAAGACACACAATTTTACAGAGATATGGATATTCCTTTCCCTCATGACCCCTTTTCTTTTTGTCTTGGCCTTCCGCTGTTCAGTTTCCACTGTCCATTCTGATAGAAATTTAAAGCATTACTGCAGTTCCTGATGATGAGTTTAGATCCTAGCAAACCTATTTTTCCTTGATTTAAGATTTTCCTTTCTTGTCAGTATAACCCCTAACCATAGTTATATGAGAAGAGATGACTGCAAAACAGGCAATCTTACATTCCAGCCCCAGATGCTAAGCCATGGTGATCAACAGCAAGATGTGTCTTATAACAAAGAAGAATTTATTTTAAAATGCAAGGTGATATACCTTGAACTTAATCTACATTAAACAAATAATACACACCTTTTATTTATTTATTTATTATTTGGATTTATATACCACCCCTCTCCCGAAGGACTCATTGTATTATATTCAAGTGTAGTACTCTGAAAGTGGAAAATTATTTCATGGATTGAATAATGTCACTGCCAATTCTACATCCACTGGGAACAAACTACAACTCTGTCACCTACTGGCGGGACAGTATAATGGCACAGTTACATCTGGTAAGATCAGGTCATAGAGTGTAAGTAATATTACTGTTATGTACACATTGAGCTCTCAGAAATCAGAACCTGTTCAGGCCTTGAATGAATGTTATGGGATATCTGGATGGAAGATTATCACTCACTAAAGGAAAGCTGTTGCTTCGGGAAAATATAAAAGCCCAGAAGGGCTAGTCTTGCTCCTGCTTCTCACAGCGTTCTACATTTGATAATGGAGGCATACTTAGATGTGAGTCTTCTGAATCTGGTCTTGAATGGCTTAAAATGATGAAGATCCCTTGAGAGTCCCTTCTCTTATACAACTTACAATTGGATAGGAATGGCTTGTGACTGCAGAATGTGACAAATAACTGCATGAAGTCTTCCATTCAAATGTATCTTAACTGATTTTAATTTTTGTATGTTATGCTTTTAATCTTCCCTGTAAACCACCCTGAGTCCTACGGGAATAGGGCGGTATATAAATTTAATAAAATAAATAAATAAACAAATCTTTCCTCATCAGCTTACATTTTCCTGAGATAAGGTAAAATAACGACCGGAATCAATTTTCAGTGATTGCATAACACTATTAACATTTAAGCAATTCGAAAAAGGGGTCGACCAATGTAAGCTACTTAATAGAAAAATACTATTAATCAGGGATTGGAACGTATTCAGATCTTCTAAAATTGTCTGCTTATCAGAAAATGTAAGAAGTGTAGCATTTAAAGCCTCAGTTAAATAAAGGGGTGGCTAAAATTCTTGTTCTTTCTTTGAAATTCAGAATGCATAAAAGTACTTTAAATCCTCTGAAATGATCTTTCTCAGAATTCTCAGGTGATGGGGCATTATAAAGTAGAAGATAAATTTGCAGGGAGGAAGCATAAAGATATTACGAAGCTTCAATATTGATATTTTGAAGGCAATTTCCAGATATTCTCTCTGGGTAGAAAGTGGAAGTTTGCTCTTTAAAGGGCTGTAGAGAGAAGAGAAGGATTTTCAGCATAGGCCGCTTGTATAAGAAATAGCTATCATTTGGCAAATGATACAGTATACACTTTGCATTCTTTGATGCAACTGATAATGATCTAGGCTGCAATTCTCTAGCCAGTTGTACTAAAACAAATTGATTTCAACACATAAGAAACTGGAACTTGCATGCTGCCATAAACATACAGACATAAATATGGGCATTTATCTATGTGCACTTATTTTCCATTAGCCCTATGGACTTTGTTTTTCTATTTGCATTCACCAAATAACTTTTTTTCATCCATCAATTACACTAATGCTATTTCATTTCCCTTCCATTTTTGCCACTAGTCTTTTGTGTGCTTTTTATACTACTCCTGCTGTATTCTGAAGAATTATGGATCCAAAAGTAAATGCGGACTCCCAGAAAATCAACCTCATCAATGCTACATCACAAAGAGGAAGGCCATTTAAATCCTCAATCTTTTCTGCCTGCTATCACAGGAGATAATGAAAGCCCAAAATTGACATAACATTTCCCATTCATAGCGCAGATGATAGGGTAATGAATTATAGTGATAATTATGTTACCCACCATTAAAAGATTACTTTACCAGAAATTGAAAAGCTTGCTAGCTGCACAGGGAGCAGAGAGATAGATCACAAATTATGACGCTTCACTATGCAGCTCTGAACAACAGCATTTTTAAGGCATGAATCAATTCTATTTCACATTTCCTACTTCAAACATAATGTATACGTTTATATCACATCTGCTTAGCAGAAACAGATGTCAATAGCTAGTTTCTACAATACATGCATAAGGAGTTCAGGTTCACAGGCAATCTGGCAGTTGTGTATTGAGACCTTGGATCTTTTCTGGCTAAGAAGATTTGGTCCACATTTTCCATGGAAGCCAGGAAGGATTTTTTTTAAAGGCATTTTCTTCTAATATGGGACAACTGAAGTTCAAGTCTTAAGAATTGACAATTTAGATACTAAAAATTTGATACTTTACCCACCCATGCAAACTTTTCTCTTATCCATAATTGTCATTCAGAAAAGCAGCAGTGCAGGAGATGGTTGAAGGATGGGATTTTGTAGTTAAAAAATGCTGCTATTTAACTTCATACACTTCACACTTTAAGACCAAAATTCTTCACATGGTTAATTCTTTTTATAATGGCATAGCAATGAAATCATTTCCCTGGGATCTGGTAACTGGCATTTCATTGAAATTATGATTCTTCACGCTCCATACAATACATATTTTTCTCCAAAATGTTTTTTTAATTAAAATTCCATTGCATGAGTTTGTACATAAGGTATTTACATTAAGAATTGGCGCTTTAGTATAATTTTCTTGTGATTATTATTATTATTATTATTATTATTATTATTATTATTATTATTGCAATTTTCAATACAAACACAGCATGAAAACTTCATAAAACTATACAATAATAGCTTAAAAGAATTTAATAATGTTATATTGGTTTTACTTAGTTGATTCATTGATTATATACTTTTTAGAGAATTCCTATTACTGGATGATACAAAAGTAGAATAAAGAAATAAAATATACTATTACAATGTAATAGAAAATACAAAGATCCACATTAAAAAAGAATCAGACTTCTCTTCAGAAGCTTCAGAAAGTAGAGGCTCACTTTGGTATTTGTTAGTGGATAAGAAAGAAAAGAAAAAAATAAATTACAGCTGAGTAGTTAGAAACCAGTTCGGTGACTTTGGACCAGTCATTCTCTCGCAGCCATAGGAAGAAGATTCTGACAAGCTCTTCAGAAATGTTACCAAGGAAACTGCATGGACTTGTCCCTGTAGTCAACCAGGACTCAGGATTGACTTTAAGGACCATAACAACGGCAATGGTTGTATAATACAATTCCTTTCCTGAAATATAATGTGTCAGTAGATGAGTGCTTGTCTCTGTTTACATGTTCCTCTGAATATATAGTGAGGGAGGGAGAGACAATTTTTTTTGGCACCTTAAAAAAGACCCAAAAATAAGACCCAACTGGAAAATAAGCCCTAGCATGATTTTTCAGGATGCTTGTAATATAAGCCCTATCCACAAAATAGGCCCCAATTACGATTGTCAACCAGACAGATGCATTTAGTATCATATTTCCCCGAAAATAAGAGTTAACTGGAAAATAAGCCATAATGCGTCTTTTGGAACAAAAATTAATATAAGATCCAGAGAAACACGGTATGACATATCTATTTTCACATAAGCTTTTGTGGATCATATCCACTTCATCTGATCAATGAAGAAAAATCTCATGAGAAAGATGTATAATGAACAAGGATAAAAAAGGAACAATTATTATGATTTGCAGGAGACAGACAGAAAAACAGTGCTACTAAACAGCAGATAATATCAACCTCCTTAATGCAAATAACAGATGAGGCAGAATTAATCTCTAGCACAGGCGTCTTCAAACTTGGCTCTTTTATGACTTGTGGACTTCAACTCCCAGAATTCCTCAGCCAGGCACGCTGGCTGAGGAATTCTGGGAGTTGAAGTCCACAAGTCATAAAAGGGCCAAGTTTGAAGACCTCTCCTCTAGCACATCATTTTATTCTCATACCACAAAGAATTATAATGAAAGAAAGTCCTAAACAACATGTACACAACCCATACCTCAGGAATATCTACCAATGAGCTAGACAATCACAGCACATAGAAGGACCTGGGTATATGGTCTCTATTGAACTGCCATCAATCCTTCAGAAAATATGTCACTTGTATGAGAAAGTACAAGGTATAAATAAACTCACTGAAAATCCATACCAGCTGTTATACTATCTTTCCCTAAAAGTAAAACCTATCCTGAAAATAAGTCCTAGCTTGTTTTGGGGGGATAGGCCTAATATAAGCCCTACTGCAAAAATAAGAGTTTTGGGGTGAGGTGCACGCCTAAAAATCAAGCTAGGTCTGGGGTGGGGGGTTGGAGTTTACCATTGCAGCCAACCCTCCCATGGTTTGACTCTTGCCTCACCAGCGCACTTATTCTGTGGCTGAAGGAGCATTCTGCATTTGAGAATGGAGCTCTGACCTGCATTTCAAAGTCAGAGGCTTTTCGGGAAGCCTTGCAGAACCGAGCTATGGATGGAATCTCTAACTCAGTTCTTGGCTGCATAGGCCTTCCGGAAAGGCCTCTGACTGCAAAATGCAGGCCTGAGCTCCATTCTCAGCTACAAAATGAAGCTGCTCCTTCAGCCACAGAAGAAGTGGGCTGGCTGGGCAGGGCTGTCGATGCCGGAGGTGAGTGGAAAAGACACCCACCCATCCCG
The DNA here is from genome assembly GCF_964194415.1 of Vipera berus. NCBI lineage: Eukaryota > Metazoa > Chordata > Lepidosauria > Squamata > Viperidae > Vipera > Vipera berus. The sequence goes on along the minus strand of NC_138202.1, from coordinate 178,110,295 downwards.
AAAATAAGAGGCAAAAATAAAATAAAAGTAAGACTGGGTCTTATTTTCAGGGAAACATGGTAGATGCTGAAACCACAAATGGCAACATACAACATCTTCATTTTTAAAATATTTTAAGAAATTTAGAAAACATGAATAAAAGTAAAGAAGCAAAAGAAAAAAAGAAAAAAAAGAAAATAATCAGACCAAAAGCAAGGTAAAACTGCAAAAAAGAAAAAAAAAGAAATAGTAAAAAAACCACACAAGAAGAATGGCTTTTGACTTTGGTATAGATATGGATAAAAATTAATCCAACTCTTACTCTAAAATCAGTATGCATTACTTCTATAATCTCATATAATTCTAATCATTAAATCCCAAAATCAAAATATCATTTCTTAGTTTCTCACAAAAAGACACCAGACAAATTGTCAAAAAGATATAATGAAATTTCAAATATTTGTTGAAAATGTAATCAAACGGGCACATTTTTTCCTCTTTGGTGGACATGTGAGAAAGTTAGAATACATTGCGATCAAACATGTATTTTGATTCAGAAGATTTTAAAATGAATGTACAATTGAAACCAAATCTTATGGGGTATTAATGGAAAACAACTTGAAAAATTTTATGGAATTTTGTTTTTATATAATAACAGTGCTGAGATTTCTATGTGTATAAAGGTGGAAGGACTTGCAAATACTTAGAAGAATTTTTTTTTTATTTCCTCTTTTACCACTCTGGATGTTGAGGGAGAAACATATTTTTTTTAAAAGATAGTTCTGAAACACTTTGGGTCACCAAATTCTGCCACTTTTGAATAAAGCAATCATAAATTTAGAAAAGTAGAACCTCTTCTGAATAAAAGAATCCAAATTCAATGATGTTCAACAAATTACTATAGGTTCTTATAATTGTTGGAGGTAGACTACAAGTACTGCTAGTCCTTGACTTACAATATGAATTGAGCCCAAAATTTATATTGTTAAGTGAGACATTTGTTAAAATTAGTTTTAGCTCATTTTACGATCTTTCTAGCCACAGTTGTCAAGTGAATCACTGTTGTTAATTTAGTAACATGGTTAAGTGAATCTGGCTTTCCCATTGACTTTGCTTGTCAGAAGTATGCAAAAAGTGACTGCTGGACACTGCAACCATGATAAATACAAGTCAGTTGCCAAGTGTCTTAATTTTGATCTTGTAACCACGGGGATACTGCAACGGTTGTAAGTATGAAAAATGGTCATAAGTCACTTTCCTCAGTGCCGTTGTAACTTTGAATGGTCACTAAATGAACTGTTGTAAGTAGAGGACTACCTGTACTATATGCCAATGTTCCCAGTTTACAATTTAAGCCCTCCAACTTTTTTTGGAATTTAGCTGTATACATGTACTGTACAAAATGTAAAATGCATATATTACTTTTGATTCAGTTAACATTTCTCTGCCATAAATATTAAAAATATGAAATAAATAACCCAGGTTTCTTCATTATTATTGGAAAAAGTGTAACTTGTATACATTTTGTTTATTAATGTAATAAGCTATAAAGGTGGGGTGTTTCAAACTTCTTTGACTGTTGTTGAGCACAGTTATTAACCATCTCAAATTGTTGCTAAAGTAGAACCATCTTTATACTGAAAACCAGATTTATTTTTTCAAGGTTACAGGGTAGTGTTGGGTTTAATGAAAAATGGATAGGACTGAAATACAGTGCCCCTGATGTGCCATACAGAAACAGACCTTTCCACAACAGAGCGTTCAATCACTAAACCCAGGAGTATAAGAATTTTCAGCAAAAGGGGACTTGTTAAGGCATACCATCTGCAACATTTCCATCAATTTTAAAAGTTGAATGCCTAGTCAATTGAAATTAAAAGTCTAATTCACCTTCTTGTCTCTTCATCCAAGCATATCTAGGATAAATGGGGAGAGAAAATTACCCCTCCCCAAACCCTGTCAATTTAGAACATCTGTTTAAATTTGAACAAGCACATAGTGGAAGGCTTTATTTAGCAGGTGTTTGTGTATATATACAGAATCTACACAGCATACAGTTGTGTCACTATGGGTAAAATGTATACTGTATATCAGACATGTCAAACACAAGGCCCGGGGGCCGGATCCGGCCCACGAAGTGGTTTCATGCGGCCCACGAAGCCATCCTGGAAACAGTGAGGGAATGGCCCCCACTGCCTTGGCCCTGGCCCAGAGACCCTCCTTCTGCCAGAGACCCTCAGATCTGTCCCACTCCTGCCCTGGCCCCCATAGGCACCCTTGATGCAAACGATGTAGAGCTGGCCATGCCCACCCAGTAGGCCATACGCACTTTAGCCATGCCCACCCAGTAGGCCACGCCCACCCTGACCATACCCACCTGGCCCCCTGAGGGCAACCGCAATGCTGATGCGGCCCTCAATGAAATTGAGTTTGACACCCCTACAGTGTATATCAAACCAGAGACTCAATCAATATTGAAGTCTATACATTTGAAAAATTAATCACTCCAAAAAGAGACACAAACAGAAACAACATATTATTGAGAGAGAAAAGGAGACTGAGAAAGAGACCTACAGAAGTCAAGACTAATCAAATGACTGATTTGTCTATTGACAATGTCTGGAAGCAAACTGTTGATGGACAGTTTCAAGGACCTGTCTCTGTTCTACCTTATTCTGGTTCTTTATTTTTAAACAAACTCAGATCGAACACCTTTGACATTTATTTATTTAATCACATTTTTCTACTGTTGAATGTTTAAGTTCCTGGCAGTTTAGAATAAGAAAAATATAATAAAATACCAAACAAAAATATAATAAAATACCAAACAATTAGAAAGAAAATATAAAACAATACGGGCACCCAATCAACATCAGCCTTCAAAAGCTCTGCGTAATAGTTTCATTTTCACTGTCTTATAAAAAAGGGACAATCTTATTGACAAGGACCAGGGAAATTGAGGATTATGTTCTGTAGGAAGGGTTCATGGCTACCTCAATCAAAAATGAATATTGGTCTAGTAGTAGTAGGCACATTTTGGATGTCTGTATTTCATTAAACTTCAACTTATGTGGGAAGAGTCGGAGGCAAAACTTCAGGAACTATTGTTAACTAAAAGTTGTGGGTCCTCCAACACTGGGAGTTTTTAAGAAGAGATTGGAGAGCCATTTGTCTGGAATGGTGTAGCAGGGGGATTGGACTAGAAGACCTCCAAGGTCCTTTCCAACTCTTTTATTTTGTATTCTGCAAAATGTTCAGCCTGAGGGCAGGGCACCTGCAGGAGAGGAGGAATCTCAATGATGCTTATTTAGGAAAGAGCCAGAAGACAGATTATTGTTCTCATTTTGTGTGGCAGTTGACTTCTGAGATGTTATTTAAGCATACAAGTAGTTTTATTTTTGTTTGTAGACAGTTGTTTCCTCTTCTTATACATATTTAGGAAGTACTATAGAAGCTATCTGATTGATGCTGCTTATCAAAGCTAGGTGTCTACACATTTACTTATGATATGGGTCATTTGCTTCAGCTAGCATGACTTATAACCTAATGAGTTTATATGACAGAAACGTCATGGTATGGAACATTTTAAACCTGTATATTTGGGGCCATAAGTATAAAACATGCTTCTAATTTGTTCAGTTTCAATATAATTATATGGGTTACTATTAATTTTCTGTTCTAAATATGTGCCAGTATGTATTCTAGAACGGCATTGAATTCTACTGAAAGAATGCTGTTTTCATCCAAAATTGATTCACTATCAAACTAAAAGCAATTATGTGTTGTTTTAGCATCTATGACTTCTATATATTTTAGAATTAAACAAATAATTTTAGAGATTTTCATTTTCTTTCATTAGATCAATAACACCAACCATCAGACAAACTATTTCTAATGTGAATAATTGACCTAGCATTTCAATAGGATACTGTAGCTAAATTACAACAAACATTTTTTAAAAGATCTTCCTCTGCACATTGTTATTACCTGTTCATGTTAATCACGATGGATTTGCACTCAAACAAAAATATTCTGAAGGGCTTGTTTGTTAGATTGTGTCATGTGGTTAATCCTTTCTTTGGTTTTATTTATATTGTGGAATGTTTTATTTATATTGTGCCTTCAAGTCAGTGTTAACTCCTGGCAACTGCCAGGCCCTAGAACATTTTCTATAGCAGCGGTTCCCAACCTTTTCTATACCCCTCACCCCTAGAACACTTCTGATATATTCTTGCACCCCTTACAAAAGCTTGAAATAACTAATTATGCATATACACTATAATTTTGTCTAAACCCAAATTTTTTGCACCGCTTGTAATATCGTCTTACAACCTCAGGGGGTACGAGCATCCCTTTGGGAGTCCCTGCTTTATAGATTTTTGGAAATAGTTTGCCTTGCCTCCTTCGCAGGGCTGAGAGTGTGACTGGTTCAATGTCAACCAGCTGGATTTGTACCTAAGGCAACACTAGAACATGTAGCCTGGTGTCCTAATCAATACACCAAATTGGGTCTCTAAGTCAGAGATCCTAACCTTTTAGGAACCAGGGACCGGTTCCATGGAGAGAGGTTTTTCTGAGGACCAGAGAGCGTGTGGTTTTGTGTGCTGCCTGCATCCTGTGGATGGGGCTTTGCTTGTTTGTGCGGACCGATTGCTGGCATGCCGTGGCCCGATACTGGTCCACAGACCAGGGGTTGGGGACCTTGCTCTAAGCAATGGACCTATCCACAATTCTGTTTAAATTCCTCAACTCAACTTTAATTTTCAAATGTGAAGACAGGAAGGCTAAAGCAATGAATTACTAAAAATACATAGATTATGTGTCAACGTCATACCCAGTCCCTCAAGATTATAAAGAAGCAGTTCATTGATGGCATATTATTTCACGCTATTACTGGATCATAACCAGAATTCATTTAAAACTCCCCTTGGCTCCGCTCAAGGTTCCAATAACATTGTCATAAGATAAAGTTCTTAGTATTAATAGTAGATTTTATAAATGACATTTTAAAATGCATGCAGAATTTCTGAACTGTTCAATTTTAGGGCTTAAATATATACAGTACCTGTGTTAGCTAAACCGGCTCTGTCATTTCTCACATTAGAAGTCTGATATTTGGAATGTGAAGGTCTTTTTTAATGAGTTTGCATTATTTTTCTCAAATGTTCCTTTATTTATTATACAGAAGTATTCATTTGCAATTACAAATTCTTATAAAATTCTTAACTATTTTGGCAGATTTACTAGCAGTGCTATGCCGGTATAATGACATAGTTTATTATTATATCCCTAGGTTGATAACTGATTTGCTTTCAAGACAGTCACTGGATCAATCCAATTCTTTTCTACAATTCCACCTAGTACTAGCCAGTTTATTATCTGAGTATACTTCATTATGGTTGCCCAAATGAAAAACACAAAAAGGTACAAAAAATCTGGGCAGGGAATGTTCCCTTCCCAAAGCAGTGTAATGTCAACTGTAGATGTCATTTTGAAGGAGAAAAATACCAAATGGAACATAATTGACTGCTACAGTGAACAAAAATATTATGTACTGCAATATTTTGTATCCATTTGTCCCCTCTTGATTTTTTAAAGCACAGAAATAATGTTGTATAGGAGTTCTCTACAGGGTTCACATTTGAGCCATTTATTGATTTTGCTTAATGTGTCCACATCAATGATCTGCAGGATGCAATATTCTAGGGTTGTGCACTATACCTACACTAAGCTAAAGGAAGATTTGGGATAAGAGACACTTGGAATCAGCCTGCATTTGTGACAGGTTTTTTTTAAAATAATAAAAATAAAAATAAACAGATTCCATGGCCTGCAAAAGTTCTAAAACTCCTACTTTAGGAGATAGTCTTCCTGCAAAAAGCTCAGCTAGATAATCTGGAACATAGTATGGTTCAGTCATACAATCATATGTGCAACTTACAGAATAACTTAAGTTTTGCAATGAATTTTTTGCTAGTTGGGCAAATGGATTGCTGTTCATGTTGATTCCAACTAATTCTTCTGAACTGTAGTCAGTTTACTTGATCATAAGATCATTCACAGTACACTGAAAATAATTTCTGGCCGTTCTTATTGAACCATCTGAAATTTCCTGTTTATTTACAATAAAACTAGCTCATTTGTTCTTATTTATTTCCTTAAAATCCCCATAAATATTCCACACATATCTACTTGAAGCAAGACCCTTTATTCTTGAAAACATCAGCTATTCTATTGTTTTTGATTAAATCTCATGGCTTTAATTATCTATATGCAGATGTTGAATACATTTATATTTATTTTATTTTCTGTCATTTTTATTTATGATTAAAAATTTTAGGAATCTAAAAGTATATATACAAAGGGCATATTTATAAGAAATATATTTAAAAAGCAGACAAGTACTTTACAGTTTTTGGCAGAGGTTAAAAGAATCATGTTTTTCACCTTTGTGGAGAGGCTTTACAACACAGGGAAAATGAATCTTTCCATTTCTCAAATATGTTTGTTAGGTAAAGTTTCATTTTTGATCATATTTTTATACAGAATTCTGAAAAATTAACTGCTGCTTGGTTATTAAAATAACATTGAATAGTGCATGAAAAACAACCTTAATTTCAGGGTACTCTGTTAGAACTATGGGTTTAAATAGAAACAGAATAGTGTTGCATTATTTCTTAAGAAGACCTTGGTTTGCCTTCTTCTCAAGAAACCATCGCTGTATCCCATTATATTGGACAATTTTTGTCCAATATTTAAACTCTCCTTTTTGGTTGAGAAAGTGGTTGCACAACTACTTCAGAGGACCCTGCATGAAGCAGCTTATCTGGACCTTCTTCGTTCAGAATTCAGACCCAGGTATGGCATGAAAATGACATTGGTCGTGATTTTGAATAATCTCTGGCATGGATGGAAAGGGTTCTTACCTCAATTGACCTCTTGGTGGTTTTTGATGCCATCAACCATGGCATCCTTCTGAATTGGGTCAGAGGGTTGAGGGCGGGCAGCATGGTGTTGTGCTGGTTTGCCTCCTTTTGTTGAAGTTGATTCCATTTGGTGGTGACTGGAGGGAGAGAGAGATCCCAGTAGAGAGAGATTCTACTGTGTGGGTGCTCCCTCCTCTACTATTCAATATTCACATGAGGACTGTGGATGAACTCATCCCTCACCATGGGGTGAGGTATCATCTCTATCCCTGGCAAATTAAGTAATGCTGTGGATGTCTTATTCTGGTGCTCGGAGACTCTGAAGGTCTGAATGGAGAATAACAGGCTTCAGCTGAACTATGTGGAATTTGGGGGTTCTCCTAGACTTACAATTCCTGCTTAAGAAGCAAGTGGTGGTCATGGATAGGAGGGTCATTGCTAAACTTTCCACTGTGCATCAGTTATGCCTGTTCTAGATGGAGAGGCTCTACTCATAGTTACCTCCTGATTGGACTATTGCAATATGTTCTACACAGGGCTGCCCCTGAAGTATGTCCAGAAGCTTCAACTGGTGCAGAATGCAGTGGTGCAGGCAGACATGGCTGCTTATAGAAGAACACATGTGACACCTCTGTTCTGCAAGCCACACTGGTTACTAATCTGTTTATGGGCCTAAACCATGATCCTTGTTTTGACCTTTAAAGCTATTTAAAGTCATTTGAGAGTTTCCTTCTCCCCAGTTACATCTTCCCATTCTATCCGATCTAGCAGAGAAGACATGCTGCAGGTCCCATTGGTTAGGAAGCTTTACTTGGTGGGACCTAGGCTACAGACCTTTTCTGCTGTGGCCCCCATTTTATGAAACGTTTCCCCCCCCCTCAAAAGAGTGGCCGCATCCCTTTCAAGTTTCAGAAGTTGTTCAAGACCTGGTTGTATCATCGTCTCTGGAGACTCTGGGGTACTGGCAATAAAGTGAAATGGCTCCAGCATAATTAATACCTGTTTTTTGCCCAATATACTGCATATATCTTTTTAGTTTTGTACCTGTTATATTTTTAATATTTTTAATAATATCAATACGTTGCTAATGTTATTAAAAAGATATTTAAAAGATTGTTTTTAGCATTGCTTTTATGCTGCTCAGAATCACTGAGATTGGCAGCCATATAAATATGGTGAAATAAATAAAATATTGAAGATATATACACTATTTCAGCAGAAACTGAACTAAATGTTCTATTTTGGCTTTAACAATCCTTTCTCATTTCTTGTGAAATATACTGCTTTTAATAAAGATTCACAAAAAAGGCCCATAACATATTTATAGCATAGACAGGCATTTGCTGACTTTCTTTGCTTAACACTGCATGCAGGCTTCCAACAGTGATTAAGCTTCAGATGTAAATGCTTCATTAAGCTAAACTTTGGCCTGCTGTATATCTAATTTTATAGCAGTTAAAATGCATTTCAATATTTTTTCCTGGAATATACTTTTAACTACAAAAAGTGCAATACAGAGTTCAAAGTTTAGTTGGCAAGAGAACAGGAAATCAACAATCACAAAATCGAAAGACATATTGCTTCTTCCTCAGTTTCTGTACTGTATGCACTTACCTGAACGGTGCAGGAAAAAAATGGTAGCACTGATTCTATGTTCAAATACCTTCCCTCCTCTTCTTAACATGATTCATTATACTATTTATGTGTCTGTTATGTGTACTAACAACTAAGAGGTCCAACTAAGTGGTTGTAGAAATTAGAATTGTAAAAAAAAAAATGAAGGTTACAGTATATTGACTGCTACACCACAATGTTGGTTATCTACTTTTTTGGTTTATAAATACTGAATTTAAGGATTCTGACTTATTCCTGGTTTATTAGCTTATTTATTTGTTTGATTTATATAGTGATGCATTTCACTCAAGTGACTCTAGGTAGCTTACCAGGATTAAAATACAGAAGAATTCACAACCTATTATCTCTGGCATCCAGGGGTAAGCAATAACCTGACTCACTGCCCCCCCCCCAAATATCAATAATAATAAACTTCATCTAGTCACCTGGGCCAAAGGCCTGGGGAAACAGTCAGGTCTTAAATATCTTGCAAAACCCATCTAAATATCTTGGGGATGTTGCACAGAACAGACGCTACAACATATTATGATACCATGTCTTCAAAATTAGAGAGAAATGTGCGGCAAATGCTAGAAATTCTGGATAGCCTAAGTTGCGGAAACAGTTTATTTGGGACTCTGAACTGGCCGTAAGGAAGAAGTTTCCATATTCACAAAATGATCATAATAGCAGGTGTGAGCAGTCACAAGGCATTCAATTATCAGAACACAAACTGATACTATTATTCCCCAATACCTTTTCTACTTCCCATTTGAAAATGATTCTTACTACCTAGTTTTTTTCTTTTCTTTTTCTGAACGGCTTGGCATGCTTTTAGATAGAACACTGGATTGGAGTCACTCAAAATGTGTGCTTATTTAAAACGTTTTAACTTTCACGAAGCCCAGAAACATTCTTAGAAATAAAAATGATGCCATAGGCTAATGTTTGTTTTGCTCCATGCCATTCAAAAATTATGGTGTCTCTAGGTATATTAAATGCATAGGCATCAGGTTCCCTAACCCAGCTAAACAATTTTTGATGTTATTCCATCTTTCGGTTAGCAATATACCTTTTTCTTTTACCTGAAATTGCCTTCCTTTTCAGTCCAGCTTAAATAAAATTCTTCTGCTTTGGAAGAAGACAAATATTTGAAGGGATATTTCTCTATTTACTAACACCTTTAACTAGATGCTGAAAGCACAGTTTAAAACCTTGCTGGATATCCTGGTTGCTATTTCATGCTATTATCATGACTTAATTCCTTCACACTAGATCTGTTGCAAGATAAATCTTTACTTGGGATTAAAATGAATGTGTGCACACAGCATGAAAGAGAATGAAAAGGAGGGAGAATATCTGATTGAAAGCTATTGTACTATTTGCTTGCTCACATTGATTCCAATGAGGAGTTTCCAATAGATATGGGCAGCCATGGTCCAGAAATCACATACAACGTTCATGTATTAATATGCAGTACTGTTACCTCAAAAACAGTGGAATATGGAGCCACAAAAAACCTCCAAACACCTGGCTCTATGTTTGAGATTTATTATCGTTATTTCTGACTTAATTTCAAAGTCTAGTGATAAAATAAGAATTATGGTATACTGATAAATGTAAAACAATATTTCCCATTAGAAATTCAGGATCTGTAAGAGAACAAATCCCATGCTATTATGGCAAGTAAGGACTAAAGGAAGTTATTTGCTCAAAACTGGTCAGCTGCATGTCAAATTAATTTCACATCCAGCAGGTAAAATATACTTCTCATATAAATCAAGAAACTGAACAGCTAACACAGGCCTTGCTGCAAAATTGACAAGACTCCAAATAAGACTTAGACTACTCTCTCTCTCTCTCTCTCTCTCCCTCCTTTCACTGGTATTTATTTATTTATTTATTTATTTATTTATTTGATTTGTATACTGCCCTTCTCCCCAAGGACTCAGGGCGGTGAACAGTGAGATAAATATCAAAATACACAAATACAGAAATTGAAAACAAATTAAACCCTAATGCCCAAATGCAGAAGATAAGTTACATTAAAACAATAATTAAAACAAAACCCCTCAGACCAGACCGGATTGCTCAAACAGATAGGTTTTTAGGTCGCGTCGGAAGGAGCGAAGGTCGGGGATTGTCCAGGATTACAACTTCATTACTGTAAATTTCATTTGAAGTGAATACAAGAAATGAAAGCAAATGCAAACAAATCCAATATTAATGGAAGAATGTTATGCTAATGCCAACACTGCACTAAACAGTGGCTAGATGTTTTGGAGGATTTCTCATAATTTAAGAGTAAAATTTCAATACAATCTACAATTTCAGTTCTAAACCATCTCTGATCATTCAACCTTTTTATGTGATTCATGGTAGCGTTGGTACTGTTGAAGATTTAAAGATACTGCAGTGCTTAAATTTGCTCAAATATCTGCTTTTCTTATAGAAAATGGAATATCTACTTCATATTCCCTTAAGCATTCAAACAGTTCGAAATAGCATCCATAATGCCTACACTGAAAGCATTTAGGCCAATACACCTACATATGTTCAGAAACAATCAAAAACATTTACAGAGCTAAATTCAGTGAAATTGATATTCATTTCATGTGTGGGATCATTTAGTTTTCTTAGTTTTTTTGTTTTGGTTTATAATTCGAGAGCTATAATATTAACAGGTTAGCAGTAATGAAAAGGAAAATCTATCTTTATTTATCTTTCCTCTCATTTTCCCTCCTTCTAGTGGGAAATGCTTTTATTTTGAATTCTGTTTAAAAAAATGATAGGATGCGACCAAAGTCTGTACCAGAAGGAATTAAAGATTACAATTAAAAGAGAAGAACTTTTAAATTTAACTTATTAATACAGAATGGAGCAAAACACTTTAATACTGGACACAAAGGGTATTTTTAAACAATGGACCCAGAAGCTAACTTTAACAACGTCTTCCTCTACAGATACATTGGGTTTAAAAGATGTTATGGAAGAGGAACAAGTTTTATTGGACAAAACTAAGATTGATCTCAAACTAGATTTAAAAATGACAGGCTGGAAGAAAGATATGGGGCGGGGAAGGCTACACTGGATACCATATGATTAAAAGGAATATACAAATGACAACCCAAAAAGAGTGATCTGGTTAAGTTTCCAATATTGGTTTTACAAAAGATGCTTGTCAAAGCTTTGAAGTATTTTATAAGCAGGGACAAAGAAAAAAATACAAAAATAAATCAAGTTTTAGGATATTAGGAATAAAGTCAAGATTGTTAAAAGTAAAAGGAAGGAATATAAAGTTTGTTGACTTGATCAAGGTTAAAATAGGCATGTTGTTATCTCTAGTAACCTTGAATAGAATTTTGCTGATGAGGATTGAATGATGAGGCTTTAAGGATTTGTTTGTAAATAAGAGATTGGATATGGGAAGAAGAGATCATTTGTTGTATTTTAAGAGAAAGTAATAAGTTATTAAAATTGCTTATACTTATAATTGCTTATACTTGTGATGAAGGGAAAAGACATTTCTTTTTTTTCTTTACTACATTCTTATTTTCTTTTCAATTTGTCTTTTTTCTTTTCTGCATTTTTTCTTTTCTTTTTATTCTTTTTTAGTTTTATTGGCTTCATTTTTAGTATCTATTAGCTTTTACCTTTATAACTATAACTTTAAATAAAGTTACTATAAAAAAGAGAACTTAGCATGCCACGTTTGATATTATGATTGTCATGTTTACTCATGAACAAAACTATGTGAGTTCTCCGTTATAAACTTATAGTAAATAGTACTATTTTTTGGTAACAGTGAAGTTGTTCACATTGAAGCAGACATTAAAAGGACATTTGATCTCCCTCTAATTTTTTTGGTGTTGTTTCCTTTCTGAAAATTTCAGTCTTCCTTAAAAAGCCCAAGAAGTTGAAAAAGATAATACCTCTGTTTCCCCTGGATACTCAGTGATATATATTCTCAGTGATATATTTCAGGCTAAAAACTCTAATCTGAATTACTATTGCAGTGTTGCACAAATATTGTCTTCAGGTTATCAATTAAAAAATAAGAAAAATAGTGATAATGATGAAATGATTCAGGAATTTTCTGCAAAACAAGGAAATATCTATGCAATTCTTGGAAATTTTGAAAGTTTGACACTAAGGGTAAATAATGATATGAACTATGTGCAAAGGATAAGAATTATTTGTACTTTCAGATATGTTTTAAAGATACGTGAACAATCATTCTCCTAGGCCAGGGGTCGGCAACCTGAAAAGGCAAAAGTGCCACTGGGAACCGGTTCCATCACACATAAAAAAAGTGGGAGCCGTGCGCAAAAAAACCCCACTCCGTTTTTGCGCATGCGCAAAATGTTTTGTTTTTTGCGCATGCACGTACGTGGATGCGCGCGTGGGGTTCCCACTTTTTTTTATGTGGACGCACCTGCGCGGTGGCAGCGACGGGTCTCCCGGGTGACGGGTGCTGGGTTGCGGCGCCACCTTCAGCCCGGGTGCCGCCGGAGCCACCCCCGGGACCTCCAAACTGCTGCCCGTTCGGAGAGGTGCGCGCACAGCTCTCCAAACGTTTGGAGAGCTGTGTGCGCACCTCCACCCGAACGGGCAGCGGCAGCACCCATTTGCAGACCTGCTGCCGCTGGTTTGTAAAGCTGCTGCGGCCGGTTTACAGAGCTACTGCCTTCGGAGGAAGGCGGCAGCTTGCAAATGGGCCGCAGCAGCTTTCCAAAAGGGCGGCGCCACCGCCCGTTCGGAGAGGTGTGTGTGCAGCTCTCCAAACCTTTAGAGAGGTGCGCACGCACCTCTCAGATCGGGCAGTGGCGCCGCCCGTTTGGAAAGCTGCCGTGGCCCGTTTGCAAAGCTACCGCCTTCGGAGGAAGGCGGCAGCCTGGAAATGGGCCGCGGCAGCTTTCCAAAAGGGCGGCGCTTTGGAAAGCTGCCGCGGCCCAGAACGGGCGGTGGTGCCGCCCTTTTGGAAAGCTGCTGCGGCCCGTTTGCAGGCTGCCGCCTTCCTCCGAAGGCGGTAGCTTTGCAAACAGGCTGCGGCAGCTTTCCAAACGGGCGGCGCCACTGCCCGTTCGGAGAGGTGCGCACGCACCTCTCCAAACGGTTTGCGCCACTCTCCGTTTGGAGAGGTGCGCGCGCACCACTGCCCGTTCGGAGTGATGCGCGCACACCGGGCGACTGGGAGCCGCAGGAGACAGCTTAAAGAGCCGCATGCGGCTCTGGAGCCACGGGTTGCCGACCTGTGTCCTAGGCCAAAAATATTCAAGATGGAGCCTGTGAGGATACCTATCACATCAAATTTAAAGTTGTGAAATTAATTATTAAGAATCAATAAATGGGAACTCAGCCTGCTGCACAGTAAGAACCTTATCTCTTGCATAAAGTTATTTCAGAGATATCTCTTGACTCACAAGGACTGTTTGGGCATTTTTAGAAAATAAAATTCCTCCTTTGTTTGCATTCTCCATGAGACCAGTCATTTTCTGACTCAGCAGATCACCTTAATAGTCATTTTTCTACACTAAAAGGATAATTTCTTAAATTTGGGCTCACTAGAATCAAAAAGTTTCCAAATAGTATCTTACACTTTCTCTAATCCTCTTGTCTTTCATTAACTATCAGTCTTGCCTGAGTTAAATAAACCTCAGTGCATATGTTGTTTCCATATTATCTCTGAGAGTAACAAGCCAATTTCCAAAGAAGAAAATAGGTATCATAGTTCCTCATGGATTTTTCTAAACAGTATGAGAAATAACCTACATGCACATTTTCCTATTAATTTTCTCATCTGTCCCTTAATCTGAACTCACAGTGGATACAAATACACATCAAAATAGTTTTGGATTAGATTACTTTCAAAAATTCTTCTCCTTTGGTCAATCAAGTTATTGACTCCTCAAATGGGCAATCTCAAACCCCACTCTACCTACTCTTATTCTGAAATTTAAAAACTATATACCAGTTAATTCCAGATGGTATTCAAATATTTCTCTTATAAGAGGTCTTTTGTGGAAGGTGTCATGAAGAAATTTATTCTTTTTTCAAAAATAAGCAGGGACTCTACCAATATATTGATCCTCTGGGATAGGTTTAAGGCATTCATTTGTAGATCCACTTTTACCATTGCCTCAGCAAAAAGATTTTTAAAAAGAGTTTGATTTCATACACCTGGAAAAGAGAAATACTCAAATTTTCTTATGACAAAAAACCTTACAAATAAATTATATCAAATATTTAAAGTAACTGGGCTTAAGCCATTACATTAAAAAATATTCCTTGAAATGCATTTATAAGATCTATTGGGAATCAGAAGAGAAAGCTGAACAATTAATGGTTCTCTGGTTGAAACATTAAAATCAATTATATATATATATATATATATATATATATATATATATATATATATATATATATATATATATATATATATATATATATATATATATATTTGTGTAAATTACTAACAAAGAATTAAAGGGAAACTGAGATGCATTTCTGACTCCTTAGTCGTCCTCAGTCAGCTATACCCTTCTGAGATTCGAACCTGGGCTGATAGCATACAAGGCAGTGTTATTTGCCTCTAAGCCACAAGGTCCCTCTCGCTCTGTTAGCTTTTTTTTTTCTGCAAGGGAAGATATGTTTCAAATGTTAACTATTTAGATTACCTTGCTAGGCCCCAAACATGGGGCAAATCTTTATTTCCTGTTTTCAGCCTATCTTGAAGGCTATCAAACAGGCAGTAGTCACACCGGACAATTCAATATATATATTAGTTTTCATCAGTCAGCCATAACCTTCTGAGATTCGAACCTGGGCTGATTGCACATTAGGCAGTTGTATTTACCTCTTGAGCCACAGGATCTCTCTTGCTTTGTTAGCTTTCTGCAAGGGGAGATATGTGTCAAATACTTAACTATTTAGATTACCTTGCTATATGGAATTCAGGCCAACAATGGTCAGTTATGTATAGAATAATTCTATTATTTTCTCTTTTTATTCCTGTATGCCACATAATTCCTTTAAAGTAAATAAATAAATCTCACGATATTAAGGGTGTACTGGCACTTGAGACTGAAACTATTTGCATATGCTGATGAGATCATGAATATTTTAATGATAGTCATTGACTTACAATCAGTCATTTAACGGCCATTCAAAATAACTTTCAAAGTTCTCATACTAATGACTGTGGTACTGTCTCCATGGCCAATTGGCCATGTAAACAAAATTTGGGCACTTGGAACCTGGCACATATTTATGATGGTTGCAGGGTCCCAGGGTCATGTGATCACCATTTGTGACCCTCAGGGAGCTTGCTAAAGCAAAGTCAATGGAGAAGCTGAATTTGCTTAATGACCGTGTGATTTGCTTAACAATAAAATCAGAGATGACTCACTTAAATACAGCGTTACAGTCTGGCATGAAAGACCAGGTCCACATGTTAAGGTCCAAATAACTGATTTATTACTAAACAGCCAATGCACACAAATGTACTCTATCAGTTAGCACCTGCTTGGAGTTAGATAAGGATTAAATGAATTCAAGGGGAGGATTTCACTTACTCAGCTTGTGGCTACCTAGGGATTCTAGGCTGATCCTCTTTTAACTCTGCCCCCACGTTCTGCCTACAATTCAACCTTCTCCTACAGTTGCTTATTAATGAAAGTTCCGTTTCCAATTGTGGTTATAAGTTGAGGAACACCTGTAATTATGTAGTGTTGTTACCAAATATTATTTAAGTTATACAGCTGTATTTTATCCGGAGTACCTTAGGGAGCACCTGCTGCCGGCATCAACTTCCCTCCGCCCTGTGCGCTCCCACAGAGAGGGCCTCCTCAGGGTGCCACCGATCAGAAAATGTCGATTGGTGGCCCCCAGGGGGAGGTCCTTCTCTGTGGGCGCCCCGGAGCTATGGAATCGGTTGCCGGTTGAGCTCCGGATGGCGCCCGATCTTCGCTCCTTCCGTCGCGATCTGAAGACATTCTTATTTGAACAAGCCGGCCTGGCCTGATGGGGGATGGTTTGGGTTTTTTTATTCTCATTTTATTATATGTATTTATTGTTTTTAGCTGGGCACATGTTTAATTCTTTTTTAACTTTTGTATTTTTGTATTTTTATATATCTGACCTGTTCACCGCCCTGAGTCCTTCGGGAGAAGGGCGGTATATAAATAAAATTATTATTATTGTTATTATTATTGTTATTATTATTATTATTATTATTATTATTATTATTATTATTATTATTATTATTATTATTATACTCTGCTGGCAATAACAATTGGAGAAAGCTTAATTTGCTGCTTTGGGGATCTATGACAAATCTACTATAGACTACTATACTATAGATTACAATAGGAAATTACGATTTACAATTTGTACAGAATGCATGTATATACTTTGGTTTATTTTTTTCAAAATACTTCCAAATATGGTGTATTAAGAGGGATTCCAGGGTTTATTTCTATCAGGTACTTTACCCGGTTAGGCAAACTACTGAGTAAAATATCAAGAGCACACCAAAACAACTCAAATGTCTCTGGCCAAACTGAATTATGGTGAAAGGAGATTTAATCTACCAGATTTTCAATTGTACCACTGGGGCTTCATTTTAACACCCATATATATTCTGCAATGATATTTTTATTAACCCAGTTATACATCTGAGCTATATAAGAAAGACGTGTAATATACAATTTTGAAAAATCAGTGGATTCAGGTTTTTTAAAAGGTAAAACATCATCAGGTGTTTTTTCTCTGTCTCTTAATGAATATTTAAAAAGGGTTGGACACTGTAAGAAATTTGAGAGTTCTTTAACTCAGGGGTCCCCAACTTTGGCCCCTTTATGACTTGTGGACTTCAACTCCCAGAATTTCTGGGAGTTGAAGTCCACAAGTCATAAAGGGGTCACGGTTGGGGACCTCTGTTTTAACTCATACAATTTAGTTTTCTCCAGCCATAACTTTGTTTTGGATTCAAATTACAGCATTTATATGCTATAATTTCAAATGAACAGGATCTCTAATTAGACCACATAATTGGAATTCTTGAAATTCTGATTGTTCCTTCCTCATGTAAGATGTAATGTAAGAACTCAGTCAATTCCTGCTCAGTTCCCTGAAGAGGTATACTGAAGAGCAGACCATTTGGTCCTCTGAAGATAGGAGTCACAGAGGCTGGTGAAACTTCAGATACCAGATCATTAGGCCATTGCCTTTTAGATGAAAAACTCATAACAAATGAATTAAATGAGTTCTATTGATAATTTAATTCTCTTTTTGCAGCTGCAGTATAGACATTTATTTCTATATTTTTCCCTTGTAAATTAAATAGTGCTAAAAAGAATGACTAAGGCAGACGTAAGACCCAAGAGGAAAAAAATGTGTATATGCCTATGGTGGTGGTCGAGGTGGCGCAGTGGTTAGAGTGCACTACTGCAGGCTACTTCTGCTGACTGCAAGCAGTTTGGCAGCTCAATTCTTACCAGCTCAAGGTTGACCCAGCTTTCCATCCTTCCGAGATCGGTAAACTGAGGACCTAGATTGTTTGGGGCAAGATGCTGACTCTGTAAACCACTTAGAGAGGGCTGTAAAGCACTGTGAAGTGGCATATAAGTCTAAGTACGATTGCTATGTGTATACTCACATTTCCAGGCCCTGGGGACCTTTTCTAAACTGCAGTTGATTTAATTTTTAATTTTTTAATTTTAATTCCATTTATATCCCGCCCTTCTCCGAAGACTCAGGGCGGCTTACAAGCTTAGCAGTAATGATGGTAGATGGCTGTGGGTATAGTACCCAATACTAATTTCATAGCATGTATGAACTATGAAATAGATGAGATTCTGATTCTTGTGTGCAGAGGAAAAATAAGAGGGTCTACAAATACTTTTGGAAGAGATGATTTGCACTTGATATCACTTGTAGCAGCCTGGTTAGGCATACCTGGTTACACTTAGAGCAGGGGTGTCAAACTGCCGGCCCCTGGGCCAGATGTATCATGCCAAAACCGCGCCCACCCCATTGCCGGCAATGGAAAAAAAGTTGAGATACGTCGTGACACATCATGTGACATTCCTGACTCAGAGGGTGAGTGGCTCATTACTAGCCTGCTTCTCTTGACGTAGGGTGTAGAAACTAGGCAGAGTAGTAATGCTTTTCAGCAGGATGATTATGCAATCAATGTGGCTGGTAAAAAAAAGTACAGTTGCAAAGAATGTCTTCATTAAGTAATGAAAATATTTTTTGACTCGAGCTAAAATGAAAAATTAAAGTAGCTGAGATGCTTAGCTCAAAGCAATATAAGCAAATTAGGAGACAAAATGGTTCATACTGTGAAAATGAGAGTAAATAGTCTAAGATTAATTATTACTAAGAAAATATAATATTTCTACAGGAACAAAATAATGGTTAGCACTCAGGTACTTTATTAATTTTCCTGTGTTGCTGATATAAAACAACTTTTTATTGAAATACTACTCTGGTCTATATACTAGTAATGTTTGACAATCAGTGTAGTCATTACAAGTTCTACCAATATAATCAAGCTCACTCGACTAGTGGAAAAAATATAGATTTGCTTCAACACTAACAGTTTTAAAGTGTTCATATCCTGACTAAAAATAGAGTAAAGGACTTTATATTTCACATGCACAATTATAGGTTTTTTTTTCCTTCTATGAAAAATGTCTGGTACACAGCTGGTCAACACTTTATAAAGCCGAACATCACAACCTTTGTCTATTGGTTGCCTATAGGGAGCTAGCTATTAAAATTTCATAGGTATGGCTACAGTCCATTAGTTAACATACCTTTATACCCATAAAAAGTGAAGGGTAAACCCAGAAATTTTACAACCACTATCTGAAAAAGGTAATAACTGAGTCACAGTCAAATTGCATTTATTATACATTGTACCTTTAACAACTGCCCTGGGATCAAGCCATAGAGAAACATTGTACTATGACAGATGTCATATACTCTTGGTGACTTAAAAAGTCCAGCTTTCATTTAACTAACCTTTTAACTAAAGATGATAAAGTTTTGGCTTTTTGGCAAAGAAAGACATGATGTAGTAAAGTTTCTTGTCTCACAACAAAATTAAATAACTTTGTGATGAAGACATTAATACCCATTATCCAATCCAGTCAACTCAAGAATATGTCATTTTTATGGACGAGTAAGATTTGTGCTATACATAGGAAAAAAGTTCATTGGTAGATATCAAAAACCCTAAAAGATTAAGTATGTGCATAAACATGCAATTCCCACAATTCCCTTAGCATGATATGCATATATTTTTCCTGACGATATAACTGTGATAGAAGAGACAATCTCCAATGTAACATCTGAAGCCTGCAAGTAAATAACCATCACTGCTTTAATCTGAAGCATTTATTACAGCTTGGTAACTCTAAATATTTATCAGCTAAATAGTTATCTTTTAGCATTCTGAATAACCTACAGAGGCAAATGGCATGAAACTTTATTAACAGTAAAGTGCCTTCTTACATGAACTCAAATTTAATTGCCTGAGAGTCTTATGAAGGAGGCTGTTGTTCTTGCAAGATATGGAAGACAAATTTGTTCAGTATTCTCTTTAATTTGAAGAATGAAATGAAATAAGAAGCACATGAACACAAAATGGTATCTTTAAAATCTGAAAGAAAACCAGCAACAATATAACTAATGTTTTTGCATATTCATCTGGAGAACAGAACCGACATCACTGCACTTTTGAGGGGTTCTTTCAGAGGCAGAGAACATTTCTCCTCTGTTTTCAAAGACACGTTTACCTCTACCCATGACAGTACTGGCCATTCAGAAATAAAGTTCAAGAATTCATGAAGTGGTGCTGAACGGCTAACATTTAAGCCAGGTACTAAATTAAAAAAAACCAATCAACTTAAAAATGGTGTCAAATGAAAACAACTAAAAGCATTCAGCAAATCCATATTCTGGGAAAGCAGATATTTCATATCCTCTATAGAACGTTGAGAGGTGACTTCCAAAACATGCACTACCGAAAGCAGAAGATGCCAGCACTAACACAGGCAAATATTTTTTGTCATATAATCTACAGTCACTTCTGAACTTCTCTGTCCCTTTTATTAAGTGGAAGAGTTTGGAAGGATCTTCTTTCCTACCATTTCTCAGATAAGGAAGTAAAAAAAAGTGCCACAAGACAGCAATGACAAATCATTTCCATAATACTCGCAAGAAACCTACATGGATGCAGTCAATAAATGCAGAGCTCCACACAAGGACATCTCTACTTTTCAGTCAACAATATTTAGTACAAGTGGTTTATAATGCTATGCTACTTAAGCACTTTAAGGATAACAAGTCTGAATTAGAATTAGTCATCCTAAAAGCAAACCAACCAAAATCAGTAATATTTAATTGAGACTTGACTCAATCAAGTCTCACTGCTTTCACTGAGCCTGGTCTAAATCAATAGTTTATTTGTTATAATATCTCTTTAGGGTTTGTTTGTTTTGAGGAAAAATAGGTCATAAGTGCCAACAAAATAATTAACAAATACATGTTGAAAAATATATTCTCCTTTCCAATATGCAGTTTAACTGATGTATTAGCAAAATTAGCATATATAGTGTTCATTTATAGTAAATGTAGTTCAATGGATTTAGAGCTTGACTTCTACTCAACCTCACTGAAGGGCTTCAGGCCAAATAAATCAAGTTCAAATTAATATAAGATCAGGAAGCAATACAAAAAAGACTTTTTACCTTAACATAGCGCCCAAACTTTTCTTTTTTGTTTTTCTTTCAGGATTGTCATTCTCCTCTTTTTTGTCCTTTTCACTGATTTTTGATTTGTTTTTGAAATTAAGCTTTTTATTTTTTTCTTTTGTTTTCAATTTTTCTTTGGTCTTCTTGTGTTTTTTTGACTTTCCTTCCATATCTTCTAATTCAGAATTCATGTGAAAGGCTTTTGCAAAGTTTTGACCTTCTGGACCAGAAAGGGAACTCTTATCTGACAGACCATCTGCAGAGAAAGAAAAATAATCAGCAAGTACAGACAATAATCTTATAAACTACATACAGGTAATTCTTGACTTACAACAGTTCATTTAGTGACCATTCAATGTTACAACAACACTAAAAAAAGTGACTTATGATTGTTTTTCACACCTGGCATCATTGCATCATCCCTATGGTCACATGATCAAAATTTGAGGCGTTTGGCAACCGACTCATATTTATGATGGTCTTGTGATCACCTCCTACGGCCTTCTAACAAGCAAAGTAAATGGGGAAGCCAGATTCACTTAACAACTATGTTACTAACTTAACAGCAGTGATTCACTTAACAATTGTGGCAGGAAAGGTCATAAAATTCACTTTATAACTGTCTCATTTAGCAACAGAAATTTTGGGCTCAATTATCGTAAATTGAGGACTACCTGTATATATTTTCTGATTAATGTATATAATCAAAACAACTTTTTATAAATTGCAAATAAAAAACATTTCCAATGATCCTGTTATAACTGCATTACTGAGGTAGCATTACAATGGATATTTATCTAATTCTTTGTATTAAAGAGACCATAAAATACATATAGCTAAATCTAACTGTTGTTCATATTATTCACCCCTTATTATATTTGGTCATATATATCCTGCTTGATACCAAGTCTTTCAAGTCTTCACAATACAAATATACACACATTATTCAAACTTAGATTCAAATAGTACTTAGTAAGCTCTCACACATACAAAAACACACAAGGTTAGATAAATGCATCAACATGGAAAGAAGACTGGTCTTTGGTCATTATACCGGAATATGAGAGAACTGTCCAAAGACATGGACACAGATACATGCATGTATGTACACATGTATCAAGATGGAAAACTAGTATCTGATATATGACCTCCAGCCCTGTTTTCAGAGATGTCAGGTTAAGGGTCAATACAAGAATCCCAATATACTTTCCCTACATAAACTGCGGTATAGTTTGTATAGTTCCATATGAAACTATGGTTATATATGCAAAACTGGATTCAACTCTTCTTTGAAATCAGATTTTTACTGATGAATTTTCATAGGACAACACACATTTATTGAAAAAGATGTTTTCTTTACTGAAAGAAGAAAGGTTCTGTGGCACCTACCTCCTGCCACGTCTTCTGGTCCATCATAGGATTTATCAATGGCAGCTCTGAAACTCTCGTTACATCCTCTACCACGGACCATGTGAGGCCTAGGTCTGTAGAATGGAAGCTCATTCTTTTTTACTTCAGCAACAGCTGTCTGGAGACTTTCTAGGGAACTTGACTTTTTTAATCCCAGGGTGGGGCCAATATCCTTACTAGGAGATTCTAAAGAAAGAGAATAACAGAAAAATATTCAAACTACCTAAAGCTGTAACAAAGCTGCTTACTTGTCCAAATTTTAAAGTAGAATTGCAATTAGTACACCATTCTATAGTACCGGTAATTCTATACCTTGAGCATACATAACTGGAAGTCACCTTTTGTTCATAATTATGCAGAACTATTAAGTAAATTAGATGTTAATCTCCTAGGCACAGAACACATAAACTATGAAAGCTGGAAGCATATTTAACTCAAAAATAGTACTACTATTTTAAAACTTGAAGGAATCAAAACAGCAGGATCTAAAATTCTCCCAGGATTTTGGTTTTTCCCCCCCATACAATTTATTGTGTCTATTTTAATTCTTTAAATACAACCCACAAATAAAGTAATAACACTATGAAAGAGACTAAAGGAAGGAAAGAAGCGAAGATTTAGAACTGGGGATGCAGTCAAAAATATCCACGGGTTGGGGGAGGGGGGGTCAAGTGATGAAACCTGGGTCATAATATTACAATGTAAAGTTCATGACTATGGGAGGCATCACATCACAACTCAAGTACAGAGGAATATAGCTTTTCTCCTAATGCTACTTTTTGCCTATAAGTGCAGTGAACAGTGGATTAATAAATGTGCTGAAAAAAGATGTCACAGTCCAGAAACAGAAAAATAGTGTTAAGATGCGGAAAGAAAAGAGGCAGGATGGTGTGCAAAGAGACTCAGAGCAACACAACAGGGAAGGTTGCAGGGTGCAGAACTAGCGAATCATAATTAGCACACCTGAAGTTTCAAAGATTTTAGTGATGGAAAATAAAGAGAAGGATCATGATGGGATATAGTGAGAAATGTGTGCAAGGAAAAAAAATGAGCATGCATAGGGAGATAAAAGGTGTGCTGGGAAGTATTTGCAGTTTTGTTTTCATATGTACTAGCTGTGAAATGAAAGAATGGTGGTAATGCTGAACATTTTTCCAGTGTAGTATTTTGCTTTTAATGCAGATCTTACGGATTACTATGTTTTTCTCTGAACATTATGGCAAAACATTAAAAAAAAACACACACAGAAAATGGTTCCTCTTTCTTCTCAGTCTTCTATTTTCTTTTATTGCATGAACTATATAACCCAAGCAAACCTAGAAAAAGAACTCATTCAAATAAATTGGTGTTATAATGGATGTTTCTAAATGGAAACTTATTAAGACTTTTCAAAAGTACAAGGCACATAAGAAAATAAAGAGCTCAGTAAGTGATAGATGGTAACTAAAGCAAGAATCTAAATAGCACATTATGATTTTTTGATGGAGAAAGATCAACAAGATATTTGGATTAATCCAATTGCTGTAAAAAAAATATTAAACAGGCAAAATAGCATGGTGGTTGCTGCTTAATAAAGAGTTTTGGAGCCTTGGGAAAATGATAACTATTTAAATACTAAATCTGCTGATATTTGCATGTTTGGAACTAAATACACAGTGCTTTTTTTGTAAAAGAAAAAGGTGCCGGAACTCACACATGTCATACAACCTGCCTTGCCTACCCTACCCTTTTTCCATCCAAAAAAGGTGCCGGAACTCCATTCTGAGCGTTCTATGAGGAAAAAAGCTCTGTAAATACATAATGCAATAATGAGTAAATAAAGCCAAATAATTAATGAAACCAAGAGAGAGGAAGGAAAAGAAAGGAAAAGGAAAGCAAGTATTGCCATCCATAGTAAAGATCACTGACACAGAGCAATTTAACTCTGCTTTCCTCTGGCACTTTGAGGGCTTGTACACAAAAAAGAGAGAGAAAATGAGAGAAACCAGTTTAAAGGGAACCTGGTTGCTAGGTCACAAAGTGCAAGCTTCCTTTGTTCATTAATTGCCATTGTGGAGACTACCATTATTGCCAAATTAGCAACTAAGTTGAAATGGACTGTGAGCACTGCCCTCTGTGCAAGGTGAAGGTACTTAAAATTAATCAAGGCATGAGCCTCAGTGAGAGGTACAGTGGTGCCCATTTGAGGCTGAAAAGGAACAACAAAAAATAAGAAAAACCAGTGAAGAAGGCACAGCTAAAATGAAAGGTTTTCTGATCAGTATAGGAAAAAGGAAGGTTGCTTTCTAGTGAGATAACAATTTTGATTGCTAGCTTTCAACAAGAAAACTACTACCTGGCTCTAAATATAGGATTCTCCTGTAGTGCTTAATCCATACTAGGTCTCAGTTTAAGGCTTGAATTCACAATTTAGGTTCATTCTTAGGAAACATATTTCAGAGAAACATGGATGATAAAGCGATGACCCCTAACTAAGCAGAACTTATATGCACATGCATAAAATATATATGAACCCCGTATCATAAAATTATTCAATCCAAATAGGAAAAGAGGGTGGAAAAAAAAGAAAACACAACTGCATCCCCTACTTTGTAAGTCCTACTGCTGGGTACTGCTATAGTTGTCAAAAATAGCAAGATGTCCTTGACTATATTTTTATCACTGCAAGCTCACAAAGCGGACCTGAAGCTAGGTTAGAATCCTCTCCTTCCCCAACCTGCCCCACTGCAATAAGAGCCACAATAAAATAGTATGTTCTTTAAGATCCTCTGAGCAGCTTGTCATTCTCTGCTATGGGAAGCAAGCTGAGATATCTTCTGAAAGTCTTGACAGTTTTATCCCAGTTCAAAATCTAAATTGATGGGGGGGGGGACAGATTTAGTATGGATGGACCTCATTTTCAAACTGCATGGGATACCAATTTTGTTTGGGAGTTCAAGGAAGAATACATATGCTCACTTCTCCCCTTTTTAACTATTACCATCAGCACCCTATGAAGATAGGGTAGGCAAAGAGATGGACCAGCCCCAAAATCACCCATTGCTGAAAGTGGACTAGATTAATCTAGTGCCCATTATACCACACTGCTCCCCATTTGGCAAGGCTTGGGCTTTGGTGTATGAAGATTAAACCCCTGCATGGAATATACTAGTCCAGGAAGGAATTACCTCATTATTTTCCTCCCCCATTTAAATGTCTGTAATGTGTGTATTCGCCATGATATTCTCCCTAAGACTTGTAAGAAAACAAAGCAAAACAAGAACTGCCTGCTTAGTTTGTCTTTGCCTTTAAATGGTTCTGATCAAGTGGTGGTATCTATTGTGATGCTTTGTTACTCTGGAATAGGTTAAATTAACAGCAGTTTTGTTTTATATATCAGTAGAGTTAAGTTGATAAAACTTGAGAGGAAAGTTCAAAGATATATGGCATAAGGGTTGATATAGATAGATGCCATACGTATTACAATGACACTTGGGAGGATTAATTTCCATTAAAAGGATATACAATTTTTATCTTTGAAAATATAATTCAAGGACAATGTTGTTCTTGATGCAATCATTAGGGCAGATGGCTGTGATCAGGTCTCTTAGATTGTACTATCAATTCTTTTTGGCACTTTCTTGGATCTTACAGCTAGATAAAAAACTTAGGTAAATACAATCATTATAGCACTTAGACTTATATACTGCTCCACGGTGCTTTATAACACTCTCTGGGTGGTTTTCAATGTCAGCATATTATATAAAAATCTTATTCCAGATATTCCACCCTTAGAAAATGTTCTACTTATGTCCATCCTTGTGGCCATGTCATCTTATATATCATACTTAGCAACATATAGCTAATGAATCAGTCATGAATTTCCCACTGTTTATAAACACTTATGAGACTCTTTGAATGTGAAATACAATATGGATGTGGGAAAAAAAGTAATTGAAATATTTTTGTTATATAAATGTTCAGTCTGATCAAAAGAGACAAATTAATTTAAATACTTCCTTCTTTTAACCTCCCATATAGCAGCCTCCTCAGGTATTTTTTTAAAAGTGGGAAGCAAAGAGGGGAAAAGAACCATGACAGCATTTATTTAACAAGTAAATTCAGTTAAACACTTCATTAGTTCTTGCTAATGCATCTAAAATTAGAGAACACATTGAACAGGCTTATGTTCAGTTTATGGCCTAAGAGCATTTTATAGGGATCCTGTCAAAATATGGAGTGAAGTGGCAAAGATTAACAACACACTGTACTTGCTTGAATAAAAGTGAAGTTTGCCTCTCTCACCTCCTTGAATTCCACTATTTAAAACCAGCTAACATTATTTATTCAAAATTCCAACTGAGAACACACACGCACACTCTCCTAGAATAATGCAGAACATCTAGTTGCCTTTTTCCTTAGATCAGACATCATGTGACATCGCACAATGTATCAGGATGGTTTTGCCATTGCTGGCAATGGGGTGGGCGCGGCTTCCAGATGACACGTCTGGCCCGCAGGCCAGCAGTTTGACACCCCTGCCTTAGATAATATCATTTCATTTGAAAAGCCTACAATAATAGATTATTTTAAAAATCAGATAAAAAGAAAATTACATTTTTAATATTGCACTTAAATACATTGATTATTAATAAAATTTAGCATAAAAGCCAGGTCATG
This sequence comes from Vipera berus, assembly GCF_964194415.1. Classification (NCBI taxonomy): domain Eukaryota; kingdom Metazoa; phylum Chordata; class Lepidosauria; order Squamata; family Viperidae; genus Vipera; species Vipera berus. The sequence goes on along the minus strand of NC_138202.1, from coordinate 178,082,943 downwards.
GGAAATAACTGGTCACTCTGTTCTGCCCTATCAGTCCATATTTGGAATAATATGCCCATGTTCAAAAAAGGACAGTGACAATTGGGGCGAATTAAAGCAAGACATGGAATTTCAAAGATGAAGAAGCATAAATAAACCAGGTGTGCTCTTGATTATGATTTTGTAATTTGAGGCAGTAGAGCAAGTTGGCTGTGGGTTCTAATTGACAATTAAGGTCACAGAGCAGAACTTGTTAACTTGCGGTTAATCACAAAGCTACAAAAAAAGCTTGGGAAGAGATAGCATACTCAGTAAGTGAAACAATATTTGATTTTAAGACTATACCTGCCTGACAGAGGACAAAAAGGAGGACATGCCTTCCTTTCACCAGCTGTGTGGTAACTCTACCTATGGAGCCTGACTTTTGGTTGTTCATATATATACCTTTGAGCACACATAATATATACACATACACTGATTTTTCGGATCTATCTCATTCGGTCAATATTAAGAAACTACACACTACAATTTATAATAGCTGATATAAGATTATAGATTTTAACATAGCCAGCAATAGTAACTAAGAAGCAGCAAGAAAATTATACTCATTCAATGTATGCAATACCATTGTAGCGTGAGAATAATTTCCATCTATTTTCTTACAGGACTTTGGTATTATGTATGTGAGCCCAATATTATGTATATTGGCTGTCATGATCAATTTCTCTAATTTTCCCCCTTTTCACTCAAGGCCACTACTATCCACAGCTCAGGATAGGTGGGATGACCCCTCAAAATTTGTTATCAAATATTTGCTATATTTTTATTTATAATTGTTTACACTGTATGTAAACCACATGTAAGGCAGTATTGGTATAATGAAAAAGTGAAATAAACAATGGTAATAAATAATTATATAAATACAAGAGTTGAATACTATCATTTCAGTACAAAATCAGACAACAAAAATTATATCCACAAAGTTTTTGTCCTGTATTATATAGATCTGTATACGTTTAAATTTAAAAAGTAATAAAACAATAGCAAAATAAAAAAAAACATAAACATACTTACATTTTCAATAAAGAAAATCAAAACACAACAGATCCTTTAGAATAATAGGATCAATTAACTGATTTAGCATTGTTCAATTTTTTTACAAGATTGTACCAAACTACACCTTCACAATGTGTTTTGTAATAAAAATACTAGAAAAGCAATGATTACCGTATTTTCCGGCGTATAAGACGGCTTTTTCACCCATGAAAATCTTCTCAAAAGTCAGGGGTCGTCTTATACGCCGGGTGCTGAAACTTTAGGGACAGGGCTGGCTGGAAAACCTGGAGCGGATCTCCCATTTAGTCTGCGCAGGGAAAGCGGGACCAATTGGAGAAGAAGCTCCAGTCTGTGATTTTTTACAGGCTGGGGTCTGGGCGTCTTTCCTTCTAAAGTTGAAGAGCAGCTGTAGTCTATCCCAACTTGAAAGGCAGGTGGGGAATGCAGCAGTCAGAGCAGCTGCTTAGCTCTAAGGACACATTTGACTCAGGAACTGGGTGGGCTGGCTGGAAAACCTGGAGCAGATCTCCCATTTGGTCTTTTTTTTAATCCCATTTATATCCCGCCCTTCTCCAAAGACTCAGGGCGGCTTACAATTTAAAGCACAAATCAATGTGCTTAGCAATAGCCTTCATTCTATGTATATGCCTGCTTATTAGGGCTTTCACCCCCCCCCCCCACAAGCAGCATTATTACAAAGTCAGCTTATTGCCCCCAACAATCTGGGTCCTCATTTTACCTACCTCGGAAGAATGGAAGGCTGAGTCAACCTTGAGCCTGGTGGGATGCGAACCTGCACTAATTGCAGGCAGCTGGTGTTACTTAAGGCTCTGCGCAGGAAAAGCTTTAGAGTGAATTAGGAAAAGTGAAAAAGTGAATTAGGAAAATAGGGAACGGTTGCTGGAATTGGGTATGTGTAGTTTAACGAAGAGAAGGGTGAGGGGTGACATGATAGCAGTGATCCAATATCTCAGGGGCTGCCACAAAGAGAATAGCCAAGCTATTCTCCAAAGCACTTGAAAGCAGGACAAGAAGCAATGGATGGAAACTAGTCAAGGAGAGAAGCAACCTAGAACTAAGGAGAAACTTCCTGACAGTTAGAACAATTAACCAGTGGAACAACCTGCCTCCAGAAGTGGTGAATGCTCCAACACTGGAAGTTTTTAAGAAGAGACTGGACAGCCATTTGTCTGAAATGGTATAGGGCTTCCTGCCTTAGCAGGGGGTTGGACTAGATGACCTCCAAGGTCCCTTCCAACTTCTTCTTCTTCTTCTTCTTCTTCTTCTTCTTCTTCTTCTTCTTATTATTATTATTATTATTATTATTATTATTATTATTATTATTATTATTATTTATTATTATTATTATTATTATTATTATTATTATTATTATTATTATTATTATTACGTTTAATCCACTTGCACTGTTTTATGTTTACATGTTTGATGACAAACAGCCTTATGTTTATAAGTGACAGTTTTCCTACTAAGTACCTGCATGTCATACGCATTTGAATTAAAATTACCATATTAAAATCAAATCTGATGTTTTTTAATTTTTATTTGGTGTGCGTTGGAAGAGGGGTAGTCTTATACGGCGAGTATAGCCCAAACCCTATAATTTAACAGGAAATGTAGGGAGTCGTCTTATACGCCCAGTCGTCTTATACGCAAAAAAATACGGTATATTAGTTTTAAATTTTGTACACACACACAAATGTACACGCATGCATAGAATTAGTTTTCATAGATGGAAGCTCTGTTGACCTCATATATATTGGGCTGGAAATGAAAGGAATCAATAGAACCAATACAAACCAGAATCTTTGCCTGGGAAAGCCCAATGAGTCTTTCCAAAAAATCCTGGTATGTTCTGATACACAAATGTAAACTGTATAGACATGTCCATACAGACATTGTTTTAACAATGCTTAGATTCTTACCATAACTGCATGCATATATTGGACCGTGTTACTGCAGAGTAAATATATATAGGACTGGGCCTATCTAAATATTTGTATTTGCATAAAGTAGGATCACCTTTCTTTTCAGTCCTCTCTCCAACTTGCCCCAGAGAATAAGGTACAATTTGGAGCAGAAAGACCCTTTACCTAAGCTGAGGTCTACCAATGCAATAATAAACTGTATTCATTGGTGGCGTTCATGATTCTTATAGAGCACAATGCACTTAGTGAAATAAATGCACAACAATGCTAACATTTATTTCCTCTCTCTGCTCTTATTTTAAAACAGAGATAGATTACAGGGATAAAGAAAGAACAAATTGGTCTTACTGACTTGTATTATTCTTTTTGTCTGAGAGAAAAAAGGAAATGGAAATCTCACCTCTTTGAGAGAGATGAGTGATTCCAAAATATGAAAAACAAACAAAGAAGAAAGCAAACTCCCAATCTTGGTCCCTTGTTTGATAAGTAAGACCAAACTCTATTGACTTTCAGCTCAGTCTCCCCTCATTCAACTAATTCTGATATGTCCAAATAAATACCTGCTAAAAAAGGAAGTGGCTTCCAAATGAGAGGGACAATGAGTAAAATTTGAAGAAACAGGAATATATCCTCGGTGGGCAACTGAAGTGCAAGGTAGTTAATGTCTGAGCAATTAAGCAGAACTAGTAAATTAGCAAGTATTAGAACTACTGATACCATATCTTACACAGTAATTTTTTTGTATACCCCAGCTAAGAGAAGATGCTTTTGGGAACCAATTCAGAGAAATGAATTTGTGTAAAACAGGTTACTTAAATATCCCAATATCAGAATAATATAACAAGATTGGAGCCATTTTAGAAGTAAATTGCCTGCAATATATTTCCCTCACAAAAATTCTTCTTCATAAAATGTAGTCAGTTGGCAAAACTATACAAAATATGGGCGGTGATACATATTTATGGACAAGTCTACCCTAGTCAGGTATACAGAAGGCCTTTTAATTTAAAATATTAATTGGAAGTTAGCACACTGCAAAGCAAAGCAGCCAGCCTCAAAAATTCTGCATGTTACCAATAAAGTCACTCCAGACACCTATGCCCCAAGAGTATTATTAGAAGATAGCACGATGGATGACTAAATTCTATGTTTTGTGTGCAAATGTCCCCATGCCTAGGGAGGGTGAAAAAAAAAAAAGGTAAAATGAGGTAATGTAGAACATTCTGGGGGTCTAGAGGGAATGAAGCACAGCCTTCTGCTAAATGGGTATTCACATCCATCATGGCAACTGTTTTGAGCGGAGAGGAGGGGGTCCATAATACATATTCAGCATTCCAAATGTGTCCCAGGCTCAAAAAGGTTAGGAAGACTGCACAACTCACCCAATAAGTCACGTGTGTGCCTACAGAGGGATTTAGAGGGTTTCCCAGCTCTAGTGGCAGTGGAGCTGGGTTGACATTCTGGTCATTCTCCTTTTATTTTATTTTGAGATCCTCCCGTTTCGATCTGGGTCTGCCTTGTTGCCTTTTTGTCGGACTTGTTTAACAACCATCATGCGTCTGACTTATCCGAGCACTGTTTTGTTCGCCCTCAGGGGGGGGCCCCCATCCTGGGAGCGACCCGCCTTACTCTTTACACCTCCTCTTGATGAAGGGCCCGATTGCTGGGACCCTGAGAGATGGTTGGGCAGGGGCCTCCAGTATAAATTTAATAAGAGGCCCCTGATTACCTTTTTAGTCAAATTTTTTGTGGGGTTAGGGAGGGGGGAGGGCTGTGGTTGGTTGGAAATGGGGGGTAATCCACCAATCACTGGTCAGGCCAGGCCTAGGACAGATCGCGGGGGGGGGGGGGAGGAGCCGGAGTTTGCTGCCTCTGGAGCTCGGGAGCGGGTCGTGGGACTTCCTATTCCCACGACGTTAGGGAATGGCAGCATGTGCAGGAACAGAGGGTCGTATCGATGTTCGGGAGGGCATCCCCGCTTACAAGCGGTGAGGCGCTCCGACCCTCTGTCTTCACCCCAAGGCTCCGGGAGCGAGGATGTGCAGCCACCTGAGCTCCGGCTTGTGTACCTGAACGCCAGGTCCGTCGTTAATAAGGCTCCTCTCGTCCGGGATCTGGTCGAGGGTGAGCATGCGGACCTGGCCTGCATCACGGAGACCTGGTTGGGCCCAGAGGGTGGTATCCCCCTGGTTGATCTTTGCCCACCAGGCTTCCGGGTGCTACACCGGCCTCGGACTCAGGGTAGGGATGGGGGAGTGGCTGTGGTTATGAGGGAGACCTTGTGTCCGCAGGAGGCCACCGTTCTTCAGATAGTCGGGTGTGAATCTCTCTTACTGAGGTGTGGTCCTAGGGCGCAGTTGGGCTTGCTGCTGGTGTACCTTTCGCCTAGTCGCGCAGCAGCAGCCCTGCCTGAGCTTCTCGATATCCTCTCAGGGCTGGTGATTGAGTTCCCCAAACTCATGGTTTTGGGTGACTTCAATCTACCATCCCTGGGAGGAGCATCTGAGTTAGCTCGGGAGTTCATGGCTTCCATAACGGCCATGGACCTGACGCAAGTAATTCATGGACCGACTCATGTGGGAGGTCACACCCTGGATTTGGTTTTCCTATCTAGACGGTGGTTAGATGATCTTGGTGGGGGCTCTCCAATTGTTATGCCCCTGTCATGGACCGATCATCATCTCCTGCGGCTGGTCTTCCGTTTTGCCACTCCCCTCCGTGGGGATGCTGAGCCAACTAGATGGTTCCGCCCCAGGCGCTTAATGGACCCTGAGAGGTTCCAGGCAGCGCTGGGGTCCCCACCTGCCTCCTGTGCTCACAGCTCGGCAGATGCCTTAGTGGAAGCCTGGGAAAGGACAGCCACTGAGGCACTTGACCGAGTTGTACCCTTGCGGCCCCTGACCTGGCGCAGATCCCAGTGGGCTCCATGGTTCTCTGCGGAGCTCCGGGAGATGAAGCATCGGAGACGGGGCCTAGAGAGCGGTTGGAGGTCCAGCCGATCTGAATCTGACCGATTGCGACTAAGAACCCATATTAGGTCTTATCTCGCAGCGATGAGGGTGGCGAGGTCTAATTACTTCGCTACCCTCATCGCGTCCGCAGATAATCGCCCGGCCGCCCTGTTTAGGGTGACCCGCTCCCTCCTTAATCAGGAGGTGAGTGAGGAACCCTTACAGGGGCGTGCCGAGGAGTTTAGTCAACATCTGTCGGACAAAATCGCTCGGATTTGGACCAGTTTGGACTCCGACTGGGCAGAGTCGGACGATCAGGACACGGGTGGTCTTGTCAATACTATCTGGGAGGAGTTCGATCCTGTAACTCCAGAGGAAGCGGACAGGATTATGGGGAGGCTGAGCTCCACCACATGTTTATTGGACCCGTGCCCTTCTTGGCTGGTCTATGCAGCCCGGGAGGGGACACGAGGCTGGTTCCAGGCGGTTATATCTGCCTCTTTGAGTGAGGGTAGTTTCCCCGCCGCCTTGAAAGAGGCGGTGGTGAGACCTCTCCTCAAGAAGCCTGCCTTGGACCCAGCTGTGTTGAATAACTTTCGTCCGGTCTCCAACCTTCGCTTTCTTGCGAAGGTTGTTGAAAGTGTGGTGGCGCATCAGCTCCCTCTAGTTCTGGATGAAGCGGATTATCTAGACCCGTACCAATCGGGCTTCAGGCCCGGGTACAGCATGGAGACGGCATTGGTCGCGCTGGTGAATGATCTCTGGAGGGCTCGGGACAGGGGATATTCCTCTGTCCTAGTCCTATTAGACCTCTCAGCGGCTTTCGATACCATCGACCATGGTATCCTGCTGCGGCGCCTCAGGGGATTGGGAGTGGGAGGCACGGTCCTTCAGTGGTTCTCCTCCTATCTCCTGGGACGCTCGCAGTCGGTGTTGGCAGGGGGGCAGAGGTCGACTGCGAGGCCTCTCGTTTGTGGAGTCCCTCAGGGGTCGGTCCTCTCGCCTCTCCTGTTCAACATCTACATGAAACAGCTGGGTGAGTTCATTCGTGGTTTTGGAGTTGGGTATCATCAATATGCTGATGATACCCAGCTTTTCATTTCGACCCCAAACCACCCCAGTGATGCCCTCGACGTGATGTCCCGTTGCCTGGAGGCGGTTCGGGTCTGGATGGGGAGGAACAGGCTTCGACTCAACCCTGACAAGACTGAGTGGCTGTGCGTACTGGCATCTCGGGATATTCAGGATATTCCACCCCTCGCTATGGGGGGTGAGTTATTACCCCCTGTAGATAGGGCTCGCAACTTGGGAGTCCTCCTAGACTCACAGCTTTCCCTAGAAGACCATATAATAGCTGTGACTAGGGGGGCCTTCGCCCAGGTTCGCCTGGTGTGCCAGTTGCGGCCCTATCTAGACCGGGATGCCCTACGTACGGTCACTCACACGCTCGTGACCTCTCGTCTTGACTACTGCAACGCTCTCTACATGGGGCTACCCTTGAAGACCACTCGGAGGCTCCAGCTGGTACAGAATGCAGCCGCGAGAGTTGTGTTGGGAGTTTCCCGACACTCCCATGTCACACCTCTGCTCCGTGAGCTGCATTGGCTTCCAGTTGTCTTCCGGGTGAGATTCAACGTGTTAGTAATGACCTACAAAGCCCTACAGGCATGGGTCCAGAATACCTTGGGGAGCACCTGCGGCCGGCGTCAACTTCCCTCCGCCCAATACGCTCCCACAGAGAGGGCCTCCTCAGGGTGCCACCGGTCAAAGAATGCCGACTGGTGGCCCCCAGGGGGAGGGCGTTCTCTGTGGGCGTGCCGGATTTATGGAACCATCTTCCGGTCGAGCTCTGGATGGCGCCTGATCTCCGCTCCTTCCGGCGCGATCTTAAAACCTACCTCTTTGAACAAGCTGGCCTGGCCTGATGGGATGGGGTCGGGTTTTATAAATTGATCTTAACTTTTTAATTTGTATTAATTTATTACGGGCATTGCTGTTTAATTACTTTTTAATTTTTGTATCTTGTTTTTTATTATGTATTGCCCTGTTCACCGCCCTGAGTCCTTCGGGAGAAGGGCAGTATACAAATTAAATTAATAAATAATAAATAAATAAATAATAAATAATATAGAAAAAATAAATATTGTTCTTATCACATAAAATAAAAATCCCTTCTGCTTATGTGGATAATCTAAGACTTCGTCCACTCATGATTGTCCTTTTAGAATTGGATATTATTTGTTTTGCATAGGTGTGTGTATATGTGTGCATGAGTATATGGTATTTTATGTATATATAAACATTTTATTGCTTACGGATGGCTTAGGGACTCCTGTGATGATGATCTAGAACTAAAAGGAAGCGAATCCATTTCCTTGCAAATCTGTGAAAAACATACCTATTCGAAATGATTCTCTGAATAATATATAAATAATGCAATTGAATACTGAAGCTGATTTACATTTTGCAGGCTATACTTAATTTTGTTCTGTTTTCATGCAATGAATCCAATGATTTCAATAAAGGAGTTCAGGAGATGTTTATCATATCTGCAGATGAGGGATGACTAATTGATTGTTAAAAATCCAGACAGAGTTGAGCAATGAGCTGAGATGACTATGATGTCATTAGACTTGAAGAAATATAACATTCTACATTTGAATAGGAAAAATATAAGACACAAGTATAGGATAGGGAAGACTGGTTCAGCATTCGTACATGTGAAATGATCTGGGTGTCCTAGTCAACCACAAGTGAAACACAAACCAGCAGGGTGATACAGCCTACATGTCAGGGTGAATTCTGTAATTCAGGATCAGCCAGTTGAACAAGGTGCCATATTAATTGATTCATTTTCTTAAAACAGGCTGAATCGTTACCCAGCAGAGAGGCTATAAAATTGAACTAAGGTGTTTTCCAGTTCTCTAGTATTGTGAAATGAAAAATTTTAGTTAATTATGTTTCTAAATTTGTCTATTATTTTACAACCTTTGTATTGAAAGGTTATAGAGAAAATGAGTGCCCACCGTGAGCAAGGTGCAAGAGCCAGTCTAAGGAAGTTACATTCAGACTACAGAAACAGATTGTATTCCTTGTAAAGTTTCTAGGATACACAAATTTAGAAGACCTGGGTCAATTATTGAAGAAAGGATAACTACTGGTGCAAAGTTAATGAAATGGAGACTGATAAGACTCCCCAAATTATGCCTACTAGAGCAAATAAAACTACAATCACAAATCTCCTGAATCACCAAACTAACAAATTTTGTAAGAAGCTGTGGCCTTCCTATTTCTTGCGTAACAGGAGAACAATCTAAAAAAAGAGTTGCCCAAAGAATTAAGGATATAGAAGCACAAACTGATATAGCTATCCTTAGTAAGGTGGGTAACTTGAAATGGCTGAGTAAATACAAACGTACTTTTCAAGTGGACAGTTATTTGAAGTTACAACTCCCAAAACATCTTAGGGAGATATTTACGAGAGCGAGATTCGAACAGCTTGATACAATGGTCAGATATGGGAGATTTCATGCTATACCGTACAATGAGCGTCTCTGCATTTGCGGAGCGGCAGAGGTAGAGCACCTGGCTCACATCCTATTTGACTGTTGTCTGTATAAGAGGGTGAGAGACAGGTATCTTGGTCTATATACCAAACGAATGACCCATTGGGATCCCCATATCAAAATAACTTACCTTATGTCCGGCCAGAACTTGAAAATAACATTTAACGTAGCACAGTATTTAAACAAAATGATCCGGTTAAGATCTGCATATGTGGGACTGATTGGGGTAGATTGCAAGGGCAACTCTGAAATATAATGTTATCATATTTTATCTATATCTTAAATTTGTATTTTATTACTATTTCATCTTAAATTGTATTTTATTTTAATTCCATTTTAAATTGTATTTTATCAAATTCCATTTTAGATTGCTTTTATCAAGTTTTGGTGACGGTTTGTTGCTGGAACTTTGCACTTTGATATGGCCCAAGGGCTAATCAATAAAGTTGTTGTTAATGAAGAAAGGGTTAATACTCTGCCCTTCTTAGCCCACGCCAAAGTACTGAAATGTGATCTCAGGATTATTTTGACAGCCTCAGCAAATGGACTGAAAAGTCTTGGAACTGGACAGTTTTCCTGATCTCAAGAAAACAACAACAATAAATGTTTGCATTTTGGCTCTGTATTCCTTTCATTTATGGGTATAAAATATAATATTTAAAAGAGTCATTTAGAGTCCTTTCCTTCCCTCTTTCCCCTATCTCATCATTGCTCATCTACATTTTCAAGCATGATCTCTGCAGAGATACTATAAATTAGCTGGGACAAAGGGATTTCAATATTCATCACACACTTTAATTTGTGCTCCACCACTGAATAGTTATTACCAGCACACCTAGTGTTATGGCCTTTTCAACACTGCTTCATTTAGAAAACATGTATGGAATTATGAAAGGCAAAAAATATATTTTATACTCAAGTTATTTTATTCTCAATAATTACTGGTAAACATTATCTTTTAGTTCAGGGCTTTTCAGCCTTTTCACCCATTGTACCACTTTTAGGATATGGCAACATCCGAGTACCACCAGTCGCCTAGCAAGGTGTCAAAAAATTGATGACCCAAAAAAAATTAACCCCAGGAAAAAAGTGATGAAGTACAGGTAGTCCTTGACTTAAAACAGTTCGCTTAGTGACTGTTCAAAGTTACAATGGCGCTGAAAAAAGTGCCCCCCAAGCCACAGCCGAGCAAGACACCTGCCTCCCCGCCTGGCGGCGCTCTTCCTCCTGTCCGAGGTTTTCATTGTTGTGAGCATTTCTGTTGAGGATTGGCAGCGGGGGTGGGGTGGGAGGTGTTTGGTTTTTATTCCCCCCCCTTCTGGGTGGTTGCAGCAGGTTTTGGTACTTCAGATGACCCTGGAACACTGTGACGGTCATAAATATGAATCAGTTGCCAAGCATCTGAATGTAAATCATAAGACCCTGCAACATTCCAGCTGATTGGTGCTTCTTCTGGGCTCAGAAGCACCAGGATCAGCGCCAAGCTCCAGCTGGAGCCTGGCGCTGATCCTGGTGCTTCCTCTGGGCGCTGACAGCCCTGCAGCTCCAGCCATCTCTCACTCTGGCTTGTGCGGTGCTGCCAGGTTCAGCTCATTCCCCTCCCCCTGCTACCACTTGTCTAGGATGGTCGCATACCACCTGCCAGGTGCCAATGTACCACAGGTGGTACCCATACCACTGGTTGAAAAGCCCTGTTTTAGTTGGGTTTTTGCCTTAAGTAAAGGATCCTAAACTGGAATTAGAAATAAAAGGTCTGAATAATATTATGTATGCCAAAAAAAAATAGCAGAAGTTCAAAGAAGTCCAGAAAATTGGAAAAAAAATCTCAGATTAAAAACTCTCTCTATATTCGACAGCTTTACATACATCTGTTTGAATTACCTGGCCTCTGGACTAGGACTGTGTGAATTAACTAGCATTCCCTAAGATTATTTCTACTTTAGTCAGCCTAGAAAAATAAACCTGTAAAGTCATTCTCACTGGGGAGGATGTTCTGAAGGGAAGAAGACAAAATGAGACTTTTTTCCATTGACATTTTAATATTTATTTTTCATCTGTTCCCAACTATAGCTTAAACTCCCTTTAGACCTACCCTTCTGAGACCTCCCTTTCAAAGCATGGAAATGTATTTTCATATGAATCACCAACATGATTCCCTTGGGTGTGCAGGAACCACTGTATTGTTTTGGAAGAGACCTTTTGTTTTTAACAATAGTTATGTTCTCAAGATAAGAGAGTATCATGGATGACCGCCAAAACATCAGCAAATGGATAATCAAAAGAATCACCCTAGTATAATCACTTAAGGCACAAACAGAGGAGTCCCTGCGGATTTTAGTCTGCTAGTCATTGTGGATTCTAGGGGGTGGTGCTCATCATTGAGCCAGCACTGTCCAAAGACATTTCCGCATTTATGTGGCCAACATGACGTCATGGAGTACTGTTACCTTCCCATTGAAGTGGTACCTATTTATTCACTCACATTTGCATGCTTTCATTTTTTCATTTTAAATTTTATCAGGAAGGAAGGAAGGAAGGAAGGAAGGAAGGAAGGAAGGAAGGAAGGAAGGAAGGAAGGAAGGAAGGAAGGAAGGAAGGAAGGAAAGGAAGGAAGGAAGGAAGGAAGGAAGGAAGGAAGGAAGGAAGGAAGGAAGGAAGGAAGGAAGGAAGGAAGGAAGGAAGATGACCAGTAGCTAGGGGCATAGGTTCAGTTATAGCAGTCATGGTGCAAATGTTGGAAGGTTAGGGATAAATAGTTTTTCAGTATGTCTATATGGTTGCAAAGAGTCAATGACAACTAGATGGCACGTAATCAATCATTAATCAAGATAGTAGTTGTGAATTCACAAGAAAAGCATTTAAAGGTAGTCCTCAACATATTTTGGTAATTGCATCTATAATTATGGCCATAGGTCATTGTGGTCATTAAGCAGGTCACCATGTGACTACATTGGATTTTATGATCTTTTTTGTGATGGTTGTTAATCAAACACTGCAGTTGTTAAGCAAATGTGATGGTTATTAATCAAATGCACTTTATCCAATGGGCATTTTTTTGCTGGAATTTGCAATTGTGACCATGGGACACCTACAAATTGGCATAAAGAAGAGCTGGTTGCCAAGTACCCAAAATGTTAAACCATAAGAGGGGGCTGTCAGAATGTCAAAAACTATTGTAAGTACTTTCGGGGGGGGGGTATGGTAACATAAAACTGTCACTAAGCAACCGGCCATTAAGCAAGGACTATCTGTATTAAGTTTTCAATTATCTGGTTCCTAATTTCATGGAGCTGAATTGAAGTTGATAATTGTGCCTGTTATCCTGAATTTCTTGTTTAATACAGCAGTTGGACTTGGCATACAAGGGCAAATATGTTTAGTCTCCAAAATTACTTCTGCTTCTACTAACTAGTTAGTAAATATAATCTCACCCTGATCAACAGAAACAGGATCTTGTGGGAGACTGAAATATTTTACCAATGAAAGAAATATTGCAATTTATAAGTCTGAATTAAAAACATCTCATTGGCAGGCATAAATACTATACCACTGAGGCCAAAAATACTAATATCATGAGATAAAACAAAAAATGTGAAGTTTACGATGGCTTCCATATAAGTTATACAATAAACCTCACCCTATGCCTTCCCAAAGATAAACATAATAACAAGTTACCATCTACAAAGAAGAAAAAGGAAATTGGGTGCAATCATAAATGGTGCTTTTTAGATCCTGCAGTTGTATAATCAACAACTAACATTGGATCACATCTGCAGTTTTTACAAAACAAATCCAGGCCAGAGAGGCTGCAGTTGTGATTGGAAAACGTAGTGATGTCAATAATGACATTTTCAGTATTGAATAATAGCACTGATAGTCAAATGTAGGCTTGGCTCTTACTCACTTTGCTACCTGAATTATTGGTTGGTTTGGCTGAACAATTTAGATATTATAGTGAAACTTGTAAACATGGCATTGTACATTGCCTAATATTTCCATCTTTTTGTTGAATTACTACTTATAAAGAGAAAACTGTGTTCCTTAAAATATTATTTAATATACAATAATCTAATCTAATTCAATTCAATTTCCTACCAATTTTCTTAAAAATTGAATTTTAAGTATTTATTTGAAATTAGTTGTAAAATAAAGACAGTTTCGAACCCTGGAGAAATTATTAAATGTATCACTACCACATGGAAAATTACTGTAATTAAGATGAGGTTAAAAGAGCATGCATTTTTCCAGTTTAAAAAAAATGGAAATGTATCTCTTAACAAAGTAACAAAACAATTCTTTGTTTCGGAATTGTGAAACTATTGAAACAAAACGAATACTGCTGAGTCTCCATCTGATCAATGAATCATGTTCCCCCAGGCATTTATGTACATGTTTTATTGAGGTTCCCTCCCCTGCAGCAATTCTAATTTAAGATGTTCTCTCTATTGTTGCCATGGGCAACTCAAGAACACAAAGCAAGATAAAGCCCTACTAATAAAGCAGTTTACAGCATTTCAACCCTTGCTTACAAGTAAAGTTAAAATTTAAACCTTTTATATATAGGATCTGGAAGAGGTCAGGTTATGACTGCCTGTAATAAAAAAAGAAATCAATATGGCAGCATATCTGAAGAACCTGGCAAACTAAACAAACAATTCATCCAAATCCACTTGGACCTGAATGAAGAGAACATAAAGTACAATGTTTATTCTGCTTGCCCTTTATCATTCAATAGATTACACTGCTTGAATCCCCACAGTTTGACATCAGGTGTGATACTAATATTTGCTGGCCAAGGTACAATTAAACAGCATGTCAAATCCAAGCCATTAACCTGATCATGAATTTACTTGTACATGGACCTTTTACAAATGTCCTAAAGAGTGAGGTGGTGTCCCAGTTCTCACTCTATTCAAAGTGCCCAAGGTTGAACTTTAATGCATGGAGCAGAGAAGAATGAGAGACATCACAACAACTGTTCCAGTGATAGCCACATGTCAATCCAATAATAAATTTACTTGGCACTTTCTCTATGCGGAAACTCAGACAAGATGGAGACGGAGAGTCCCGACTATGGAATATGTGGAGGTGTGCTGAGAGCTCGAGTGATCAGCTCATCTCTCCAACTCACCTCACAGCAAGACCTTCAAATCAGTCTTCTGCTTTCCCCAGAAATGCACCTTTTTCTAATGAAGTGGATTACTAGTTCACTTTCTTTATCATCTCATTTGGTCAGATGCTGAAATGATTATTGACCAACGACACCAGAAGCCACACTTTATAATGAGGGGAAAGGGGGCCAAGGAGGTGGGGGGGAAAGAACACATATAAGTCCACCAGGTCAACAAAGGCTTTTCTGCAACCTCCAAAGGCCCTGCCAAGTGTGGCACAGCTTTCAGTGACAAGTTGGAAATAGCTATGTGTCAAGTAAAAGAAACTGACATCAAGTTCTAAGCACACTTAGAAAACAGGAATTAGAAAACAGATTGAGTGCTTATGAACTGCTCTCAAGCAAAACAGGAGAAAAGACCATCAGGTTTTGAGAAATGGCTAACTCCAAAGCAAAGTGGATCACAAAACCCAGAGTGAGTTTGACAAGGGTTCCAGTCATCAATGCAGGCAAACTAGCAGCATAGAGAAGCCTGCTCCAGCATTGATGGGGCACGCATGCTTCAGGCTTGCATAAGCAGTGCAGAGGACAAACTCTAAGAAAATTCTGAGAGACGACTACATTTATGGCTCTAGTAATCTGTCAAAATCATCTGTATAAGAGTTTTATTTATTATATATTATTCAGTCAGTGTTTATTTATTACTGACCATAATTCATGAGGAAGGTCATTGTTCAAGATTCCTTGCATTAGATGTTACTAGCTTCTAATGTTGTATCTACCGTAATTGACAATTAAGGCAATTAAAATTTATCTTCCCTTCCACATATAAATCCTGCTATAAGGGTTCTCCGTTTTCAAATTTGTATGAAGTCATGAATGTGGAATGACAGCTAGCTGTTTCCATTGTTCCCAAGAACCTGAATAAAATCTGTGGGAGAGAAGGTACATATAAGGAACATCTGAATGCTTTTTCTTTTAATTGGCCAAACCTAGATTACTTCTTGATAATACAAGGTTTAGGCAGTGGGTATTCTACCTAACGCACCCTCATAGGATGAAACTAGGCTAATGTAATCTCACTGAGATTATTATTAAGCTCCATATGAGGAAAGGTATTTGAGCCAAACCTGGAAGGTTCTTAAACCTTGTCCACAGTTCTGCATACAAATTCAGATCCATGTAAATATCTTAATGGCAAAAACACTGAAAGACTGGTTCAAACTTTCTTTATTTGACAGGAGTGTGTATTAAGTGCAAATAATATTCAAAATTAGTAGTGTATGAAAATAGTCTGGGCTAGGGATTGATAACAAGAGTAATAGGTAGTGAATAGTAATAGGCAATAATAGGAAGGTGAAGATCATACACATAGATTATTGTATAACAACATTTATTATTGTTCATTTCCCCCTTTCCTGAACAATCACTTGAATTGACAAATATACTTTGTCACTACAGAATGTGTTTATGCTCCTGGGAATATCTGTGAAAATCCAGTAGGACAATAAGACTTTAGGATTTGCTCTGTTTCAGAGGAAAGAAAAAAAAACTGATTGTTCAGATGCTGCTTCTAACCACAACAGCTTTAGGATGGCAATGAGATTTTATGCAAAATGCGGAAGCAGAAAATGACAATAGACTTGAATTATGGATGCATTTGCTGTAAAAATATTTTAATCAGTGCAAGGAAATTGATATGCAAATATCCAAAAGTGATTAGTAGTTAAGAAAAACACATACAAAAGATTCTGGCTAAAAACAATATTAGAAACAGAATGCTAAGATGGTTGCTCAGGCTACACAAATGCAATGAAAGAGAAATTAAAATTAGTAATCTGGGTAGTATAAACTTTAAGGCATATACTAAAATTCTCATTGTCTTAACTTTTAACTGGCAAAATGGTGCATCATAGGACAATAATTTTTGAATCAAGGTACCTCAAATTGGTTAATTTACCGAATGTGTCCAAAATCCAGGACCCATGACTCCCAATGGAATGAAATTTGGGCTGCTTCAGTGCTACTGACTGCTGCTTGGTTGGTGTGTGTGGTCAGGTAATAGTTTCCCAGTCAGTCTCGCAAGCCCTTCCTCTCTCCCTCACCCAGCAGAAGCCATTTACTAGCAGGAAGGGGAGGAGAGGAGAGGAAATTTCTGAAGCACTCTGCTAGGTTCCCTCAAGGAAACTCAGTGGGGAAGCTGGCAGGAAGTCAGAAGACGCTTCTGCTCCCACTGCATTTTTTGCCTGCCTTTGGACATTCTGTTTCTTTGTTTAGGTAAGGCATTGTTTCTGAAATGATGATCCAACAAGCACTGATTATGTAGTGGAAATATAAAATACAAAGAAATATTGATTAATAAAATTATCCAAAAGACTATACATTTATTACAGACCCCTTCAAAACCTGAGAAAAATACAGCATTTGCTAGAAATATGTTCCTGTTTAACAAGCATTATTTTATATTTTATCCTTATTTAACAAAATGACTGATACATATTCATTTTAAGGAATTCTACCTCACAGTTTAAGAAACTGAGTATCTATGTAAATAACTATGTATATACCACATATAAATGTAAGCACAAATGTCTATGTGTCTTTATATGTTTGTATAATACAACAGATGCTATTGAAGAAAAAACTGGTAATGTTGAGCAAAATAGAAAGAAAATCTGAAAAACTGAAGGTAAAAATGCTGAGCAAGATAGAAAGAAAACCTGAAAAATTGAAGGCCTCTAGAATATATCATTCAACATGGAGAGTATTGCTTTTCATTTTACTGTGATGTATTCATCTATTTTACACAGACTTTGTGTCCAGAATCTGATTGGCCAAAGATGTAACAATGCAAATACTGCATAGAATACCTATTATTTAAATGATATATTCTTAACATAATACAAGTATTTCAGGTACTATTAAGGAGACAGTGATTTGAAAACCCTATTTATTTTTTTCCAGAAAAACTGGAGTAGACCACAGCAATGTGGATCTGCAGATAAGCTTGATGGATTTAAATTAAGAATTTAAATAATTCTTAAATTTTAAAGAATTTAAATTTAGAATTAAGTTTTCTTAAGTCTGTCTGGTTTTCCTATATGTCACTTATTATGGATTAAGACAACCAGCAGGATCAACATAAACTGATATTCATTGCTCCATATACCTGGGAAGCGGCTAAACATGGCCAAGGCAGCAGAAGGAGAAATGACCTTCTTTGCTTGCTGCTCCTTTTCCAGCTTTTTCTCCCTTTCTTAAAAAAGGCAGTCAGAATCAACTCACTTGATCAAAAAAGAATACTGATTGCTGTGGGGCTGCAGCCCATTTGATGTCTTAAAAATGGCGAGTAGCTGGAAAATTTGGCCTCCACCTGCCTTAGCACTGCTTCATGGGAAGGTCACATTTGTCAGAAACTTTTTGGAACTGTAAATGGCAGGTGATTTACTATAAGAATTCTGAAATTCTCGTGATTGTTTTCTTCTCCTTCTTTATCCTCAGTCCTAAATTCTTGTTTTCCCTTCTCTGCTATATATTTTAGATTATAAGCCAAGGACTGAAATAGACTGCCAAAATTGTCAGTCAATCTGGGTGTCTTTCTTAAGAAAATGAAATAAATGAGTAAATGGAAGATTACTACTAGATAAGTATCTCTTGCTCAATGTTGCCAGTAGTTGCAATATAATAAATAGCTAATATAAGATTTAAAAAATGATTTTAAAAAATCTTATAATTAGAAACTGAGCATCAAATCAAATTAATATTTCTTTCTCGCAGAATAGTTTACAGCTGCGCTCAGAAAGATTTTTGAACAATTTCATCTGTGCACCAGTTGGACTCTTTCCTTCGGGCCTTCAGATAATCACTCATGCCCTAGTCACCACATGGATGCCTACCGCAATGCACTCACGCAGGGCTGCCCCTTAAGACCTCTTGGAAATTTTAATTGGTACAAAATGCAGTGGCAGGGATAGTATACCTCATGCCTCAGTATACCCATGTAATACCTCTCCTTCATGGGCTGCAATGTTGGCTTATGGATGTGATTCAAGCAGTGGTGGGATTCAGCCAGTTTGCACCACTTCGGCAGAACCGGTAGCTAATTTTTCATTGCCCAAGCCCAGAATGGTCTTCCAGATGTGGCATCCACACAGAGAACCGGTTGTTCCCATATTTGAATCCCACCACTGGATTCAAGGTACTGGTTGTTATTTATAGAGCTCTAATGGCATAGGGTATGGCTATTTGAGGGACCACTTGTTTTGCATGGTATTTGCCTGGCAAGGTTGGTACACCCTGTGTTCTTTCGGTTAAATGTCATCCATCAGGATTCTGAAAGCAGGCCTTCACTGCAGTAGCACCAATCCTCTGGAATGAGGTTTTCAAATCACTCTGATGTTGCTCAGTAGAGCAGCGAAGACCTGGCTTTTCACCCAGGCCTTTGGATAGGAAGAGTGAGACCCCTCACTTTATTCTGGTCTGTCATATTTGCCATTCCTTAACTTTTTATTGATTTTATTGTAATTTATATGATTGTTGTGAATCACCCAGACTCGTTGGGATTGGATGGCATAGAAGTTTAATATATTATGGTTATGGTGGGTTGCACATCCAGCCAGATGTTTAGACTGGATTCATCTATCAAGTCCTTCCCAAGGAGCTGGGATAGGCAGATGTTCTTGTCTGATGGTGTTATATGTATCGTTGCAGGATGTAAGCTGTTCCACATACAGCTGCCTTTTGCAACTGACTGGTGATTTTTGTCAATGCTGATGGTATTCAAATGGTGTTACAAATGTTTTGGGATTGCACCCAAGGTGCTTATTACTATTGGTATTATCTATGCTTTCTTTTGCCATGTTGTTCTATTTTCAAGTGGTTTTTTTGTGGCTTTCTTCAGTATTTTTCTTCTTCTATTCTGCTGTCTCAAGGTACTGCAACATTCACTATCCAGACTTTCCCCCCCCTTTCCTATCAACAATTGTATATCTGGGGTGTTATGTAGCAGATGCTTGTCTTTTTGAATTCTAAAGTCCCAGAGCACTTTCATTTTCTATTACTTTGTCTATTTTGACAAAGAGGCTTAGTTAAAAAAATTCTCTTGGGTTCATTGAATCTTACTAGCAAGTAGAAAGGACAAGGTTGAAACCTAAATATATAGTCTTATATCACTTTTAGAATCTTCTTTCTACAAATTTCTTAGCTTCCAGTATGGAGAAGGAAAAACCCATTTATAGACGCAACATATGTATTATTCCAATTTGCATGTTAACTACTTAATGCAGTCCAAGTGGCTTATATTAAAACGCTGAGCAAAATCTACTGTATCTTCATTAATTACTCTCATTTACTAAAGACCAAAGGCTCTATTAAAAAAAACCTGTTTATGCAACCCTCTTAAATGCCAAAAAGATGAAGGCCATTCTGACCTTGAGGGGACAGGGTATTTCACTCGTATCTATTTAGTACAGCTTGAAAAATATGATGTCTTTCAGAGACAGACCACAATGCATTCCTAAAGCAAATTTGTGCCTGAAGCCAGTGCTAGGTAACTATCAGATTCCTGGCAGGCATTAAGAAAACCTAGGCTACATTCCAATGGACAGATGGTTGGCTAGAGGTCTTTTCTCAAAGCCCAAATAGCTCATCAATAGAAATGATTATTTTGATCAAGTCCATCCAGATAAGAAGAAAATGAAGCAAAACTGATAAATGTTCCAGAAAACCACAGACTATTCTCTCAAACACAGCATTAGCCACCTTACAGTATATTGTCCTTGACTACATTCAAACTACATAATAAGTAATTCATAATTAAGGGATGGAGTAGACTCAAAATATCTAGTGCAAGTTTCCAAAGTAGGTTACTTAAATGACAACATGTCAGCAAACAAGATATTTTAGATGTCAAATGCTGGGATTTGCTTTTAATTCTCAGAATTTAAGGAGTTGGAGAAATGTAAAAAAGCATAAAGATATTTGTCCTGAATAGCTTGATTCTTCCTTGTGTAGAATATTCCATGTATCTCTAGAATTTAATCATGATACCCTTTTTTCCCTAATAGGACCACATCAACATATCTGCCCACTCTTTTTTCCAGTAATTCTTTTGTTTTTCCTGAACACACTTGCCAAATAGTTATCTTATCGAGAAGAGCAACCAACCTGACATTTTTCACATGCTTTGGATTATGCTTTCCACAATCCACTTCCTACATCTCATGCTGTAGGGAACTGATGGAAACCATCATCCTCTGGGCACCATTCTGATTTAGGTTACTCACATAATGCAATAGTAACTATAAGCTTGGATGTTTTTCAAGAAGGAATTCATATTGAAGAAAAAAATACCCTGGGGTAATTTATTTATTTATTTATTTATTTATTATGGGACTTATATGCCGCCCTCTCTCCCGAAGGACTCAGGGCGGCTAACAACAATAAAATACAAAATACAAATATTTTTTTTAAAAATTAAACTATCACAAAGCCCCACTAAAACCAATAAAAACATTAAAAACATAATTAAAAACCCTTATCATCACTCCAGGTCGGCCTGTTGGAAAAGGTATGTCTTGAGGTCACGACGAAAGGACCGGAGATCTGCAGCTATCTGGAGCTCCTGGGGGAGCTGATTCCACAAGGCAGGTGCCCCCACAGAGAAGGCCCTCCCCCTGGGGGTCTCCAGCCGACATTGTCTGGCGGAGGGCACCCTGAGGAGGCCCTCTCTGTGTGAGCGCACAGGGCGATGGGAAGTCATTCCTGGTAGCAGACGGTCCTGCAAGTAACCCGGGCCTAAGCCATGTAGGGCTTTATAGGTAAGAACCAGCACCTTGAATCTCACTCGGAGGGCAACCGGTAACCAATGCAGCTCACGCAGGAGGAGTGCAATATGGGAGTATCAGGATGCTCCCATCACAACCCGCGCGGCCACATTCTGCACCAGCTGAAGCCTCCAAGTGGTCTTCAAGGGCAGCCCCATGTAGAGAGCATTGCAGTAATCTACGCGGGAGGTAACAAGCGCATGAGTGACTGTACGTAAAGCATCTCGGTCCAGATAGGGGCGCAACTGACGCACCAGGCGAACCTGGGCAAATGCCCCCCTGGCCACGACTCCTATGTGATCTTCTAAACTGAGTCGTGCATACAGGAGGACGCCTAAGTTGTGCGCCCTATCAACAGGAGGCAACACCTCTCCCTCCATAACCAAAGATGGTAGATCTTGGACTGCATGAGATGCTGATACATAAAGCCACTCAGTCTTGGCCAGATTGAGTTGGAGCCTGTTCTTCCCCATCCAGATTCGTACCGCTTCCAGGCAACGGGACATCACGTCGAGGGCATCACTGGGTTGGTTTGGGGTGGAGATGAAAAGCTGGGTATCATCAGCATATTGATGATACCTCACCCCGAAACCACGGATGATCTCGCCCAGTGGCTTCATATAGATGTTGAACAGGAGGGGAGAGAGGACCGACCTGAGGCACCCCACAATCAAGGGGTCTCACGGTTGACCTCTGTCCTCCTGCCAACACCGTCTGCAAACGGCCCGAGAGGTAGGAGGAGAACCACAGTAAAATGGTGCCTCCCACTCCCAACCCCCGGAGACATCGCAGCAGGATACCATGGTCGATGGTATCAAAAGCCGCTGAGAGATCTAATAGGACTAGGACAGAGGAATAACCCCTATCCCGAGCCCGCCAGAGATTTAATGAAAAACAAGTAGCACTTTTTATAACTATACAAAAATTTAAAAAATGTTTGAAACTTCTATATTTGGAAGTCCTTTATATAGGTGAGGACTATAGAGAGTGAGTTTCATTTCATTTGCTAATTCATATACATTGCCATTTACTCCTCTACCATTCCAAGTTCCAAACTTGAATATATTATGTTTATTACCAAATGGGGTGGTAAATACTATGTTGATCTTGACCGCCAATTGTTTGATCAACTGATGCCTTCATATAATATTTTAGTAAGAAAGGAAAAATATGATTTATATTGCTGCCCTTAATCATTCTCATGCCACATGCATCAGTTCCTGTTAGCAGTGAGAACACTACCAGTCAATGTAGACCAGGGGTGTCAAACTGGTGGATGCATCATGCACAGGCCACGGCCACCCCGGCTCTGCAAAGGCAAAAATTGTCATGATACGTTGTGATACATCACATGACACAATTGACACCCGTGATGTAGACACATGTTGTTCCATACATCACCAATACAATCAAAGCCCAGTTATGCCTCAAGCATGCTGATTATTCTGTGGAAACTAGGATGTCTAATCAAAGGATTACCTTGCAAATCGAAATACTGCTGTCCATATCCCACAAACTAAAAGGCATATGCTATTGGAGGATCTTTTTTCATTTAAAAGTTTTGTACCCAGGGTAGAATAGTAATAACGGGAAAACACAGTGACTATGAAATCTCTCTGCCTTAAAGTAGCTGAATTCATTTAAATATATTTTCTTATAAGCTTCTAATACTTACTGGGTTTGATTCATCACATTTTTAAACAGGTTCATTTTAGCCTCTTCGTTGCTATAATGGTTTTTCTTACAACGTATTGTTCAATGTGGCATCTGAGGCTTAAGCAATACATGAACATCAATTCTGATGTATTTAATTCTTCAAGCAGGTCCTGTCCCCTTTTTATAATCCACTCAATTATTCCCCTTTGAAAATTAAAATAAGCAGGTCACCTGATGTAAAATTAAATTCCTACAGATATGTATTCAATCCAACCTGAACTCAAATTGTTGAGATAGGCATTATCATTCAGATGAATGCAAGAGTTTGACCCATAAGACAACGCCTTGAAGTATTTTAAGGTGGAAAGTAAATGCTTTTTGGCTTCAAAAAAATATTTTAAAAATCCTGCCGAGACAGAATATTCATTATGCAATTAAGATAAATGTATTCTGAAAATAATTTAAAATAGGTTTCTCTCTTTCCTATAATCTTTTGAGTAAAGTTTCTTGCTTCAAATGCACATGAAACACCACACTCAGCTATTAACACTTTAAGAAGGTGTTAAGTGCAATGAAGTTCTTTATCATTGTATACTGATGGCATCATCCTTACAAGCTGTCAATTTCAGCACATGGGTGTGGTATATGGTTGATGGTGATAGTTTCAGACTTTCAACTGAATGCTTCTAGTTTAGCTTATATCTACATTACTTTCAATTACTATTGAAGAATTGAGATAATTCAGGTGTTGATGGCTTTAGTAATATTTCCATTGTTAAACTTTTTAGGATTTTAGGACTCTTCTTATTTTCCTTATGTTTCTCTTGGTTACACTGGCTTTGACTTCTACATGTCTAATGTTATTTGCTTGTAAAGATGCTCAGATATTTGTTACTATTTTCTACTACAAGGCTTCTCAATTTGCTTCCATCTGGCATTTCAGTTCCAAAACATTTGACTGGTTTTCCTTTGTTTACAACAAATGATGTATGCTTACTTAACTGAAAATCCATGGCACTGTCATTGCTATAAATGTTGACTATATAAGATAATACTTCAGTTTCTAACTGTAATTTTCCATGTAGTTTCAGGACATCCATATATAGGAGATGAGAAAGCTTATTGAGCTTCAATATATGATATCTATGGCATACCGGTATTTTATTTAAAATAATTGATAATGGGATAAATAATATTAATAGCAATGCTAAGAAGGAATAATAATTATTATATAAATAATATATACTAATATATATTTTTTCAAGAAGGAAGACATCTACACATCAATGAATATCAGTCACAATAAAATATGATAAAATGGAATAAAATAAAATAGAATGGATAAAATAGAGCAAGATAAAATACTGTAAGGTAATATAACATACAAATAAATAAAATGGGTGGTAACATATGGAACAGTTTGTATTCCAATGAATGCATCTCCTTTAAGCGTCAGAATAAATGCACAACTGTTCTCAACATTTATATATCAAATCAGCAGATTATAGAAAAGTTTGATGGAATTTGAATAAAATTTTGGATTCATTTCTTGCTTGTAAATAATATATCAGTATGTTATATTGATATATCTATAATATCTTTGAAAGACTATATAGACAAATTTAATTTAGTGATACTTGATATTCTAGTTCTCTTTTCTAATGCATATGAAGTACCTGAGGAAGTTTATGATGGAAGCCAGGAATTCTTTCTGGGAATAAGTTGGTGGATAGTTTACAGTGCAGAGAAGTAGAGGCAATATCAGTGATATAGGTAGAATAAGAGAAGCATTATTTATATTAAGCCTCATACCCTTTCATATAAACTACATAACCAATATTCTATAAGTGTGATGACCCACAATACAATCCCCAAGCTACAGAAATTACACAAATTCTCATGCAATATAGAAAAGAAAGGGATATATGGATTTTCATAAGCATATTGGAAACAAATATGAAAAAATATATTCTTTTACATTGCTGAAGGCTGCAGCATATAACAAATTCAGGTGGCTCTCCGGCATTAATTCATAAAGCAAATAAAAGAATAATAAGCTGAAAGAATATGAATGTGAAAAAAATATTTGATTTATTTGGGGAAACTAACGTATTGCAGAGAAAACAGCATCAGGAGTTTTATTCACAAGTAGTTACTTTTCCACATGTGGGAAGCACAGGGAAGAAAAGGGAGAGAGGTTATGTGGGAGTTACAGACATAATGGCAACATCACAGACCTACAATGGAACCTAAAGATAAAACTCTGGTATTGTTATTTGTAAAGCTGAATAGTTTTAAATAGTCAATCCTTTCAGTTTGCATCCTAATTAGCATATAAAAGTATCTTGCCAATTCTCCTGTCTATCCTCTGAGGCACACACTAGGAAGGTAGCTGCATTATCTGGGAATAATTCCAGCTTCATTAAATCCAAGGCATCAGAGGCTTCAGCAAAGCCCCTTACAGAAGTGCTTCAGGAGCAGGAAAGCTTAGCATTTGGATGCAAAGGATTAAGGAAAATTAGGAACTCATCAATGATTACAGGTTTCTTTAGAGGCATGGAGCAACTTGCAACATTTGTCAGTGATAACTGCCTACTCTTCAGGACTCTATGGAACTATGAGTCTCACCTTCTGTACATCTACTGACCTCTCAACAAGGATATGGAGAAGCCTGGTGCCAAAAATCAATGCTAAGGGACCCACAACTATTAAAAACAACTTTCCAGATTTTCACTTTTTATTGTTACTACAAAATAATTTTTGCTGTTCCCATAATTTTTCTTCTGGGTTTTAAAATCATCATGTTCTTAAGGGTTTTTCCCCTCTAATATTGTCTTCTGGAAGGAATGAATAAGATTTTTTCATATTAAGGTCTTTCTGAATCAGAAGGTCAGTCTAGAAATAAATAAAATACTTTTTCTTTATTAAGCTCTGATCATCTGGAAAACTTGGATATATATGTTTCATATGATGCAATATTCCACTCATACCTTTGTGTAAGATACATGGATACCATATATGGTTTTCAAAACTTAAAAGAGGTATTTTGTTTTACCTAACACACACAGACACATTCCCTAAATAGTATACCAAATTTGATAGTATACTATATTTCTTGCAACAGATGACAGAAAAGGTTGATTCATGTTCCTTGGATAATAATTCATAGATATGCTGATTTTCTGAGAATATTTATATGATATCTCCATAACTTTAGCAAAATGAGGACCAACTAGGTCATCATGAACAGAAATATATATTTACTCCAACCAAGGTGTTAGGAATCTGGTCTTTACTAATTTTTAATATTAAAGAGCTGTAGTCCTAGATCATACAAAGTTATACAAATTAAAACAAAACAAAAACAGACTTTATAAGGTTTAGATGTGGTTAAACCAAATAACATCCATGGACGGTTGCTACTTGTTATCTGATACAGCTTTGAAAATTGTAGTAGGCAATTACATATTCATATCCTGCATAACCATCTTTCCCTACCAGAACATTTCTGTATAGTGTTCAGCATATTCTTAGTTTTCTGTATTTGTCAGATGAGATATAAACTGATATATGTGTAGATATGCAGAAAACTAGTTTAATGTACGGGATAAAGTGCTGAACCTAATGGGCATTTGATAGGGAAGAGATAAGTTTGGCATGTATACGACAAATGGATTCCTCTAGGCCACAGTTTCTCACCCTTAACAACTTTAAGATGAGTGGACTTCAGCTCCCAGAAATCCCCAGCCAACCATGCTGAAGTTGAAGTCCACTCCTCTAAAAGTTGCTAAGGTTGAGAAACACTGCACTAGGCAAATGAGGTAAGGAAATACTTTAAGAAAGAGAGAGGAAATAATGAAGGAAACAAAGAATAGTGGAGTAGGTTAGCAGATTATAGCAGAACCATGAAGCAAGGTTGTAAGCAACCATGAAGCAAGGTTGTTGGCCTTAGGATTGAGCTAAAGCTTATGAACATAGCAAACCAAACAAACAACTTGAGTCCAAACTCTAGAAGGAAAGGTTCAAATGATTTCAGAGTAAAGACTACACGTGACTCAAAGGTTCTGAGGCAGAATTAGGCTGGGATAAGGGAGGGAAACAGAAAATCACCCTCTGATTCAAAGGAAACTTTGTGATAAGGACGGCACACATTTTTCAGATGGAGGCCTACAACTTTAGAGGCTAAGGAAAAATTAGGCTGGCTCAAAAAATAATAATTTAAAGAATTCATAGCTGTACTGTTTTTATTAACATTACAAAAAGAATTAAACAATTGATCATTTGATCAGTCGCTGCAGCAAAATTTCACAAACTGACTATAAGCGGCGTAATCATCAGCTTGCCAAAATTATTCATTGGAAACTCTGCAAAAATCAGTGGGACAATCAGGTTCAGAAGGTTTTGAAAAATGAGTGGATTAAAACATAAAACTTTAAAACCTAAACAGACAGTCACCTTGTTCATAACATGCATAATACTGGATAACAGTCATTAAAAAGAAGAAAATCTGGGTCATCAATGTTGCTATACTGGCTGATGCTAGGATTTAGGAAAAAATAATTGCAGGAACATATAAAATACTGGTACTTGCAGATCTCAATTGAATGTTTGTGGAAAAAGAAAAAAAGATTGTACCAATTATGTTTTGAGCCCTTGAAGCAGTATCTAAAAGGATTCCTTTATATTTGGAAATTTTGAATTTATATGATTGACCACTGTAATTTTACACAAGGTTATGGAAAGATTATGGAATAAATTGGCCTTGGTGGTCCCAGTGGTTAACAGCACACTAGATGCCATACCAAAAAAATGGATATCACTTAAAAAATCTTCTCATTAACAAAATTTCCCTTCTGTCAATTACAAAAGGCCACATGGTTTGGATCCACACCTATAACTATTCTAACACATTATCACATCCTAGGTTTTTCAGAAGAACCTGGTGCATATGAAGGCTAACAACAGTTAAAGATCTGGCAGCTGTGATTTCACATTGTTGTATGAATAATAATATCCGATCACACATACACAGTCAAGACATTGCAATGGAGTTGGACTATACAAATGTGCCACCCTCACCAATAATGGGGGGGGAATAATGAATCTGAAGAAATCAAGATGTCCTATAGAAACAACATCAAGAGTCTAGATGAAGACAATCATTGCAAACACCTTCAGACTGACAACATCAAGCTCACTGAAGTCACAAAGAAGGTTAGAAGTGAATACATCACAAGAGTGAAGAAGATCTTGAAGTGCAAACTCAATAGGGGGAGGGGAATACCACCAAGGCAATTAATACCTGGGCAACTTCAGTCATTAGAGACAGTGCTACAATAGTAGACTGGACTCAAGACTTGGAGTCAAAGACCAGAAAAATAATGACAATGAATCATTCCCTTCATCCATGCAGCAGTTAATTGAACTGAATTGAATACTTCATTTGGCCAAGCATGATTAGACACACAAGGGATTTGTCTCTGGTACAGACATTCTCAGTGTACATGTAAAGCAACACAACAACAACAACAACAACAACAACAACAACAACAACAACAAAAGAGGGGAGTAAAGAAAATAATAAGAAGGATAAATGATAATACTAGGATCCAAGGTATCTTCTTGTGGCCTGACTATTAGTGATCCCTCTACTAAACCACTTCGTTTTGACCTGCCTCGCTCTGTCTGGTTGAAACTGAACAGAATTAGATGTGATACTGGAGGAAGTGCCTCTGCTCTGTATCAACTGTTGCAATTGAGGTGCTGAAATGCAAAGTATTAAATATATTGTGAAAGATTGCCCATAATGTGTGTCTCTGGTTCCCTAGAACATTTGCACAAAGCAATGCCAGAGGCAATCACCTGGATAGTTGAAATGGACATCCAATTATGAAGCCACTGTTATAACACATAGATATTTTATATATAATTACATGGGCTGTATGTATATGCTTACTTCTCTTCTTTCATGTTTTCATCATGCATTAAATAATAATAATAATAACTACTGCTACATGGGTAAATATATATAGACAGTAGAGAGCACTATGAGAATTAGGTATTCAGCAGAGTGATGATGGCACGAGGGGAAAACCTTTCCCTGTGTCTAGTTGTTTTGGCAATGCAATGCTCTATAGCGCCATCCCAAGGGGAGCAGTTTATGTTTCATTGATAGACTCTACTTACCAAGGAAAATAGGTGGGCATGGAATGTTGCAAGTACATCAGATAACTGAAGAAGAAAAAAAGGACACTGGAAGAATACCTGAAGGACAGTGAAGAAGATTTACTGGAGCTGGTATACCATGAAGGCTTACTGAGGACTCGAGAGATCAAACTGGCCTATAAGAAAAACCAAATGAAGAATAGAAAAGAGACAGAGCAAGGAAAATATTATATGGCCAGTACATTAAATAAAATAGCACGCAAAAGAGATAAACAATAGCCAACAGCAGGAAAGTTGGAGAAAGAGACAAGGGCTAAATCTGGCTGCACAAGATCAAGCCTTAAGAACAAATGCATACAAAACCAGAATTAATAAGACAGCAAGAGATAGCAAATGACACCTCTGCAAGGAAGCCAAAGAAACAGTAGGCCACATGGTTAGCTGCTGTAAGAAGACTGCACAGACTTACAACATGAAAGAAACAGTAATAATGGTACATCAGAATGTCTGCAACTAACACCATCTGCCTGCAAGCTAAAATCTTGAAAACAGGACATATAGTGACTTAATAAGATGACTTTTACATAAACCAATCAGAAAAATTATATGTGGATGTTATTGTTATTTGTATAAGCACAAGAAAAATGTTTATATCCAACCTTGTATGTATTGAAAATTTAAGAACTAAATTTGTTGACAAAGGAGAATACCACTGGAAGAAGAGAAGATCAAAGAAATATATCATTTACTAATATGTTGATTGTGGAATTACAGAAATTAATTATTATTGATTGTTTTTAAATATATGAACCCAGACAACATGCTGTTTACTAAGCACTAAAGGTTGCTATTGTAAAAAAATCAATATAATATATTTTTTAAAAAAGAACTGGTGGGACTACAAACTAGACAAAATAATAGAAAATGAAGAACTGTTCAATATTACAACAGACGCCCCTAACAGACAAGTAGCTGATACATAACTCCCCAGATTTAGTAATTGAGAAAGAGGAAAAAAGTCTGGATAGTGGATGTTGCAGTACCTGGAGAAAACAGAAGAGAGAAAAACATGAATATAAAAAAGCAGAAAAGAGGAAAAAAAGTGGAAAAAAAATCACAAAATACAAAAATATAGAAATAGAAATAGAACAACTGTGGAAAAAGAAAGCAAAGATAATACCAAGAGTAATAGGTGCCTTGGGTACAATCCTAGAACATGTGGAGTATCACCTGAATACCACTGGTACTGACAAAAATCACACTCAATTGCAAAAGGCAGCTTTACCTCCTGTGATGATTCCTTTACTATCATCAAACAAGAACATCTGTCTCCCTCAGGTCCTTAGGAAGGGCTTGATAGGCAGATAAAAATGCCAAATCCAGTCTAAGCATCTGACTGACTGTGTGATAAACCATAATAGTAGTTTAGTATAGTATCCATGGTATTATTTTGCTGCTCATAGTTGCAATTGCCAGCCAGCCATTATTTCATTATCACAAATTGCTGCTGTTGTTAGCAAAATCACGTATCATTGCCAGCCAATATTACTCATCACAACTCAGGGTGTGAAAAGCACCTCTGGTGTGACTGCTTCAGCATGCTTTATGTCTGTATAGACTGCTGTAGTCAGCAACTATAGAGAACATTGCAGGAGTTTTTCTTGCTACCTGATCTCTATGGAATAAAGGAAGAAGAGAGAACAAGAAAGCAGTGAACTATCTCAGTGAGTTACTGCAACTTATGGTCATAGAGGATAATACTGGAATATCTTCAACTGCATAATTTCCTGGAAAACAAGTGGGAAGATGGCAAAACAATAAAAAAGAGCTGTACTGAGGAAGCCAAAAAAAACTCCTTCCTACCAAATCAAGAGGAAAGCTGGGAAATCATCAATAAGTTAGTTTTCCTAGTCTAGTTAACAATTTGGCAGATTTAGCTGCCATAGAAATTTAGTGACAAAACAATGATCGCAGAATAAGCCAAATTGCCATTTAAAACATCGACTCATATTTTAAGTAGCAATTATAAACCAAAACAATCTGGGAACAAGAATACCCAAATAAAATATTCAGGGGTTTTGTTTTGCCAATGGGTATTTGTGCTATGGTTAGAAGTGATTACCCCAGCTATGAATTTTAATGATTGTTTTAAATATGCTTAAGTATTATTTGTTTATAAATTGTTCTAGTCTTTTTCTAAGTGGTTCTAATTGCTTTTAAGACATCCAGAGTCATCTAAATGATATGGACATAATGGACATTATGTATGATGGACATGCAAATTCCAATGAGCCGAGGTATTTCCAGGAGCAGATTGTGGAATATACCAAAGGTTGGTCAGCTTTTTAGATTGAGAGAACAGGGATGCCAGCAAGTGATTTTTAGAACAAGTTATCATGGTAGCTAAAGAAAGTTTAGAGTATCAGAAAGGACAATGAAGTGTCTTGAGTAGAGAGATTCAACGTCAAATATGAAAGGACAGATGAAGGACATTTTTAAAAAGTTGGGGGAAAAACCACAGGACAATTTATAGCTAAGTCATTCAACAGTAATTTGTTCATTTTACTTGTTTGCTTCAGCTTGTATGCTGCTCCTAATCATAACGAGTGAGCAGATAACAGCAAACTCATGCAGAGTTGAAATAAACAAAGCAATTAAAAACAACCCTATAATATATAATCATGGAAGAGATCTAATACCTTCATCTCTAATGAAAGGGAGATAGAAAGATTATGCTGAATTCCATTACAAATGGGATTATAGGATGATGGAAACATTTGTAAAGACAAAACATAGTCATGAATCAATTCTACTAAAAAGTAGGATATGACTAGTACTGACAAATAATACAACAAATACCATATAATAGACTAGAACTAAAATAGGAAAGGTACAGATGAAATGCATATGAAACTGTTTAATGTTGTGGAAGAAGAGGCAGTTAAATTGTTAACTGTCCTATTATCAACAAATATGGAAAAGGATGTGTGAACTAAAGATTGAAAGTATCTTTGTATATATCTATACCAAGATAGATAAATGAACAAATTACTGAATTTTCTCACAAATCTTTAAGAATTTACAAAGAAGACAACAGCCATACATGGAGGAAGACCCGTACATGGAGGAAGAAATGTCAGATGAATAAACAGATTTCAGAAAAGGCAAAGGAAAATGAAGTTAGATAGCTGAAATAAGATGGATAATGAAGAGATAATTACAATTTAAGGAGAAAGTTCACCTTTGCTTTGTTGAATACAGCAAGGGTTTTGATTCTGAGATTATGGCAGAAAATGGAATCTGTTAAAACTACTAAATATGCTAGAATATTTGATTGTTCTGAGGAACCTTTACAGTGATCCAGAAGTATTATACAAAATGAATTTGAGGAAATAGAATAGTTCAGAATAAGAGAAGGAGTAAGACAGTGATGCATATTGTCTCCATATCTGTAAGGATTGTAGATAAAGAGATTAATACCAGAGAGTAAGGCGAACTTAGATAGGATGATAGTGATAAGGTTACTTCTAAGATAGTGAAGAAAAAAACAGTAAAAGCAATATCCATCCTATTTCCAAAGTCCCTTTGTTCAACCCCAGGTAACATATTAAAAGCTATGAAAATGAGATACTGAGAAAAAGTGCAAGGAAGAAGACAATTTCAAATTATGGATTTATAAATGGTTACTGAAAATATTATGGAGGGCAAGGAGGATTATTTTTTAAAAAACCTTCTATGCTTGGCAAGATTGAGGGAAATTAAAGACAATGGGTGAAGTGGATAAAATAAATCACTTTAGAAAAGCTATGGAGAAAAATAGATAGTGAAGTTGATGAAGCTGCCTGGAGAAAAATCTAATAAAGTTATCTAAATACAAAGCAAGAGCTATAGAGTATCACTAGGATGAGGCTGAGATGGTAGATATTTGTCCAAACATGTTTTTCTTTATTAATCACATCAATATAGCAACCCATCTCACAAGAACTGACTCTGGGTGATATACAAGAATGAATGAAACAACAATTTAAAAATCCATTGTCTAAAAATGAGTGTTTTTACATTGTTGCTTTATTTATTGTTAAAAAATAAAAAGTCAAATGAAAAATGAAAAACACTATAAAATGAATAAATACTTTATCAAGAGTTAGGATTAACTTGATGGCACCCAACTAAGTTATTAACTAATATGAATAATGAAGCTGTTAAATGAATGGCAAGCATAAAGGGCATCTTTTTAAAGAGATATTTAGGCAAATAAATTTAAAAAATACCGTAAATATTTTTACCTAACAAAATGACAAGGAGCGAATTTAAACTACATTATATGTAGGGTTCTTTTGGAATATATTTCAGAAAGTTCAATAGTTGAAAAAAGCACAGCTGGGCTATTAGTTGGGATTAGTCAATACAATTTTATTATTTTAGGAAAAATATAAGATTGTAAAGGTATAATTCCTTCATATTGGAATATTTTGTTCATTTCTTTTTAGAGAAGATATTGGAGAGCTGAAAAAAAGCAAAAAAAAAAAGGGAAACATAATTATCACTAAGAAGGAGAAGCTGACCTCCAGGAAAATCCGCAAGGATTTGGGAACGCTTAGTGATGGAAAATGAAATACTAAAGATACAAACAGAGTAGAAGCTAATAATATTTGCAGCTGTGGAATGACGGATTATTTTCTTCTTCTGTAATACATAGAGTCATCCAACAAGACTGAGTCAAAATAATTTCAAGTTGGACCAAAAACAACAACAACAAACAAAATCTTCATATAACATGCAAGTTGGATTATGATAACAGGTAATGGCAATGCAACCCTTAGCTTTAAAATAGGGATCAGAAAGATTTATAGAACATAAGGCTGTATTCTGCACTCTGTATTTTATTATTAGACTTCTATACTGCCCATCTCACCAAGGCAATAATAATATCACAGCAATATGCCATTGAAACCAGTTACTGGGAAACACAGAAGAAGCTATTATGTTTATGAGTCACTTGTGAGCATGGTAGTAGAGGCACTGTAATAACTATGAAAGGAACATACCAAATAGTACTTCATGAGTTATCTTCAACTTTAGAACCTTAAAAATTCAACTGTTAGTGTTGCATTGATTCCAGGGTAGTTTTGTAAGCACAGATCTACGCAGCTTTATAACTTTACAAAAGGAGGAAACCCTTTTGAGGAAAAAAACAGCCTGATGTAGTTAAGCATTGGGCTCCCCAGACCAGCAGAGATCAATGTAGTAATCTACTAGAATGTGCAACTTCCCAACATAGATTAGTCTTTTGCTGCAGCTCTTCATTTGAAGTCTCAATATACATGTGTTTTAGAAAATTAAAACAGAAAATGGGAAAGGTTTCTTCCTTTTAGTCCATTTTGCTAATTAATACGTCAAAGATTGTAAAGAAGAACTCATCAGCTTTTCTCCACTACTGCATCACTTTAAAGAGCTGTGTCAGCAGACTTTAGCAGACAGTCAATACATATTAAGACGAGTTCCAAGCATTAAATAATAAGAAAGAACCATATGAAAAATGAAAATAAAGCAAATAGCTAGAGGCTAATGGAATCCCATTTGTGACTTTGCATAAAAGGGAGGAAAGGGCAGCATTTTCCCAATACAAACAATAGCTTGTACATAAATCCTTCCAATCTATGCTATTATAAGCACCACAATACACACTAGCTATATATTTATAGCAAGTTAAGACAGGCATTTTTGTGGCCAAATCTGATTTGAAACCTGGCTTATTGAAACACACTCGGCAGAATAGCTGTGAAAAGCAGAGAGTTTGAGTGTTTCTGAGATTACACAGGAACCCTGGTGTAGCTGCCTCCCATTGGATGTATTGTCTAAAAGTGTAAAGGACTGGGAATGGATGCTGATGGGAAAAAAAATAAATACTTTTACTTATTTCACTGTGCATTCACTTGGTGGTCAAGATTAAATCATTCCCTCGTTGGTTTACATTCTATCAGGCTACTATAGAGGAACAGATTTATTTATTACATTTATATGCTGCCTATATCACTCTGCAAAGCGATTTGTTTGGAGCTATAGAGCTTCTTGACCAGATTTGCTGATATACCAGCTCCATTTCCTCCCTTAATTGACATCTAGTAGCTGGGAGTTCATCACTTTTTGTATAGGGAGGAATGAGAAATAGGGTCATTCTGGTAGACCCACTCCATTTGTCTCTCCCATTTCTCAGCTACTCCCAAGCTAACTGGGCAATGGATAACTTTATAACTTTAAAAACTAAGACTTGGCTTTACTAAGGATCCATTTCTGGCTGTATGTAACATTTACAAGCTACTGTAGAAGTTATTTTTTTATCTTTAAGTCAAATCTTGGCCAAGCCAAGACCCCAGCAATTCCACTTCAGATCACCATTCCTTTTCTTTACACATTAGCAATTCAGAATCTCTGTGGGGGTTTTATTTTCCTTGAGTAGTGTGTTAAAAACAGTGCTAAATTAGATCTTGGGGGGAAACGGTGAGCTAGCCTTTTGCTTATAACTTGGGATGATGACACGGGAAAAGTGAAACAGCAGTGGAATAGTGTAAAGTAAGAGTTCAGAGATAGGAACAGCAGCATTATCCATTTCTGTCTCTCTGTCTGCTTGCATATGCAATCACCTGTGTGTCTATCGTATGCCTCTAAAGACCATAGCTGGACTCTGGTTGAAGTTTGCCTGTAATGGCGTAAAAGAGACCCAGGGCCTCACCCTGCAGACCAGGTATGTAAATTGGAAATGAGAGCTTATTTGGATTGAAAACAATTCCTTGCCAACTATTATGACTGCAGTGGGCCTCATTCCAACATGGACTGACAGGAAGGGCTCCCATTTATTTTTTGGCAAACAAAATGCAGCTGCTATGTTTGCAAACATCCTCCTGGGTAGCAGGGCGCAATTTCCAACTGATGAGTCACTTTTTGGAAAGATTTTCAGCTTGAGATTTAGCAATGGTTTCAGAGAGGAAGATGAAAGACAAGACCAGGTGAGACCCTCAGTTTCAAAAAAAAACAAAACAAAACCTTTTGTACACTGAAGGCAAAGGAAAGAAATACAGGGTAGGAGAAATTAAAAAGATTACATTCTTCTACCATGGAAATGAAAATTGCCGTATGCCAAAAGGATTGACTAAAAGTATCTCACTAAAAATGTCAGTGATACAGTGCAGGTACTTTGTTTAAATAAAGCTTTATTATACACAATATATTATCACCATGATTATTAAAGCAGACAATGTAGCCTTCATTTTTTAATTTCGCAAAACATATAACAAAGTTTTAAAAGAAGGATATGGTTTCTAAGCTAAATAGAAAAGGCATTAAAATATTTATCTATGAGATTTTCACTGTGGTATTAATAATCTAAAGCTTTCTACTCCAAAAGAAATTAAATAGTTTTCTAAACTTATGCTAGAATACACTGAATTTAGTTTCTACTAATATGTGAACTTTTTTCCCCCGGATACAAGATATTCTATTTATGAGAATGTTTCTGCATAAAAGGATTACTCTGATAGGGATGGGAAATAGAATTTAACAACCTAGCTCATGCTATTAATTAGAATTCAGTACGGTAGATAATAAATATTTTCACATTTGTAATATTTTGGGATAAATGAAGTAAATAACTTTCATTCCATTATTCTGTCAGAGAGAACAATTTGCAGTTCTAGAGAAGGAAAACTAAGCAGTTCTCAACATTTGTAACAGTCATCCCATAATTCAAATAGGAACATCTTCCAAAATTATGCTACAATAGCTAAGGCAAACAAGTTCTTATTATATAAGGCTTTCAAATGCTTTCCCCTAGCCAAAGCAGTATTTACAGTGATCCAGAATTCCATTATAAAATGTGAGTCAAGACCAATTGAAGCTTTGGTCAAAACATTTTAATCATATTCTTTCAGTCTAGAACTTGAAGTGACAATCATCACAAATAACTCAGATACTTAAAAAAACAATCTTCTATTTTTCAGATCAGATGGAAATCCATTGTGTGATAGCTGCTGTGAGGTAAGGTTACCCAAGTTTTATTTAGGAACCAGCCTATGTTTGGAACTGAGTTTCTGAAGCAAAGAATTGGGGCTCAGTCTAGAAATAGAATCAAGTTTATGTAATGTGATACAAAGGGGAGTGACATAAACTTACTCAAGACTGCCAACAGCATGTTACCTAATCTTGGAAGGTGAAGATAAAGATGCAGTTCCATGAGTTTGGAATTCCAGGAAAAACTATATTCTACATAGCTGGAGAGAACTAGACCAGAGGTCCCCAACCTTTTGGGCACCAGGGACCGGTTCCATGGAGAAAGGTTTTTCCATGGACTGGAGAGAGTATGTGATTTTGTGTGCTGCCTGCATCCTGTGGATGAGGCTTTGCTTGTCTGTGCGGACCGATTGCTGGCATGCCGTGGCCTGGTACTGCTCCATGGAACTAGACCGATCAACTGACTCATTGACAAATGAAAACACTTGTTAAAATAATACATTAAAAATACTTAAATAACAACAACAAAAGCAATGAGCTCCTAATAAAACTCCTTACCACTTTCACCATGATTTTCCTTTCCTCCCTAGACTCCCTTTAAATGGCTTTTTTAGCTATAACTGTTTACTTGGCACACATAATTGTTTTTAATTAAAAAGCCATGCTACTGCTGCTTTTGCACATTATTCAATTTTCTGTCAATGTCCCAGAAACAAAAAAAGCTTAATTTTCCATTACAGATTAGAGATTCATCTTGAATAGGATTTAAGTGACTCTCTCTATTTTATATAATATTTTAATTGGAAAATATGATAAAAATATCTTACCTAGTTTCTGAGCAGTCAATAAGGCAACTTTACTTTCATCTGCCACTAGAGAAAAAGAAGGAAAAGAAAAATACATACAAATCAGATTCAGCCCTGAATGAAGAAACCATACACCATGAGTAACACCCCGGACTATATTGCAAAGCAGATGCACTTATTTTTCAAAGTTTTTATTTTTGGTGCCTAATTCATAAGCCGTAAATAAATATAAATTATTTAAAACATTTAAAATCCTAATTAAAGTGAAAAATAGGCATGGATTATTAAAGTATTTTTGAACAAAGACGATATTTTAATCATACTACATATTTTTCCAGCCAATTTCAGTGGAAGGCAGCTTGGACTTTTGTACAGAGGTAACTCCAGTACACAAAAATGGAAGCATAATAAAATGCACTATTGATATAATACATTTCACTCTTAAATGTAAAAAAAATCCACAAATTTTTCATGTTTTTGCCAATAGCAGTTTTAGCTGCTAATGTTTCTCTTGTAGTTTAATCTCATGACTGATTTTTGTTGCTGTATAGCCACAACTGGGAGTATGAAAGGGTCTCAATCCTTAAAAACTCCTGTGGCTCCAATCAGAATCGAGTGCCCCTTCTCCTATATACACATACGTCTTCTATTCACATTTGGAGGAAGGCTTCCATTGGCAAGAAATTCTAGAGCAATTCCACAAGGAAAACCCACTGTCTCCAAACAGTTTTGATGCCGTTAACATGGAAATGATTAATATTCAGGTAAAATAACGAGGAGACATTCGTTGAAATCTATTTTAGCACAGTCAGTCAAACCTCCAAAAATGTGCCACCAACAGGCATTCCCAAACATAAAGTTTTTAGTACGAAAAATTTGGCAAATCAAGATACATTCATTACTGTCAAGGTGGCCTCTCTGTATTTCCTCCTCCCTTTCATAGTCTTTTTGTTTGCAGAGAAAGATTAGAAAACTAAATTTATATGAGCTCTAATATAATATATCTGGACAATGCAAAATCTATCCACTCCTTTCCCAAATATCTCAATAAAATTTGAAATATTTTCTATCTGTATAAAGCCTACCAAAAACACTTCACAGAGAGCAAATTAATCAATTAAGGTCATGTTTCCACAACCCCCCAAAACTTTCATGCTTTTAAGGATCTAAATAAATTACTTTCCCTGATCTAAACATATTTTAGTCAGGGGGAAAATCAGTTGCTAGCTTTCCAGATGGATATTATCCTTACACAGCCCTTTCCACATAATAAAGATATAGTGCCATCAATTAATTTTAAGTCAATGATTGTGCCAATAACATTACTTCAGCAGCTCTTATTTCTCTGCATTGCAGTGTTTCCACATCTAAGGATGGTTGGATAGTATAGAGAACGTATCAAATGGCTCAGAGACATCCTTTTTCAAAAATTTTAGCTGTTTTGTTTTTAATGGAAATTTGTTCATGTTACTTTCTCCAAAAAATGAACTCATTTTGAAGACCTCAACAAAATTGACAGATAAAATTCTTATTTCAAGCGAAGTTCAATAGATGAAATTGGTGAATTGCTGTTTGTTTCAACTGCTCTTACCAATATTAGAGCAAGCATCAAGCCATGATTTGATAGCCTGGTACTTTAAATGAATCATCATTAGAACAAACCACTGCCCAGAATTTCAGAAGCTTTGAGCAACATGTTTGCATGTATTGTGTGTGATTATGCAGGATGAATAGCAACAACTATTTGATACTGTATTGCATACTTCTTTCCTTCCCTTCTCTTCACAATAGAACTCAAGAAATTAACTTATTCTGAACTCACTGGAATAGCTATTACATTCTTTTTAAAGTACAAAACAAGGTTATCTGAATGCTGTATGACTGAAAAGTAACATTTTCTCTCTCTGTCAAATCTCCTGAATACAGTTAAATGTCTTTGGATCTAAGTACCTGCAAATCTTTTTCCAAACCATCTAAAATACCGTATTTTCCGGCGTATAAGACGACTGGGCGTATAAGACGACCCCCTACATTTCCTGTTAAATTATAGGGTTTGGGCTATACTCGCCGTATAAGACTACCCCTCTTCCAACGCACACCAAATAAAAATTAAAAAACATCAGATTTGATTTTAATATGGTAATTTTAATTCAAATGCTTATGATATGCAGGTACTTAGTAGGAAAACTGTCACTTATAAACATAAGGCTGTTTGTCATCAAACATGTAAACATAAAACAGTGCAAGTGGATTAAACTTAATAATAATAATAATAATAATAATAATAATAATAATAATAATAATAATAATAATAATGTTGGAGGGGACCTTGGAGGTCATCTAGTCCAATCCCCTGCTAAGGCAGGAAACCCTATACCATTTCAGACAAATGGCTGTCCAGTCTCTTCTTAAAAACTTCCAGTGTTGGAGCATTCACCACTTCTGGAGGCAGGTTGTTCCACTGGTTAATTGTTCTAACTGTCAGGAAGTTTCTCCTTAGTTCTAGGTTGCTTCTCTCCTTGACTCGTTTCCATCCATTGCTTCTTGTCCTGCTTTCAGGTGCTTTGGAGAATAGCTTGGCTCCCTCTTTTTTGTGGCAGCCCCTGAGATATTGGATCACTGCTATCATGTCACCCCTCACCCTTCTCTTCGTTAAACTACACATACCCAATTCCAGCAACTGTTTCCTATTTTCCTAATTCACTTTTTCACTTTTCCTAATTCACTCTAAAGCTTTCCCTGTGCAGAGCCTTAAGTAACACCAGCTGCCTGCAATTAGTGCAGGTTCGCATCCCACCAGGCTCAAGGTTGAGTCAGCCTTCCATTCTTCCGAGGTAGGTTAAATGAGGACTCAGATTGTTGGGAGCAATAAGCTGACTTTGTAATAATGCTGCTTGTGGGGGGGGGAGTGAAAGCTCTAATAAGCAGGCATATACATAGAATGAAGGCTATTGCTAAGCACATTGATTTGTGCTTTAAATTGTAAGCCGCCCTGAGTCTTCGGAGAAGGGCGGGATATAAATGGGATTAAAAAAAAAGACCAAATGGGAGATCCGCTCCAGGTTTTCCAGCCAGCCCGCCCAGTTCCTGAGTCAAATGTGTCCTTAGAGCTAAGCTGCTGCTCTGGCTACGCATTCCCCACCTGCCTTTCAAGTTGCTCTTGCATTCCCCACCTGCCTACAACTGCTCTTCAACTTTAGAAGGAAAGAAGCCCAGACCCCAGCCTGTAAAAAATCATAGACTGCAGCTTCTACTCCAATTGTTCCCGCTTTCCCTGCGCAGACTAAATGGAAGATCCGCTCCAGGTTTTCCAGCCAGCCCTGTCCCTAAAGTTTCAGCACCCCGCGTATAAGACGACCCCTGACTTTTGAGAAGATTTTCATGGGTTAAAAAGTCGTCTTATACGCCGGAAACTACGGTAATATATCAGCCCTTGGCAGAAATCTATTCTGAAACAGGTAATAAAGAGTTGGGATAAAATTATTTATTCCAGGGGCATACAGCAAAATCAAAATGTAGACAAATCTTCACAATGTTATAATTCATAACACTACATTTTGCCAGGACTATCTCACTTCCACACATAGTATTGTTATTATCAGGACAATACAAACTTTCTTTTTCCTTAATAACACCTCTGCTTTTCATTCCTAAGTAATGCACAGCTAATGAAAGCTAGCATATGGCTTCCTTTATACTTTTGTTGTTGCCTGTCTTTCTCATACACTAAATGAAGCACATTAATCCCCTCACAATGAAATATCGCCAAACATTAATAATCCACATTCTAATGGAACCTGTAATAGCCATTATCACTTCTACTCAGTTTCCAGGTCATAATGATCAGTATTCTATTATAGAAAAATTACCAGCAAAGACTGTCCTTAGCAGAGAGTCACAGAATAAAAGTAATCTTGGAAACAATCTGTCCAGTATAGGACAGGTTACTACAGCAGCCCTGACCAATAGACATCCACTGAGCCTCTGCTTAAAGGCCTCCTGTGCAGGAGCTTCCACCACCTTTCAGGCTACTTTGATCTATTGTTAAACAGTTCTTACCATTAGGAAACATTTCTCATATCTAAGCAAAATCTACTTCCTTTCAGCTTAAAACAGTTGTAGGCAGAAACTTTAATAATAATAATAATAATAATAATAATAATAATAATAATAATAATAATAATAATAATAATAAGTAGTAGTAGTAGTAGTAGTAGTAGTAGTAGTAGTAGTAGTAGTTGGAAGGTACCTTGGAGGTCATCTAATCCAACCCCCTGCTCAGGCAGGAAACCCTATACCATTTCAGGCAAATGGCTGTCCAGTCTCTTCTTAAAAACTTCCAGTGTTGGAGCATTCACCACTTCTGAAGGCAGGTTGTTCCACTGGTTAGTTGTTCTAACTGTCAGGAAGTTTCTCCTTAGTTCTAGGTTGCTTCTCTCCTTGACTAGTTTCCATCCATTGCTTATTGTCCTGCCTTCAGGTGCTTTGGAGAATAGCTTGCCTCCCTCTTCCTTGTGGCAGCCCCTGAGATACTGGAACATTGTTATCATGTCACCCCTAGTTCTTCTCTTCATTAAACTAAAAAGGTAAAGGTAAAGGTTCCCCCGCACATGTGTGGTAGTCGTTTCCGACTCTAGGGGCCGGTGCTTATCTCCGTTTCAA
Source organism: Vipera berus (assembly GCF_964194415.1). NCBI lineage: Eukaryota > Metazoa > Chordata > Lepidosauria > Squamata > Viperidae > Vipera > Vipera berus. The sequence continues at coordinate 178,040,215 of NC_138202.1, read as the reverse complement.
AGCCGAAGAGCCAGCGCTTGTCCGAGGACGTCTCCGTGGTCATGTGGCTGGCATGACTAGACGCCAAAGGCGCATGGAACGCTGTTACCTTCCCACCATAGTGGTCCCTATTTTTCTACTTGCATTTTTATGTGCTTTCGAACTGCTAGGTTGGCAGAAGCTGGGACGAGTAACAGGTGCTCACTCTGTTACACAGCACTCGGGATTCGACCCGCCAAACTGCCGACCATCTGGTCGACAAGCTCAGTGTCCTAACCCACTGAGCCACTGCGTCCCTATTTTCATTAAACTAGACATACCCAATTCCAGCAACCGTTCCCTATATGTTTTAACCTCCAGTCCCCCAATCATCTTTGTTGCTCTTCTCTGTACCCTTTCTAGAGTCTCAACATCTTTTTTACATCATGGTGACCAAAACTGGATGCAGTATTCCAGGTGTGGCCTTACCAAAGCATTGTAAAGTGGTATTAGTACTTCACTTGATCTTCATTCTATCCTTCTGTTAATGCAGCCTAGTACTGTGTTGGCTTTTTTGGCAGCTGCAGCACACTGCTGGCTCATATTGAACTGATTGTCTACTAGGACTCCGAGATCCCTCTCACAGTTACTACTATCGAGCAAGGTACCACCTATGCTAAACCTGTGCATTTGATTTGTCCTGCCTAAATGTAGAACCTTACTTTTTTCACCATTGAATTTCATTTTGTTAGATAGTGTCCAGTCTTCGAGTCTGTCCAGATCCTCCTGTATCTTAAGCCTGTCTTCTGGAGTATTGGCTATTCCTGCCAGCTTGGTGTCGTCTGCAAATTTGATGAGTTCCCCATCTATCCCCTCATCCAAATCGTTGATGAAGATGTTGAAGAGCACTGGGCCCAGAACAGAGCCCTGGGGCACCCCACTACACACTTCCTTCCATGTAGATGCAGTTCCATTGAGGACCACACGCTGAGTACGGCCTGTCAGCCAGCTACAAATCCATCTGCTGGTGATGCTATCTAAACCACATTTTTCTATCTTATCAAGTAGTAGGTTGTAATCTACTTTATCAAATGCCTTACTGAAGACCAAGTAAATTATATCTACAGCAGAGTGAATAGAGGCTGTAGAAGGATGCTACAAAGAACAAAAAGGGGCTCTTCACCTACATTCAAGAGTGAATATGGCAAAAGGATATATCGTCATCTTTGGGGGGTCTATCTTGCATGATCAAATGCAGCATCTGAGTCCAACTGGGCTGGATTTACTGTGTTTTGCCATCTTCGGCCTTTCATGCAGGTGCTTGCCATCTGTGTTGAAGTGGAAGACAATGCAGGCAACAGTGTGAGGTGCTTCTTGTAGGATATGACCATATCATTGTAGGTGTTTCACCCACATCTTCTTAAATATTGATGCAATGCCCATTTGCTACTGTACTGTGTCACTTCTGACATGATCAGGAAGAGAAACACCTAACGATCAATGAAAGGTGCACATCTCTGTGGCATGTAGAGAGTACTCTATGCATTTGGTGGTTGGCAAGCACTCAACATCTTATAAAGTTATTGCATGTACCATTGTTTTATACACCTTTTATTTTAGATAGATTGGCATGGATTGATTGCAGAGCACTCCAGTGATCTTCTATCGTAGCCATGTTTTGTTCTAATGATGAAATGCATGCAAAAGTGAACAAAGCAAAAGGATATATGGCAAATGATAAAATAAGCATGGGATTATTCAACCCCTGATTATTTGGTATTGTTAAAATGTGTCCCCCTAAGAAATTTTGAACCACAGGACGTTTGATTAAAATGTGATCTGGAAGTTCACAGTACTGAACTTGAATGAGTACAAACCCCCAAAGCCATAGGAATTGCATCCGAGTGTCCTGAAATAAATTGCTAATAGTTTTGACAAAATTTATGTTTGTCTTAAATGAAATTTCAGATAATTGGAGGAGGAGGATCGTTGTTTTTATTCAGAAGAGGGAAAAAGGAAGATCCAGGAGCTAGAGACCAGACCATGTAACACTGAAACCATAAAGAGGTTAATCTGTCAGCACTTTAAAACAATATATGAATTACCAGATGTCAGTAAATATTTGCCAAGAACATATGTTGCCAAGCTAAACTTCATTTCCTTAATAAATTGGAGAAATGCTGTAGAACTATTTAGCAAAGCATTTCACAGAATACCCTTAGACTTTATGTCTGATACACAGTTAAATGGTGGATTGAAATGACAATAGTATAGTTGGTTTGAAAACTGTATTCAAAGAATGCTCATCAACATTTTTACATCAAACGAAAGAGAGCCACTGAATGGGGTGCCACAAAGTTCAGACATTTTGATTAATGAATCGAATAAAGAGGTGGAGGGAATGCTTAACAAATTTGCAGATGACACAAAATTACTAGTTAATACTCTAGAAGACAGAAATAAAATTAAGTGATTGTGATACATTAGAGAAATAGACTGAAAATAATAGGCTGAAAATTAAGAAAGACAAATGCAAAATTGTTCACTTTGGAAAAAGAAATCCAATGCAGGGATATAGCATAGTCCAAAAACAGTACATTTGCAAACTGGAATTATAGCTAATATCAAGATGAAAATGAATAAGCAAGTGGTCCTAGCTTCCAAAAAGGCAAATGCCATTTTGCTCAGATCACAGGATTCCAAAATCATAAATAGTTGTTGTTGTTAGCTGCGAAGTCGTGTCCGACCCATCGTGACCCTATGGACAATGTTCCTCCAGGCCTTCCTGTCCTCTACCATCTTCTGGAGTCCATTTAAGCTCACGCCTACTGCTTCAGTGACTCCATCCAGCCATCTCATTCTCTGTCGTCCCCTTCTTCTCTTGCCCTCAACCTTTCCCAGCATTAGGCTCTTCTCCAGTGAGTCCTTCCTTCTCATTAGGTGGCCAAAGTATCTGAGTTTCAACTTCAGGATCTGGCCTTCTAAAGAGCAGTCAGGGTTGATCTCCTCTAGGACTGACCGGTTTGATCGCCTTGCAGTCCAAGGGACTCGCAGGAGTCTTCTCCAGCACCATAGCTCAAAGGCCTCAATTCTTAGGTGCTCGGCCTTTCTTATGGTCCAACTTTCACTGCAATACATTGCAACTGGGAAGACCATAGCCTTGACTATAAGCACTTTTGTTGACAGGGTGATGTCTCTGCTTTTTAGTGTGCTGTCTAGATTTGTCATGGCTTTCCTCCCGAGGAGCAAGCGTCTTTTATTTTTTTGGCTACAGTCTCCATCTGCAGTGATCTTGGAGCCCAGGAAAATAAAATCTGTCACTACCTCCATTTCTTCCCCATCTATTTGCAAGGAATTGAGAGGGCCGGATGCCATGATCTTAGTTTTCTTAATGTTTAGTTTCAACCCAACTTTTGCACTCTCCTTCTTCACCTGCAACAGGAGGCTCTTTAGTTCTTCTTCACTTTCTGCCATTAGAGTGGTATCATCTGCATATCTTAGGTTGTTGATATTTCTCCCGGCAATCTTAATTCCAACTTTTGATTCATCTAGCCCTGCCTTTCTCATGATGTGCTCTGCATATAAGTTAAACAGGCAGGGTGACAGTATACAGCCTTGCCGGACTCCTTTCCCAATTTTGAACCAATCAGTGCTTCCGTGTCCAGTTCTCACTGTTGCTTCTTGGCCCACATATAGGTTTCTCAAGAGACAAATAAAATGGTCTGGTATGCCCATCTCTTTAAGAACTTGCCACAGTTTTTATGATCCACACAATCAAAGGCTTTAGCGTAGTCAATGAAGCAGAAGTAGATGTTTTTCTGGAACTCTCTAGCTTTCTCCATGATCCAGCGTATGTTGGCAATTTGATCTCTAGTTCCTCTGCCTCTTCGAAATCCTGCCTGTACTTCTGGTAGTTCTCAATCCACATGCTGCTGGAGTCTAGCTTGTAGGATTTTAAGCATAACTTTACTAGCATGAGAAAGGAATGCAATGGTGCGATAGTTTGAACATTCTTTGGCACTGCCTTTCTTTGGAATTGGAATGTAAACTGATCTTTTCCAATCCTGTGGCCACTGTTGAGTTTTCCAAATTTGCTGGCAAATTGAGTGTAGCACTTTTACTGCATCGTCTTTTAAGATTTTGAATAGCTCAGGTGGAATACTGTCACCTCCACTAGCTTTGTTGTTGCTCAGCTTTTCTAAGGCCCACTTCACTTCACATTCTAGGATGTCTGGCTCGAGGTCAGTGACCACCTCATTGTGATTATCAGGGACGTTAAGCTCATTCTTGTATAGTTCTTCTGTGTAATTTTGCCACCTCTTCTTAATCTCTTCTGCCTCTGTTAGGTCCCTGACATTTTGGTCCTTTATCATGCCCATTTTTGCATGAAACGTTCCCTTCATCTCTCCAATTTTCTTGAAAAGATCTCTGGTCCTCCCTATTCTATTGTTTTCTTCTATTTCTTTGCACTGTTCATTTAAGAAGGCATTCTTATGTCTTCTAGCTATTCTCTGGAATTCTGCATTCAATTGGGCGTATCTTTCTTTTTCTCCCTTGCCTTTCGCTTCCCTCCTTTCCTCAGCTATTTGCAAAGCTTCCTCAGACAGCCATATTTCTTTCTTGCATTTCTTTTTCTTTGGGATGGTTTTGGATGCTACCTGTTGTACAATGTTGCGAACCTCTGTCCATAGTTCTTCAGGCACTCTGTCTATCAAATCTAATTCCTTAAATCTATTTGTCACCTCTACTGTATATTCAACCGGGATATGATTTAATTCATACCTGAGTGGCCTAGTGCTTTTCCCTACTTTCTTCAGTTTAAGCCTAAACTTTGCAATGAGAAGCTCATGGTCTGAGCCACAGTCAGCTCCTGGTCTTGTTTTTACTGACTGTATAGAGCTTCTCCATCTTTGGCTGCAGAGCACATAGTCAATCTGATTTCTGTGTTGACCGTCTGGTGATGTCCATGTGTAGAGCCGTCTCTTGGGTTGTTGGAAAAGAGTGTTTGCTATGACCATCGTATTCTCTTGACAAAATTCTATCAATCTGTGCCCTGCTTCATTTTGTACTCCAAGGCCAAACTTGCCTGTTATTCCGGTTATCTTTTGGCTTCCTACTTTAGCATTCCAATCCCCCATGATGATAAGGACATCATTTTTTGGTGTTAGTTCTATAAGGTGCTGTAGGGCTTCATAGAACCGGTCAATTTCATCCTCTTCAGCACTGGTGGTTGGGGCATAGACTTGGATTACTGTGATATTGAATGGTTTGCCTTGGATTCGAACTGAGATCATTCTGTCATTTTGAGGATTGTATCCCAGTATTGCTTTTCCTACTCTTTTATTGACTATGAAGGCTACTCCATTTCTTCTGAGGGATTCTTGCCTGATGGTCATCTGAATTAAATTCACCCATTCCTGTCCATTTTAGTTCGCTGATACCTAAGATGTCGATGTTCAGTCTTGTCATTTCTTGTTTGACCACGTCCAGCTTGCCTTGATTCATGGATCTTACATTCCATGTTCCTATGGAGAAAAAATCTTTACAGCATCGGACTTTCCTTTCACCACCAGACACATCCACAGCTGAGCGTCCTTTCGGCTTTGGCCCAGTCGCTTCATTCTTTCTGGCGCTACTAGTACTAGCCCTCTGCTCTTCCCCAGTAGCATATTGGACGCCTTCCGACCTGAGGGGCTCATCTTCCAGCGTCATATCGTTTTGCCTTTTGGTACTGTCCATAGGGTTTTCATGGCAAAGATACTGGAGTGGGTTGCCATTTCCTTCTCCAGTGGATCACGTTTTGTCAGAACTCTCTGCTATGACCTTTCCGTCTTGGGTGGCCCTGCACGGCATAGCTCATAGATTCATTGAATTACACAAGCCCCTTCGTCACGACAAGGCAGTAATCCATGAAGGAAACAGGATACAGACCAAATAAACAAAATAAGGGATTACATTGATGACAGGGGAGGAAGTGAAAGCAATAGCCCTGCAGGCACATCCCCCCTTCCCCCTTGGAAGCATGACAAAACCCCAGGAGAGGTGGAATGAAACAGAAATGAAATGAAATAAAATAGGAATGGGTTTTGACACAGCCATAAGTCCAAAGCTGAATGAAATTAAGATGGAAGTCAAACTTTTAAGGAAAGGAATGGAATGCACATAGCTGTAATGGGATGTTCGTAATGATGTACAAGCTGTCTGTCTTGGGTGGCCCTGCACGGCATAGCTCATAGCTTCATTGAATTACGCAAGCCCCTTCGCCACGACAAGGCAGTAATCCATGAAGGGGTCAAAAATAGTAACTGTTCCCTTATATGTTGTACTTTGTCTATATCCTACCCCATTTATGCTCATACCAGGTAACATATTTTAAGAAAATGTCAGAAAAAAACTGGAAAAAGATGGGGTCAGAAATAAGTCCTTGGGAAGAGATCATGGGAACTGGGTATATTTAACTTTGAAAGAAGATTCAGCTGAGAAGCAATAGAATAGCTATTTTAGCAGCCTAGAAGGATGCTATAGAGATATTCAAGGCTGTTCCTTATCAACCTAGAATGAAAATGTCTGAATGTTAGGGAAAACAGTGGTGCAATCAAGCAAGGGAAATGTTGAGCATCTTAAAACAAGCTTGGTTTACCATAATTTGAGGATATTTTACTGAGATTGGGCACTTAGGGACTAGCTGGACACTTTAAAGTCTGTGATTTTAATATTTTATGAACATTAGCCAAAATACTCAGCACTACTCTGCTTTTCCATTACATTAAATATATTTATATTTTAAGTTACCCTATTGTTAGATCCTGGGGCTTGTAGTTTAAATACTATGCAAGTTATAAATGAATATTATGTTTTGGAGCCATTTTCTTAAACAATTTACTCACAATAGGATTCCAATATAGACTGCCATTGTCCCTCTTTCCAGAAAGAGAAAGCAGTGAATAAGTTCCGTAGCCTCATCAACAACTTCATCTCTAAGAAGCCCCATGCATTTGACAAGAATTCCTTCTCACAGCAAATTCAAATGCATTTGCCGCTGGGATTGCTGGCAAAATAAGATGAATCTCTCAATATAGCTAAAGCAAATGATGAACGCTCGTGGTCCAATTACGATTAAGCATGCTCCATAACCATGACATGCTTATGTATGTATAAGAGGGAGAAAAATAGGCAAAAATACAAAATGCCTGCCTTGCCTAGAGGTCATTATTGGAAAAGAAAGAGCTAGGATACTTTGTTTCTCCATGACTTTGAATTCTCTAGAGTTGAGTCCAGTTGATTTCCTTTGGGTTTTTCATGTGTGACAAATTTCTACCTCTCTAAATTTGTGAGAAAGGTCAGGCAACTAAATACTTCTGTATACAAACGTATGTAACTTTAATAAGTAAAATAAATAAATACATGTGATGATTCATAACCCTAGATATACAAAAACTTATAAAACTATGGTAATCTGTCAGGTCTACAATATACTAGGTTAGCAAGATGAAATTCAGTCTAAGCACAAGAATTAAACTGACTCCACCTGAATCAAACAGAGAATAGATTAGAAATGGTGACTTGCTTTTAATTAAAATGGGCATAGAATTGTTAAATACTGATTCCTTAAGAATTCCATCCTACATGATGATTCCATATGATGAGAATTAATTATTTGCCAAATATTCAAAGAGAGATGTCATAAAACACATATTCCTTTACAGGGTTGGGTAATTTTCTGAAAGAGAAATGCAACTAATCTTTCTCTAATATGTTTGGGTCCAAGAGATTTCTGCAGAAGTTGTTTAACCTAGGCTGAATCAGGTTGCAGGAGAATCAATTCAGAAAAAAATGGCAGGCATATCCTCAGTGAAAGACATGATCTCCCATTTCTATGGTATACAATTCTTAAAATGAGCCATTTAGTACTTATGCAGAAACAAAAAATGCAGTAAAAATGCTAGTAATTTTAAGATGAAAGGGATTCTACGCATAACTTACAGCAGAAGAAATGCAAGCCATAATCACTATTGGTATAATCCTCTGTATTTCCACTCAGAAATAAATCCAGCAAGGCAGAGGGACTGATTCCCAGTTAAATGTTGTATGTCTTTGAAACCAGCTTGTTCAGGGTCAGGACTCTTGACTTTAAAAAAATTGATCTAATGTCTGAGAACAGGGTCTTTATATTTATTGCATTTCTGTACTTTCATCATTCTCAAGGTGGTTTACAACAAAACACCAGATTATAGAAAATCAGAAAGAACAGTTAAATGAGCAGAGCAGTTGTAAGAAACCAGTAAAATGTTTTAGGCGTTAAAAGCTTGAAAAATATTTTTTAAAAACTGTAATACCATTCAGGAAACATTTGTATAATATTTCCATTCCTCAGATTTCTACAGAACTACATTTGTTAAAATGAAGTAACATTGCTTCAGAATGTATGCATCTCAGCGAATGTAGAATTGGCACTTTCTGACTATTTCTTACTATTTGCCAATATAATTGTATAATTTGGGATGATGGTCTTTAAAACAGATAGCAGATGAAATGTTAGCAAGTGTAAGATTCATCGTGTGTCAGGTTAAAGAAAAAAAAAAGGGGAGGGGGAACAACAAGTCTCCAAAATCACAAGTTGCTACACTATCCATTCATCTCACGATTACTAGGTACATAAAGAGGATCTCATTTTCCCCTGAAAGGTAATCTTCTTAAAAAAAATGTTTAAGATCAGTAATTCTATGAAGTGGTCTGTAATCAGAATAAGCCCTGCGTTATTTCTTTGACATTTCCTTAACATTTGCTCACATGAAACATTTTCACTAGCCTCTCACGTTACCCCATTTGCTTTGTAGTCTATGGAGCTTTTCATTTTGGCCAAATTAAAGCAGCTTACCAGGTCCCTTCAGAATATTTCACTACTTCAAATCCTGAACGACGTTCCTCATTTAAAGAGAAATCCTCCTTTCCCTCTTTACACGACTCCAAGGTCATCCCTTAAAGGTAAAGGTAAAGGTTCCCCCGCACATGCGTGCTAGTCGTTTCCGACTCTAGGGGCCGGTGCTCATCTCCGTTTCAAAGCCGAAGAGCCAGCACTTGTCCGAGGACGTCTCCGTGGTCATGTGGCCGGCATGACTAGACGCCAAAGGCACACGGAACGCTGTTACCTTCCCACCGTAGTGGTCCCTATTTTTCTACTTGCATTTTTACGTGCTTTCGAACTGCTAGGTGGGCAGAAGCTGGGACGAGTAACAGGCGCTCACTCTGTTACGCGGCACTCGGGATTCGACCCGCCAAACTGCCGACCTTCCGATCGACAAGCTCAGTGTCCTAACCCACTGAGCCACCGCGTCCCTTCGAGGTCATCCCTTGGAGGCTGTTAGATATTTTTATGTACATGGTATTCCTGCCTTTGTGACACAATTTCCTTTTTCTAGGCTAAAATTCCTCTTCCACTAACAGAGTCCTGATATCTGTACAATTCCACTAGCGCCTGCTAACATTGCCCTGAACAATGGAAAAACAGTAATGTTTCTTCATCAGGTTCCTTTGCCACAGAAAATGTTTGGGATAACATCTGGTGAGCTTCTCAGAGTTGCTCTGGTGTTAACCACCATCAAATTGAATTAAGTACACAAATAAAGAAATAATAAAGAAATATCGGGTGTTCTTAGTAATTTTCAAATTCCAAAAAGTTGTAGATTTTAAATTCAACTTGTTTTTCCCTCCAAAAAAGTATATTTATTCATCTATGACTTTTTAATAATAGTAGCCAAATGCAATTATCACTTTTTTTTTGCTAAAATCCATGTGCTATGTTAATCAAGGTCAAGTTTGTCACATTATTAAGGAAGGTAGCATTTTATTTTTATACAGGGCAGCAGCTAACTTCTCAAATGAGCAGAATAATCTTCACAGCAAAAGTGGAAAAAAGGGTAATATAATTGGTGAAAACACAAGTTATATACCAAATGAATAATTTTCCATTGAGTGAATCAAACTTTGAAATAAAATACACCCATGCATGTCAACAGACAAGATAGAAATGTAGCACTATTTTCCTACTTTAACATTATGAGATATTTTATACAAACTGATGCACAGCAAAATCATTGCATGTTGATAACAATCGCTTCCCTATTTAGCTGCAAGCTAAAACTCATAGGGCTTTCATTCTTCTGAATACTGTTCCCTTTCTGTAGGTAAGAAGACTTATACAAGGCCCAAGTAGGCTTTGTGTATATATGTTTATGGAAGAGGGTAAGCAATATCAATATAAATAATAAAATGATAGGCTTTTTAAAAAGTATTTGTCCCCTGTTACTGCTTGGGAAAAAATCATTTTTCATGCAGCTGGAGAAAAACACTGATGCTCATGTGATTGGTTAATGCATTTTACTGCATAATGTGGCAATTATTGCCTATACAACTGTCCTATTGTGCCTGAATAGGAAGTGGCATCATCCTTACAATAAATTGTACGGTAATTAGCTATTTCCCCTCATTTCCTTTCTGAACTCCAATAACACTCATCTATATCATCTGTCTTGTTTATTTGCAAAAGTAAGATCAAACCATCTGTACTGCCACTAAATTGGATGGACTGTAATTTTCAGATCTCTAAAGCAAAGGTTAAAAGTTCAGCCCTTGGAATTGTTCACCAAGGGTCAGATAGTATTGAATTTAGGTGCCCTAAGAGATCACATGCATAAAGATAACTGGACCACCAGGATCACCAACACCTCTATGGGGGGAGAGGAAAAAAAATAGTATAACCCAGTAATTTAGGGCTTGCTAACAAAATCAAGCCTTCTCATCTCTCAGTCACACAGAAAGGAAAGCTTTGGCCACCTGCTCCTTTTGCATCCTTACCACAGGCACTCTCAGGTTAGTGGCCTCTGAACTTCAGTTATAATGACATCTCTCAAATAGGGATCATCTATTATTTACATAATTATTTCTCCCAAGAAGCTGCAGTCGCCAAGAATGCATAATTAACCAATGACATCTTTTCCTAGAGTTTCGGCTCATTCCCCTTTAGTTAATGTTTTTCATCAGACTGGCTAATTTAGTTATTACACCTTTTCCAACTATGCACAGCTAGTAAATTAATCAGAGGACAATATCTAACAGGTTTAAAACAGAAAAAGAGTAAAATATTAAGATTTTTCTCATCAAAGTTTGTGAAAGACCTCTCAGCAGCAGTGACAACTTTCTATGGTCTTTGACCATAACAAAGGTTGATTTGATTTGAACGCTCTACTAGTACCAGATGCTGATCCTATTCGGGTCAGCATATTTTAATTTCAGTGATGAAATGCAGTGGTCCACCTGCATGCTGCACATTGATGAAATGAGAGAAAAAAGGGAGATAATGTTGAATATTATAGAGCCATTCCATATGTCCCCTTTGAAAAGTAAAAGCAAAAGGCAATGTAAACATTTTTAAAAACCTAGCAAGGGACACAAAGTAAGCAGATCTGGCTATTTATCTGACTCTGAATCAAGTTGTACTTCCTCTGAAGTAGTCTGGGTGTCCTTCAACGTGTTCCTAAGCTCAGTTTTACTTGTTAATATCACACGGAGTTGGAAAGCATTTTTCCACCTTCAGCTGGCGTCCCAAATATAACCCATGCCTGAAGCATGCAGGCTTGCCAGATTGACTAAGGGCCTGATACCTTCTGGGGTTGTCCCTGAACAGCCTTCAAAAGCTAGTTGGTGTGGAATATGGCTGCTAGGGTTTTGACTATCTCAAAGATTTGAGCATATAATTCAACAGATTGCACTGGTTAGCTACGTGCTTCTGGATGCTGCTTTGTTTTTCATTTTAAAACCCTAAGCATCTTACGACAAAATGCTGAAAAGGCCATCTGCTCCCATATGAATCTGCCAGATCTGTAAGTACAGCCTGAGTGCCTTCCCTTTCAGTTCCCATCTCTTCTGTGAAGCCAGTCAGTAACCATCCAGAAGTTAGCGGCTCCCACTTCAACATCTGCTCCCATTTTCTGGAATTCCTTATAACTTTTCAGATATAAGCTAAAGATTTAGTTTTCCTCTAGCACTTGGTGGCTCTATTTAGTTGATGGTCTAACTCAGGCATGTGAAACTACCGGCCTGCGGGCTGGATGTGTCACGCCAAAGCCGTGCCCACCCCATTGCTGGCAATGGGAAAAAAGCCGCGATATGTCACGTGACATCACGTGATGTCATGCAACATCACGAGTTTGACATGCCTGGTCTAACTGGTTCTCACCCTTCTGACTGAGGGATGTTGTAAAGGGATCCATTATTTTATTTCAATTATGCTTTTAAAATGTAGATTATATTTAAATTCTGTTTTCAGTTATGCTTTTGTTTTAAATGAATTATCAGAAAAGTGAGGCCAAATATGTCAAATAAGTATATGAATGAAACACGTGAGCTGCTTTTCTTTTACACCAAGTTTGTCATCCAGCTGGTACTTCTGGACAGGAAATATAGTGCTTAAATGCCCTCTTTATTTTGGACTCAAAGGAATTTGGAGTAGAAGGAACAATTATGAAGAAATATTTGATTTACTGAGGGTGCAGGCTGCTTTCACTACCTCCAAGAGTCACTGATCCATCTCTTAGCTGCACTTTATGTGTCACACAAGGACCATTGCTTTTGCACCAAGAGTTCTCGGAAACCTATTCCTATGAATCAGGCAAGATTGAATGCCTAATTATGACCAAGATGGATAATAATCTCAAACTACATGTTGAAAATAAGAGACAGGTGACTGAATTTTCTTCCAAACTGGAAAGATTAGTTGAGGATAAGAGCTAGGCAAACCTATCTCATGCACATTTTATTTTTGTTATGTTTAACAATGAAAAAAATCGTTTCAAACTTTCATCTGCATTGACCTAGACTGGTAAACATATCTATCAGCTAAGCATGGATCTGTCAAATGCTCAGGAATGAGGAAAGCATTATCTCTTGGCAGGTACTTTATTACAAAGTTGCATATGTGGAGCAAGTTCGTGTGTCTATACTTCTGGGTAGTACCACGTTTGAAGGGTACGGTTTCCTAATTCCTACATCAAAAGTAGTAAGACAAACTTACCATGGTGTGAGTGGACAAGGCCATTCATTTGGGATAACTGTACTGAACTATGCTTCCCTGATGATGAAATATTAAATTCAGATTTTTCACACTGATTATATTTGCTAACAGAACAAAATTAGAATGAAAACAGGTGTTTTCTTATTATATTCAGTAGTACAAAATGCACCTAACGTCTCTATAAACCCCACTCTTTAATTAAATAAAATTAATTTAAAACATACTTTAATTAGATATATCAAGTTTTAATTACAAGCTCATTAATTGCAGCAAAAAACCCTCTGAAAATGGAGATGAGCATCTAGTAAAGAAAAAAAAAAGCAAGTGTTTGGCAGAAGTGCTACATTTAAAAACAAGAATGTTTCGTGCACATGACTAGCAACTGGCTTGCCTTTAGTGTGGTTTAAATTATAGGATAGAAAACATTTAAAAATAGGGATTCTCTCAATTTTCCAGCCAACTAGAAACTTGCTGGTAGATAAATACTCGATTGCATTCCCTTTATTTTGTCCTATTCCTCACCTGAAAAAGTCACGGTAGCAGAAACGTTTGCTGACTGCTCCAAGTCACAGGTAATGGTTTATAATTATAACAGAGTGTGCCCACTGCAGTCAGAAGTCGTGAGAGTCGTAAAGTTGGTCACCCGTGTGACTGGCCTGATTTTGAGGCCTTTTTTGTGCAGTCGTTAAATGGCCACTACAGTTGTTAAGCAAATGCCATTGTTGTTAAGGGAAGCAATTATTTGCTATGAGCCAGTTTTGTAGAAAACAGAAAGTGACTGTCTGGTGCTAAAAATGGCTGTAAATGAGAGCCAGCTGCCAAGCCCCTGACATGAGGCCACATGACCACTGGGAGGGGGGAAGGGAACAGTGAGAACTTTGGAACCAGGTTGTAGGCATCCCTAGGGACAGTTTTGAACAGTTGCTAAATGACTAGCTAGATGTCAAAACTATCTGCATTTCACAACCTTTTGACAAACTTTTATCTAACAAAACATAATATAAAAAATAAGCAAAAAAAAAAGCTTCATGAGAGTTTTATCATAGTTTTTTAATTACAAAAAGACTATACATACAGGAGAAGGCCTCGCAGCTCCTTTCTTGTATATTAGATGACCAGGGTGGTGTAATGTCAGGAAGGACCCAACTTCAACTCCAACCCTCAGCATGGAAGCTCAAGGATTTGGGCCATTTATCATTCTTTTAGTATGAGATGAGTTACATTACAAGTCAATTTGACTGTTCATAGTTGATGTATTAGAAGAACAAGTATTTTATTGGAAAATAAACATATATTCTCTATCTAATTTATAAGATGATTCTACACAAGGAATATTTTTGTTTGCAAGATAAACATTTGCATATATAAAATTCAAAGAAATAGACAATAAAAAACAGTACACATAGCCAAATACTTTGTAAATGGTTTTGAAAATGTAAAATATCGTTTGACTACTCTGACCTGTCTATCATCTTCTTTAATATTTATCTTTAGACATATTGAGAGAAAAATAAAAATATACACTCTGTCATTTAAAATGTGAAAGAAAATGGCTTTTCTTTCTTTATAATTAAGCATCTTCAGTTCCTGTTCTCTGAAAGCTTTGCTTACAGGAAGCAATGCCTACACAATGTATAGTAAACAGAAAGGCACAGTTGGCAATGGAATCAATAGACCATAATCTACCATACAGGAATGTATTAGTGTAACAATATACAGTAAGCAATCACCCATTTTCATCAGAATATGAATCAAATGTACTTATTTGTATCCTGCAATTTGAACAATTTTAGGTATCGCAGAAAAACTTGTTGCCCATATCATTTCTGTAACATGTCTGCCACATGTAGAAACTGTCTAAACATTCCATAAACTCAAACCCACAGGCTGCATTTTCACGTCTGTCTCATCTTCACATTAACATATTCTTTGCATTAGGATGATTTCCAACTGACACTGAAGGCACCAAGCTTTGAGGTTAGCAATAGGTATAATGTGCTCAATTGTAAGACTGATGCGGACAGGCTACAAAATACAAGGCCAAGTTGAAACACCCACGTGTTCGGTAACTGTGCACAAAAGATCTGTCACCTTTCTTCAGAGAAAGCAATTTCAAATGAAATTGTTATATGCTGTGCCAAGAGTGTGGAAATTATTTTCTACCACAGTTCAATACAGTTTGCACAGCTCTGACTGATAGCAAGGCACAATGTTGACACCAATAATGTGCCTTTAAAAGTAAGCTGAGAAGTTGTTGTTGTTGTTACTCTTATTATATACACAACAATGTGAAATCACAGCTGCCAGTTCTTTAGGTGGTATTGGCCTTCATACACATCACGTTCTTCCCAAGAACCTAAGATGATGCAATGTATCAGGGTACTATATGTGTAGATCCAAGCATTGTGGCCTTTTGCAATTGACTAATAAAAATTTTGTCAGTGCACAGTGCTGTCCAAGAGTTTTTGGTATGGCACCTAGTGTACTGTTAGCCACTGGGATCACAAAGATCAGTTTATGCCATAATGTTTCAATTTCGATTTTTTAATCTTGATACTTTGTGATGTTCTCTAATTCTTTGTCTCTATTTTACTATCCCCTGGTTTTGCCACAATTTTGTTTGATGGTGTTAAATTATTATTATTGTATTAGTGCATGTCATTATCATATTTATATTTATTTTCTTCCCATTCCCTAGACAATATTTTAAATGGAGAAGCAAAATATTCTAAGGTATCACAAAGAATAAGATACGTGACTTACTGAAATTTTCAACATTTATATATAGACACATATAAATTTTGCATTAACAAGGCACTGTGCTTTTTTCAGGCATTAAGAGTAAAATGATTCAGAGATTACCATATAAACCAAATATTGGGTTCAAACATTGCACCAAAATACAAATCAAGCAAATTATATTATGATTTAGTATAATACAAGACCCCATTCAATCTCTACAATTACAGTTTCTAAACAAGTACTGCAATGGCAAATATTTTTCCTAATTTTCTGCCAAACTTGGCCTTTCATAATAATTTTTCTTCTGAATTAAGTATTTAATTTAAGAAATTAATTTTAAGAAATAGAACAAGGGAATATGCAGTGAGGCTAAAAATCTTCTCACCACTTCTTACCAAGATCCATGCTCTTGGAAGTCTTCAGGTTAATTGATTCTGTCTGTTTGGCCAGGGTCAGAGATCTGAAGTTGATGGGCTGATCTGGCAAAAAAGTCTCTGAATCTGCTACTATGCTGCTGAAAGAAAGAAATCATACCAAGTATGTGGGGTGAAGATCAGATGTAGTAATTAAACTTTATACTATATAATACATTTTCTCTCCTCAGCTATTATAAGTCATTCAAGTTTTTTTGCATGAGTTATTGCTTACATTAAATCTAAATTTGCTTTGGGTAACTATCATCCAACCCAAAGGTATAGGTGTTTACCTTTTCTACTCACTTTATCATTATTTCAGTACTAATAAGGCATATTAAAGTTTAACAAAGTGCATTAATTTAAGTATTAAAAGTGTGCTATCATCTAATACATTTATCATCAGGTTCTTAATTTGTTTCCAATTAGATAAAATTCCTAGCTGCTCTGTAATAGGCCCATGCTTATGATTAAAAGAGTGAATATGCAGTTAAGAAGCAGGGAAATCAAGACCTAACTTAATTATTTCTCCTTTCAATTGAGAAGATCAAAGGCATAGTCCAATGTCCTGTAAACATGAATCTTTTCGCAGAATCTCTCTCTCTCTTTAGCTCTGCTTCCAAACTTTGTCCAAAAAAGGCACTCCAAATGTCTCTCAGCAGATTTGGAGGGCTAATGAGGAACTGTGATGGGGAAGGATGACCAAACACTTTTGATTCTGCTAATTTCCATCACTGGGACTTTTAGATTCCAGCCCCCTATTTGGTCCATGACTGTCTTAGATATGTCTAAAATTAAATTTAAAAATAATAAGGTATTCTGAAAATTACATATTTCCAAAAATTTCCATACCAAAATTTCACTGGAATTTGTGAATTACGGTATATGAATTACATGGACACACATTCTGTCTCAAATTAACACTGCAAGTTTCTTCTGAGGGAAGAGGGAAATTCTATAAAAACTGGACATTTTGAAATATTTTTCTAATTAGAAATGCCAAACATTGCAATAAGGAGAACTCTGATGAGAAATTGTGCATGTATACAGGCTTCCCAGTCCTTCCAATCTTATCTTTGGCTTGATTCAATCAGGTGTGGAACATAACCAATTTTTTAACCAGCTTCCAATTCTATTCAGAATGTTGGTAAAGAATCTCCTATCAGAGTGGAAAATAAGATAGGAAAGTGGAAACTGCTCTAAAAAGGGACAGTTCCATTTAATGAAATTGCAAATCCCCTATGAACATAAGAACGGTTCCCCCCATCCCAGTATGCAATGAAATATAAAACTGCAAAATGCCCCCAAATGAAAATTTTTATACTGTAAGAAGAAATAATTACTAGTAGTAAAACCATTATTACAGTAAGGAATTCAATAGATATATTTGTTGGATTTAAACTTTGAAGATTTAACAATTCAGTTTGGACTGGCCTCAGTTTCTTCCTACCCAATGGGGATAATGATATCTAAATTCAGTGAGTGTAAGAAAAACAAATCATAATAGATTTGGAAGACGAAGAAGGGTGAATATCAGAGCATATGTGGTGCAAATGAACTGTAGAGCAAAACTATTTTTCACATAACATGAAAGAGACTCATTGCTATCACTAGACATGAAATCAAAAATAGTAAACATCTTCAGACCTATGATTATAATCTGTGAACAGCTTCTCACTAGGATGTGGAGGCAACGGGGGTGGGTCTTCATTTTCAGCTGTGCTGCTTTCAAACTCTGAAATTAAAGGGGGGAAAAATAAACAATGGTAGAAGCAAGTATTTGTCTGCTGGCCAAAGAACTGAACTGGCATGCTGCATATCTCTTGAATTAGCGGCAATTTTATACAAATCTCCAAACTAGCTAAACTAGAATTAAAAATACACCAAGCAAAAAAATATTTCCCCCTTAGGATTTTCAACAGACCTGATTTCTGTTTGCTCATGTATAATTAAAGATAAACATATTGAAATTCATCTTATGATGAAAAATGAAAGCCCTATGTTGATTTTAGTAATTTCACTGGATATTCTCTTTCCGATATCTAAGCTTGAGCTAAGATTTAAATAAAACACTCAAATGGATGCACGGATGCTGTATCAGCTAGGCTGCCATATAGTTAAGCTGTGATTCAGTTCTATTTTGTTACCCACAAATTGTTATGCATTAGAAAACAAATAAATAATATATATCTAAAAAACCTGATAATGACAGCATACCCAGCTTTCATTACCTGTAACATTCTTAATCTGAATCTTGGCTTAACATATCAACCATGTGCAAAATTAACTCCCTCATGTTGCTGCTCCCTGAAACATACATGACATGCATATTTCTCCCAAGGTAAGAGAAAAACCATTTGCAAGTTAAGAGAAGAAAAGCATAATGAATTCTATATTGACCTTCTATCCCATTGAGAGAAGGGAATCTTATTAACTAATAGATGCTTTTAAAGCGAGAAGTACTTGGGGGGAGGAGAGAATAAATTAATATCATCCACAAGCTCTTATTATCTTCATCTAGAAGCTTTAAGAGACAAAATAATGAAGTCTGACCTTCTGGAACAAATTATGAAAGAATGAGTAACTGAATTTTTTATTATAGCCCAAAGCCAGCAACTTACAGCAGCCTATGGACATTGAAACGTCCAGATAATAAACAGATAACTGTTTAATCGTGGAAAATTTGGTTTACCAGTTGTACTGGCAACCCTTACATGCAGCTGCACAAAATTTTGCTACCTTCTAAGTTCCAGCAGACCATCTGTCTGCAAGTAAAAGGGGAAGCAGGAATTCATTAGTGCAATTGGGAAGCTTGCTAACAGGGTTTCAGTACAATTACTGGGTATACCCCCTACAAAATTTGAGAATAACAGGACACACTTTGGAAGGTATGCTTCCAATACTTTTTTGGTTTGTTTTTTTTAATCTGCCTTTCTGCAGAGCAAATGCAAGGACAGTAAACGGCATTTGCAGTGGTTAGGCTACATGCTTCTGAGCTAACTTAAGGAAATACAGACCCCATTCTAGTTGTGGGAGGAAGGGTTCAAATGGCCTTTGTTTTAATTTTAAAACAATTGTTTTAAAAAGTGGAGTGGCTAGTAGCTGGGGAGGAGTGAACAAACGCATTGTGGGAGTAAGGGTAGCACAGTACAACAAGTTTGACCCAACGATGCTGCTCAAACCCTAGAAAAGCATGGGTCACCAGAGGTGAAGATACAAAACTGGCCGGGACATTCAGGATGCTTAAACAAATGCTCAGGCCAAATCTAAGTATCCCCCCCCCCAACTCTATCAAACAGCAGCCTCTGCTCCATCTAGTCAACTAGGGAAAAAAGGGCTTTATTCCCACAAGTGATATTTCTCACTATTCTGGCCTCTATAAAATACAAGGTTTTGTTTGAACACTGATGTATCAGAAATGTGAAATAATTTGGCATGCATTTATTATAACCTTTTCTGTGAATACCATGAAATGCTATTTTTTTATTTGAAACATTTATTACAATTTTTGTTAAAGATGAAGGAGGGATATTTTGCTGTGACACTTTAAAATGTGAAGTTCTACAAATGGGTCTTTTTTTCTTGTGAAAAATGATAGTGGACACAATAATAGAAAGAATGGTAGGGAAAATAAGATATATTGTTCAGGCAAATAGGATTCCCTGCATACATAAATAATCTGAATCAATGACATCCAGGAACATAACTTTACTCTGATAAAACTGTAGCTGGAAAAAGCTGTGTATATAAAATACGGTCTACATGTAATTGTCTTAATTTGATAGATTAATCAACCTTGATAGTTGATTAATCAGTGGAGAACAATTTTAATTAGTAGTAAAGGTAAAGGTAAAGGTTCCCCCGCACATGCGTGCTAGTCGTTTCCGACTCTAGGGGCCGGTGCTCATCTCCGTTTCAAAGCCGAAGAGCCAGCGCTTGTCCGAGGACATCTCCGTGGTCATGTGGCCGGCATGACTAGACGCCAAAGGCGCACGGAACGCTGTTACCTTCCCACCGGAGTGGTCCCTAATTTTCTACTTGCATTTTTACGTGCTTTCGAACTGCTAGGTGGGCAGAAGCTGGGACGAGTAACAGGCGCTCACTCTGTTACGCGGCACTCGGGATTCGACCCGCCAAACTGCCGACCTTCTGATTGACAAGCTCAGCGTCCTAACCCACTGAGCCACCGCGTGCAACACAATAAAAGTTCAGTTGTTTATTTTGTTAAAGTTATACTATTTCAATTCTTATACATTAGACTGTAATAATGAATGAAGAAGAACAAATATCCATTTTAAATAGAAAATCCAAACTTCCCATGCTTATGGCACTCTAATCCAAATCATATCAGGCAATAATATGTGAAAATAATTGGCATACTCAGGAAGATTTGCAGATATGAAGAAAACAAGACAAATACATAAATAAATAAAAACCCATAAAAACTTTTGAAAGTAAAATGGATCTGAATGAACTCCTCCCCCAAGCAACTACATACAGATAGTCCTTAACCTATGACTGTAATTGAGTCTCAAATTATGGTCGTACGTTCTTGTGGTCATTAAGTGGATCACCACATGATCAGAACCAACTTTATAACATTTCTTGTGGTAGCTGTTAAGTGAACACGGCAGTCGTTAAGCGAGTGCAACAATTGTTAAGCAAATCCATTATACCATTTTTGCCAGAAACAGAAGTAGATGCCAGAAATCAGCAAAAAAATGATGAAAACTGCAATCACATGACTGCAAATGGTCGTAAAAGTGAGCCAGTTGTCAAGTGCCCAAAATGTGATCACATGACTTTGGGAAGGGGCATGGCCATCATAACTTCAAAATCAGGTCATAAGTACCTTAAGTCGAGGGCCACGTTTAATAACTCAGTTGCACAGCATGTTCATTGAAATGGGGAGAGGGATAGTTACACTCCAGTTTGCTTCTCTAAAATTTGGTCATCCAGTAAGATATAGGAAACATGCCTTCACAATAGTGGTCTTGGCCGTGTGGAAATATTTTATTTTTTGAGATCTGGCAGGCTCCTAACTCTTCTAGACTTTTGGGAGGCTTTAAAAAGCTGGCTTTCCCCCAAGAAAGGGGTAGAGTGAGGCTGGACTTTTTAAGCATAGTCATAAGATTGAAAAGTATTCTTATCACTATTGCCTTGAGCTGCCCAGAACTGTGGCTCATAAAATGGGCTGCTGTACATATGTCCTCCTTGACTTAGGAACCAGGATTTGGGACCAGAACTTCTGTCGCTAAGTGAGGCAGTTGTTAAATGACTTGCCCGCCTGATTATACAACTTTTTCTGCCATAGTTGTTAAGAGAATCACTGAGTAAATCACATGATTTTGCTTGTCAGAATCTGGCTGGGAAGGTCACAAATGGTGATCGTATGACCCTGGCATGCTGCAACTGTCATAAATACATGCTGGTTGCCAAGCTCCTGAATTTTGACCATGTGATCATGGGGACACTGTGATAGTCATGAAATTTAAGTCACTTTTTTCAGCATAATTATAACTTTGAATGGTTGCTAAATGAAAGTTGAGGATCACCTTATGACTAATCTTAACATCCAGTCTCTAAAATATCATAAAGCCTTTAGATATGACACAACAAAACCAGGCCCACAGACTCTCTACCCAAACCAACAACATAACTGAAAGTTGATAACTACATGATGGACAAGAAAATTGTAAATAAAAATTATATATATATATATATATATATATATATATGTGTGTGTGTGTGTGTGTGTGTGTGTGTGTGTGTGTGTGTGTGTGTGTGTATGCATACGTATACACATACGTATATGTAGTAGGAACGCGGTGGCTCAGTGGGTTAGGACGCTGAGCTTGTCGATTAGAAGGTGGGCAGTTTGGCAGGTCGAATCCCGAGTGCCATGTAGCAGAGTGAGCGCCTGTTACTCGTCCCAGCTTCTGCCAACCTAGCAGTTCCAAAGCACATAAAAATGCAAGTAGAAAAATAGGGACCACTACGGTGGGAAGGTAACAGCGTTCCATGCGCCTTTGGCGTCTAGTCATGCCGGCCACATGACCACGAAGACGTCCTCGGACAAGCGCTGGCTCTTCGGCTTTGAAACGGAGATGAGCACCGGCCCCTAGAGTCAGAAATGACTAGCACGCATGTGCGGGGGAACCTTTACCTTTACCTATGTATATGTATATATATTTATACACACACACACACACACACACACACACACACACACATACACACACATAGGCTTAAATGGCACTGAGTGAGACTTGGAGATACTTTAATACAGTTATATAAAAGTGCCCACCTAGAGCAATAGAAAAATTAAAGCATTGCCAATTTAGGGGAATTTTGAACAGTATAATCCAGGTGGGCCCTAAGCTTACCAGATGAGTAAATCCTTAAATTAGTTGTGTAAACAGAATGTAAGAATAACCCAAGACTGATGAAAAATTGCACAGGGCCACTCTACTACACTTGAGCAATTTGATGCAGGATACCACTTTGATGCAGTGGGCCTTTTCTTTCTAGAATGTACAGCAGTACTTTTAAAGGTAAATTGTAAATTATCATATTTTGAATTCACTTTTAAACCTGCTTTTTGAGATATTTTGGCAAATGTTTACCTGCTTTAACATCACAAAGACCGGTTATAATGATAGTAATCTATATGGTAAAAGTTACTCATGGATTAACTTGTTAAGTGAAGATAATTTAAAAAAATGCTTATCTGACTGTCCTCCCTAAAATGATGCAATCTTTCAAATTACACATAAATTGGAACATATAGCTCTTTTAAGAATCAGTATATTGGGTCCTTAGAATGAAAACCTCTGACATAGCCATGGAAACGATACGTTTGTTAGCAACTTCATAGTTTTCAGGGGGCCTTCAGAAATCCTTTGATGAGGCAGATTCCAGTAATCTTTCAGCAACAGAAATGTGAAATTGCTGGCACTGAAGTAAGATTTCTTTGAAGAGGTTGTACGAAACAAATGCTGAGTCTGCACCATGGCTTGGCAGAGGAACAAACTGAGGACCTCAGGATAGCAAGTATTAGATGATTCATATAAAAATAGACTGAAGGTTGGCATTTCAATATTGGATTTTTAAGTATTTCTTCCAATAATGATAGGCAAAGCAAAATTACTTTAAAGAAGCGACTCTTAATCTTTTCACAAGAATATTAGATTTCTTTTTTAGAAAGCCAAAGTAAATTGACAGAAAGCCAGGATTTATAGAAATACATGAGAAATGAGAAGAACATCAATGAGCCACTTCAATTAGCAATAATTATGTCTCGGATAAACCTCACTGGCTATGATACTGCCACTGCACAGTTTTCTAGCAGAAATAAATTCAGTGTATTGGTATTCCAAATTAATACCAATAGATTTCAACATACAACAATAAAGCAGCACCTATTATACTTAGGATTAATATTTCAACAACCCCTCACAGGTTTGTTGGTTTGTTTTTAACAACTATTGGTTGATTCGTTTACCTTACTCAGTCAAGCTTTTCTTGACTCCTGCAGCAGACAACAGCTCTCTTCTACTCTGCACAGCACAACAGTGTAAGCTAGCCCCATCCTATACAGGTTTTAAAGCCGAGTGTTTGCCTTCATGTGCATCTGCTCCTTCACACTCCCATTCACATCACATCACATCACCATTTATACACACAAACACATCACATTTACACAATACATGGTGTGTAACATGTTGTGTGCATTCTTGTTTTCAGTTACAAATTTGCCCACTTTAATCTGATTTTCATTATTTACATTAAAGATTTCTGCTCTACAAACCCTACTAGCTAACTTATCTCAGATATTCCTTTAGCTGACCTTCAATGTGTTCCTTCACATTTTCAATATCTACTGGGTAAGTAACCTGTTCCTTCAAGAATATTGTTACTCTCTCTGTCAGTGTTTTAGAGATCAATTCCATCTGAAGTATAAGTCAGCTGATAAGATTTCTTGGCAACATTTTTCTGCCCATCTATTTCCTTCCGGAAATGATTTCTGACACGTTTTGCCAGCATTCTGTGTCTTTTCTCCTCAAGCCATTTTCCTTTAAGATTGTTCTACACCAGATTAAAAAATCTGTCAAAAATTAGTGGCTCTGGTCCATAGAGCTGTGAATGCAATGAGAAAATGAATTAATGCTGTGAATGCCTGTCTCAGTAGGAGGTTGGACTAGAACTATGAAGTTCATTCTTTGAAATGGCAGTGGCCTAATGCAGGGCTTTTCAACCAGTGGTAAGGGTACCACCTGTGGTACATTGGCACCTGGCAGGTGGTATGCGACAATCCTAGAAAAGTGGTAGTGGGGGAGGGGAATGAGCTGAACCGGTGGCAGCACCACACAAGCCTGAGCGAGAGACGGCTGGAGCTGCAAGACTGTTAGGGCTCAGCGGAAGCGCCAGGATCAGCGCCAGGTTCCAGCTGGAAAGCAGCACTGATCCTGGTGCTTCTGCTGAGCCCAGAAGAAGCGCCGATCAGCTGGATGTTGCAGCATCTCCAGGGTCTTGTGGTTTACATTCAGATGCTTGGCAACTGATTCATATTTATGATGGTCAGTGTCCCAGGGTCATGTGAAGTGACCAAAACCTGCTGTAACCACCTAGCAGAGGGGGAAAAATAAAAACCAAACACCCACCCCACCCCACCCCCGCTGCCAATCCTCAACAGAAATGCTCACAACAATGAAAACCTCGGACAGGAGGAAGAGCGTGGCTGGGTGGGCAGGCAGGTGTCTTGCTCGGCTGTAGCTTGGGGGGCACTTTTTTCAGTGCCATTGTAACTTCAAACAGTCAGTAAGCGAACTGTTGTAAGTCGAGGACTACCTGTACTTCATCACTTTTTTCCTTTTTTTTTGGGTCATCAAGTTTTTGACACCTTGCTAGGCGACTGGTGGTACTTGGATGTTGCCATATCATAAAAGTGGCACAATGGGTGAAAAAGTTGAAAAGCCCTGGCCTAATGTACTGGCTGTTGCATTACAGCTACAGGTGTGGACAGATTGAAGCCTAGAGGGCTGACCTCAGGTTTTTCTGAGCAATACTATGGTATACCTTAATGAAGTAGGTACAGTGGAGTGCACCTCAGAAACCAAACTGGATTTCCAGTTTTTTCACACAGAAAATGTAATCTCAGTTTCCAATTTCAAGATTTCTTCATTTCACTAGTTTAAAAGGAAGGAAAGTTGTTGTTTTAAATTGTTAAATGACTGTAAATCATAAATCTTTAGTGACTGATTGCAAGTCTACACAACCTGCATTGAAATGGGATAAACCTAGGGATGGAGCCAGCAACCGTATGAATAGGGTTTCATTAACTGAAGCAGTAAAGCACAGTTTGTTCCAATTTATTTTCCTCCAGCATCTGCAGAGAATTTCTCCTAAAGCAAAGATAGCATTGGAAGCAAGCCCACAACATGCCAGAAGCAACAACTACCTCTGTTCTTAAAAGTATATTAACAATTGGGTTTTCTCATGTTATCAAGAAATAGAGCTCTACTGTACACATTTGTATCAAGAATGTCCTTCTCCTAACCCAGGGGTGTCAAACTTGCAACATCACGTGATGTGTCGTGACTTTTTTGCCATTGCCGGCAATGGGGTGGGTTTGGCTATGTTGCATCCGGCCTCTGGGCCGGCAGTTTGACACCCCTGTCCTAACCCAATTATTGTAGCCCAGATTTGTTGATTATTTCTTCCTCTGTAATATTGTTCTGTACCAGCCTGCTACCGGCCCTGCAGAAAAGGCAGGGACAACCCCTTTACAAATGGCAAGAGGCTGGAATTACGCCTGCCAAATTTATAGCTACAAAAACAAACAAGACACAAACCAAGAAACACGAACTATCCAAGCGGTTGCCTTCAGCAAACCAGCCCTCCCCACACATTCCCCTTATATAGAGTTCAGGGCATGGCTTCTCTCTGCCTCCTTCCGAGAAGCCCCATTGCCTTCCTCTGTTTACTCCTAATTGACTGCCTCCTGCGTCGGGTGTCCTTGAACAGGGCCAGCTGTGGGTCATCTTCATCCACGCTGTCAGGCTCACACAGCTGGGTCTCCGTGGTGACCAAGTGGGAGGGGCCTGGCTGAGGGCTCTCATCAGCAAGATTTTCAACCCCCTCAGCAAGGTCTTCAACACCCCCCTCCTCCTCCTCTGAGTCATCCGACCCAACTGCCGAACCCACAGGCTGACCCTGAATCACAACAAATATAAGAAGGTGGTCAAAGGTAGGGAATGTGTGGTGCTTCAGATCCAAAGCCAACAACTTCATTTTGTCTTTGGATCTGGGGTGCAGCACATTCCCAAGTTAAAGCGAAGTATTAAAATTAAAAAAATGTGCTTGAAGTCCTAAATAATGAGAGGAAGAAATATGTAACTAAGAGAGATAGTTTGACACTCCAAATTTAGAATTTTATTGCCTGGAGTTTTAGACAATATATTAACATGGGTGGGAGTAGGGAATGCTCTGCTAATTCCCTGGAAAGACTTTTTTTCTCTGAATAGCTGTCACTCATCATCTGTTTTGGAATCTCTCTCTCAGGGCAAAATTGCACATTCAACTTTAGATCCAAGTCTGAAAACACACTATTAAACAACTCTGAGTAGCAAGGGAAGATTAGAGCATGTACCCTTCCCCATCCATTCCTTTCCCATTTTTAATTTTCCATTCTTTACGTGATGGAATTTTCAGTTTTAGATTTTGGTCCTTAATTTTATAAACAAGAACTTGTTATTTTTAATCATTTACATTTGATTAAAAATTAATATATTTTAACATCACATGCAACTGTGAAACAATTTTCAGGAAAAAAGAATGCTAATCCTACATCATCACTATTTGAATACTAACATGTCCAAACTTTCTTTGGTATATTTTTTAAAAAAATAGAACCTCTAAAGATTAAGAACAAAAGTTAATGTGATTTTTATTGTTCAAAACAGCTAATACGTGCAAAACACTATTTAAAATAAGTAATTACAAATATACCAATGCAACAACAAAAAATTATATACTACATCTGAACTTCTTATCTAAGTATAGGAACAATGGAGTTATTTAAGACTGATAGAAAATAAATACTGAAATTATAATTTGTATTTCTAAGTTTGTTTTATAGCACCAAACCATTTGGAGCTGGAATTTATGCCAAGAAACCAATTCATGAAGTCAGAGTCAGCTCTTTCACCATTCATGAAATCTCAAGATATTTTGCAAACTGCACTTTAGTTAATTATTTTCTAGGTTGTTATGAGTTTCTGAAAATAATACAATGATACCCCTCTCCAAACATTAAAGGCAGAAGCCAAGCCCAAGGCTTAGTGCTTACCTTTTAACTTCTCCTGTGGGCAATATGTGACAAAACACTGTACAGCAGCGTCACTTTGCTTAGGAGTGCTTGTGAAATTAATATTCCCTTCAACCTCTGCTTTTGGAAATAATATATCAGGTTCTTTGCATTCCTAGAACAAAATAAAATCATATTTATTATGGTAATATAACACTTGGATGTTTTACAACAATCCTCCAGAAGTTGTTGACCTAAGATACTTTTACCACTCTCCATGCTGGCTGGAGCTTCTGGTCAGCTACAAATCCCTAGTATCATATGTAAAGCAATGCATCTGGTAGTTGAGTGATTCACCAAGTTATATAACATGATAAATCTGGCAGTCTTTAAGTCTTAAGGTATAATGCAACACTTTATCAATTTCTTTGAAACCACCCAATCTATGTATTGTTTCCAAAATGTTTGTTGTATGTTGTGAACACTCAGACCTTAATACTCAGACCTACATTTCAGTCTTCTTCCTCAAAGAAAAAAAAACAGTCCAGTTGCCTTTGAGATGTTTAAAATAGTTATTAATAATTTTAAAAGAAAATTACAACTGGAACTAACTCCTGTGATTTGATCCACTAAGACTGGAATGGGCAATGTGCTTGTGTTGAAGAGCCATACCTCATGCAGATGATACTAAGGGCTGTCTGAGACATGGCCAATAGCATTATGTCACTAGAAAGGGTGGGGCCCAGAATGGGTAAGGGTGGGGGCTTTTAGGGTAAGATATTGGACAGTTAAGATACAAGTTGTCTTTTCTTTTAATGATAAAAATGAACTAATGCATGGGGAGGACTTTAAGGAAGAGATTAAAGGATGAGAGACATGGCTTGCAGTTCACATAAGCATAGGGCAGGGGTCTCCAACCCCCGGTCCATGGACCGGTACCGGGGCACAGCATGCCAGCAACCAGGCCACACAAACAAGCAAAGCCCCATCCGCCGGATGCAGGCAGTACACAAAACCACGCCCCCTCCGGTCCGCAGAATAATCTCTCTCCACGTAACCGGTCCCTGGTGACCAAAAGGTTGGAGACCTCTGGCATAGGCAACCTACCATCTCCCTTAACCACCCTCCTCCATCAATCAAAAATGTTGTAGCTACATATTCCAAGGGAAAAAGGTGGATGCAAGTGTCCACCCATGGATTGCATGTCTCTAGGCTTGTACAAATTCCCCATTGGGGCAGAACTGGTTGGCAAGCATTACGAAGAAACACTCCTGCTTTAGTTTCAGTCTTAAGTTCTCCATTAAATTTGGAAGTTCTGAGTGAAGCATGAAGACAAAGTACCTTTCATTATCATCATGCCCTTGGAGCTGGACTCCGCAGCTACACTAGCTGCTTTGGGTACTCACTTGTTTCTCCTGGCTAATTCCTCTTGTGATCTCTGCACCCTGTTGGAGTGTGCAAACTGCAAGAAGCAGTAAGATGTTGGAGCAAAGCTTAAGGCAAGATTGGCAGCACCTGCCAGTATTCAAGATAGCCATCTCTACGTAACTGAGTGTCATTGTAACTTGTAAAATGGCACCCAAGAGATGACCACTAATTTCTTCCCCAAATGTCCCTCATTTTTTTTCAAGTCTCTAAATGAGACCTGGGCAAGGAATTTGGGCTTTGCCTTCAGACTATTTGTTTTTTTCCTGAGAATGATTGGTATTCTTGGTGAATACATTTGTGTATTCATTTAGTTTGCCATCATTCATTTCAGTGTGCTCTTAACATTTAACTGACTATCAGTTGCCTCTAATGGCAACATTTGATTGGCAAGTTAACATCATTCATAGCTATTATGATAACTAATTTTAAAAAAGGGAAATAAAGGGAATAAAGGAACAGAATCCAGGAGAAACAATGGCACAAAACATTCAAATAGTTCTTTTTGAGAGGGGGATATTTTTATTGGGGAGGGCTAAAAAAAGAAAGCTACTGAATATTTAGCAAAGTCCCATATTTTATCATGAGGGGCAAAATACATGTAATGCATCTTCTGACCACAAGTGGCTTCCCATTATTACTCCATCTGTGAAGGCAGCTTGTAGTCTTGTCAAGACAAGAAAAACTGTGCCAAGGGTAATTTTTTGACAGCCAGCTGGTTTCCTTCTCTCAGTGGCTGCCACATATGTGCTGTAATGAATGCACACCAGAATGGCTTTGGAAACAAGTGGCATACTCCTAAATCATATGCCAATGTGTCTGGCTTTATAAAAAAAATTATTTTTCACATCAATAGCCATTCCAAATTTCTTCTGACATTTCTGCTGTAAAAATAAACAACTTACTAAATGGAATTAAAATATTAATTCAAAATACAGATTTTTAATTTTCACAGATTAGCTATAAAAATCCTATTTCCACAACAATTAAAAGCACATTTCCTTCTTTTAAAACTATTTACAAAGCATTGACACATTGGGTTTTGTTTTGCAGAATTGAAATCACAGGAGATGTTTCTAGCATTCAGGATACAATACAATGTTTCCCCCAAAATAACACTGGGTCTTATATTACTTTTTGTTCCAAAAGATGCATTATTTTCCGGTTCGGGGAAATATGGTACTAAATGTGTCCGTCTAGCTGATGATCTTAACTGGGGCTTATTTTGGGGGTAGGGCTTATATTAGGAGCATCCTGAAAAAATCATGCTAGGGCTTATTTTCCAGTTGGGCCTTATTTTTCGGGAAACATGACAGTTGGCTAAAACTATCATTAAAATTAGGCTAGACTCCAGGGCCCCCTGAAATTATTGTAAAGCACATTGATTTGTGCTTTAATTGTAAGCCGCCCTGAGTCTTCGGAGAAGGGCGGGATATAAATGGGATTTTAAAAAAAATATAATTAGGTAAGTTACTATGGTCACCTCCTAACTTAGGTTCAATCTTCTTTCAGGTAGTGGAACCAACTGTGTGCCTCGGAATGTAAAGTTCACATCTTCACCTCTCTTTTGGGCTCTCTACTCTCAGGGAAAATAAAGACCTCAGGGGGAAAAAGTTAAAAAAACAATGTTTAGTTTGAATTGGATTTTTTTTTTTGCTACCCCAATAGTGCATTTTGAAAGGGAAAAAGTTTTGTACAAAGCATAAAAACAAACCAAGACAAGACTCCAGGTTCACGTTTAAAATAAGACCTATAAACCATTCATTGTTTAGAATCAGTTCATCTAAAAAGCAACAATAAGTTAGAAAATATTCTAGATGCCACATTTTGTGAGGAAAATCCTATTTTTCTTTTACATCTTTCTAAATTGGTAGGGGTTTTTTTTAGTTTTTTTTTTCTCATGAAGACTCATTTTCCTTCTCTCAGTATAAGCTGAGAAGGCCAGTGTCATAAAGGTCTCATGGATTCATGGGAATTGATCTAATGGACAGCTCATATCTTCTTGTGATTTTTTTTCTTTTTATTACCATGATAATGCAAATTAGTACTTTCGTGTGTGGGCATGTAAAGCAACGTTGACAGTATTTCATTTCCACAGCTTTACAACAGCTGAACAAATCAGTTTCTTTCCCTCTTCTTTCCTACTTCCCTCAGGCCATTCTGATAAGTGATGGTAATAGAGAAGTAGCCATAAAAGAACAAAACAAAAGCTTGAATTATGTGTGCCTGTCCAAGCATTTCAAAGTTAAACATCTCTCTACAGATTATGCATGCAGCCATCAGTGATAGCAAATACCTGCCTTGCTGTATCTAGATTCCCTTCCTATCAGAATTAAAACAGGTTAAGTTATGCTCCTTAGCAGTTTCTCTTAGGCTGGTATGATGTAGCCCTCTTCTCTTTTTCAGGAAGAAATGTACCAGCATGCAGCTTTGGGGGTCTTGCGTCCCTTCAGATCATTTAGTGGTGTTCTGAATGGGCAACAGTGCTTACACCACTTCAGGATGGCCAGCTATTCCCCTACTTTAACCATATTTATATATTAAAGCAAAAGAAATGATCAGGACTTTGGAGATAAGAAACTGGTATAAGATCATCGATACCATATCCAGGACACTGTAGTAACATCCCAGATCAGCAAAGTACCTGCAGGGCTCCGTACTCTCTCCGCTCCTATTCAACATTTACATGAAGAAGTTGGGTGAGATCATTCGTCACCATGGGCTGAGATATCACCAATAAGCTGATGATACTCAGTTGTATATCTCAGCCAGTGGTGAGTTAAGCGATGCCGTGACCTCCTCCTTGCAATGCCTGGAGGCTGTTAGGGGCTGGATGGGGGAGTAACGGGTTGAAACTGAACCCTGTCAAGACCGAGTGGCTCTGGGTTTGGGATTTGTTTTTGTTGTTCTTTTTTATAGTTTGGTTCTTATCGATGGTTATAATTGCTATTCATTTTTTTTTAACCATATTTATTTTTCAGATAAGAATTCTGTTGCTCAATTTTAGGTATATTGTTATCTTTTCTTTAATCATGGACACACCCAAAACATAATTTAAATACTCTGGTAAAATGCTCATTCAGTTTATTCCATTGTCAACACTAGTGATGCACTAGTAATTGAACTGCCTCTGCCTCAATTTAAACCTATTACCTTTTGACCAGCACTTCTGTACTTTATGTTTTCTTGCATCATATTTAAATATCTCACTCTATTCACCATCAAGTTTAATTTTGTTGTAAACTAAATGTCTCAGACATGTAATATATTTTATTTACTTATTTTAACTTAAGTATATAATACTTTTAATCTATTTAATATATTATAATATATAATACAAGGGAGATGAGAGGCTAAGAAGTATGAAAAATAGATAGATAGATAGATAGATAGATAGATAGATAGATAGATAGATAGATAGATAGATAGATAGATAGATAGATAGATAGATAGATAGACAGACAGACAGACCACATGATCCCTTTATCTAACTGGTGTACAAACACCCTGTTCATATTCCACCAGTTTTTCTCTTAAAACCTCCCTTCCTTGTGTTATTTTTCCTAACCCATTTCTCCCATAGTTTGTTGTAAATAAAGTTATTTTCCTTTAAATATTCTAGTATTTTCATATTTCATTCCAAAAGATTATGAATAACTCATTTTTATCTCTTGTATTTTCCTTTTGAAGTCTTTTTTCTTCTTATTCTTAAGTAATGTATTAAACTATTTGCTTTTTCCTTCTATTATACTCTCCAGGTTGCGGATTTTGTTTCCCCTCCTTCTTTGTCAAACTATGGGAGAAATGGATTAGGAAAAATAACACAAGAGAGGGAGGTATTGTACATCAGTTAGATAAAGGAATCATGCAGTTTGTTTGTTTGTTTATTTGTTTGTTTATTTATTATTTATTTATTTATTATTTATTTATTTAATTGACATAGTTTTGAGTGTTTCAGTAATCAGAGACTTAAAAACATCTGTATAATTCTGTCTTCATGTAAGGCATATTAAGATAATATCTGGCAATAAAAATATAGTCTTGCAGTGGAAACAGGTTGTCAAACTAATTTTCAACTAAATCCCTATTTTTTCATTTTCTCTTTTTAACCAAACCTTGTGAGAGCTTGACCCAGCATTGTAATGCTCCTGTTTTAGATGAGCAAGAGAGGGGATATTCCTGTTGTGATTCAGGGTCAGCCTGTGGGTTCGGCAGTTG
Source organism: Vipera berus (assembly GCF_964194415.1). NCBI lineage: Eukaryota > Metazoa > Chordata > Lepidosauria > Squamata > Viperidae > Vipera > Vipera berus. Next base: position 178,007,082 of record NC_138202.1, on the reverse strand, counting down.
GGTCGGACGATTCAGAGGAGGAGGAGGGGGGTGTTGGAGAGGTTGCTGAGGGTGTTGGAGAGCTTGCAGATGAGAGCCCTCAGCCAGGCCCCTCCCACCTGGTTACGACGCAGACCCAGCTGTGAGAGCCTGACAGCGTGGATGAAGATGACCCACAGCTGGCCCTGTTCAAGGACGCCCGACACAGGAGGCAGTCAATCAGGAGTAAACAGAGGAAGGCAATGGGGCACCTCGGAAGGAGGCAGAGAGAAGCCACGCCCTGAACTGTTTAAAAGCGGAATGCGTGGGAGGGCTGGTTTGCTGAAGGCAACCGTTTGAATAGCTCCTGTTTCATGGTTCGTGTCTTGTTTTTGCCTTTTGTGTCCATAAATTTGGCAGGCTTAGTTCCAGCCTCTTGCCTTCTTGTAAAAGGGGTTGTCCCTGCCTTATCTGCAGAGCCGGTAGTAGGCTGGTACAGAACAATTCCTCACCACTTTACTAAAAGTCCTATTATAGGAAATCACTCATATAGAAGCTATTTAACTAGAATATTAAAGTTTCTATTAATAAGTAATAAGGCATTTTTACTCAGTACAGCATCTCTTCTCAACTTTAAAAAAAAATCCGTAAGCTAACTATATGTCCTTTCACTACAACTTATAGTTCTTTTCTGGGGTTAAAAATACATTGCACAGTAAGCTTGAAGCAAATGCAGGTAGCTCATGTGGAGGTAGTTTTAAATTAACAGCAATGGAATGAAAACCTGCTTTGATAAACAACCAAATCAATAGCTCAACAACTGATCAGTACACTGCCTAATTAGGATCCTCAGTTAGTGAATCAGAACAGTCACGAAAAGATACCATTAGTATCCCAGCCAATAAAAAAAATAATGGATTTTTAAACAGGCAAAACAAAGAACGGGTCGTGGCTCTTTTTGCCATACTTTTTAGCTCCAAATGGAATTACAATTGAACTGCAAGCATATTTTATATAAAAAATAGTGTTTAAAATGAGTTAGATTCAATAAGATGCTCACTAGGCATTTTTCACAAGGCATGTAGAAACAGTACATTGTATTTCATACCTCTTTTCATAAGAGAAGCCATAATACATATATGCACATTGATACAGTTAAGATTAAGGAAGTTGCAAAAATATGAATTGGAGATCATAGCTCAAGCATTAGCATCGTTTGCCAAAATATACATATTTTTCTTTGCAATTTGGGAACAATATTTGGTTTTTCATGGACAGCATGAAAAATAATCAGATAATTCATGTTAATGCATTATAGAAAATAAGAATTAAGATAAACTGTACTGCACCTATTATTTATATTTTAACACAAAGGCCAGGGAAAAGATAACAAAGGCTGGATCCCAAAGCACCTCTGGCAATTATATTATTCTCAGGACGTCCATTGCCAGCTCCATCTTCTTTCCATAAACCCTACCCTCATATTCAGTGGCTGAGAATGACTGCTCCCCTTTTTCTTCTGTAGCAACTAATAATTATTCCCTGACTTTTTCTGTACTAGGAAAAAATTTTTATTTTTGGGACTTATATGCCGACCTATCTCCCAAAGGACTCAGGGCGGCTAACAACAATAAAACACAATAATACAAATGTTAAAGAAGATTAAACTAACAAGCCCCAATGATAAAATGATAAAATATTAAAAATATTCTACTTAAAAATCCCTATCGTCAGTCCAGGTCAGCCTGATGGAAGAGAAATGTTTTAAGGTCGCGACGAAAGGACCGGAGATCCGGGGCCATCCGGAGCTCAAGGGGAAGTTGATTCCACAGGGCCGGCGCTCCCACAGAGAAGGCCCTCCCCCTGGGGGTCGCCAGCCAACATTGTCTAGCCGACGGCACCCTGAGGTCCGCTCTGTGTGAGCGCACCGGGCGATGGGAGGTCATTCCTGGCAGCAGACGGTCCTGCAAATATCCCGGGCCTAAGCCATGTAGGGCTTTATAGGTAAAAACCAGCACCTTAAATCTCACCCGGAGGACAACCGGTAACCAATGTAGCTCACGCAGGAGGGGTGTAATATGGGAGTATCGGGATGCTCCCATCACAACACGCGCGGCCGCATTCTGCACCAGATGGAGCCTCCAGGTTGTCTTCAAGGGCAGCCCCATGTAGAGAGCATTGCAGTAATCTATACGGGAGGTAACGAGTGCATGAGTGACCGTATGTAGAGCATCTCGGTCCAGATAGGGGCGCAACTGGCGCACCAGGCGAACCTGGGCAAATGCCCCCCTGGCCACAACTCCTATATGATCTTCAAAACTGAGTCGTGTATCCAGGAGGACGCCTAAGTTGCGTACCCTATCAACGGGAGGTAACACCTCTCCTCCCATAACCAAAGACGGAAGATCTTGGACTAAATGAGATGCTGGTACGTAGAGCCACTCAGTCTTGGCCGGGTTGAGCTGGAGCCTGTTCTTCCCCATCCAGATTCGTACTGCTTCCAGGCAGCGGGACATCACGTCGAGGGCATCGCTGGGTCTGTTCGGGGTGGAGATGAAAAGCTGGGTATCATCAGCATATTGATGATACCTCACCCCGAAACCACGGATGATCTCACCCAGTGGCTTCATATAGATGTTGAACAGGAGGGGAGAGAGGACCGACCCCTGGGGCACCCCACAACTAAGGGGCCTCGGGGTTGACCTCTGTCCTCCTGCCAACACCATCTGCGAATGGCCCGAGAGGTAGGAGGAGAACCACCTCCCACTCCCAACCCCCCAAGACCTCACAGCAAGATACCATGGTCGATGGTATCAAAAGCCGCTGAGAGATCTAATAGAACCAGGACAGAGGAATAACCCCTATCCCGGGCCCGCCAGAGATCATCCACCAGCGCGACCAATGCCGTCTCCGTGCTGTACCCGGGCCTGAAACCCGATTGGTACGGATCCAGATACTCAGTTTCCTCCAGGACCAAAGGGAGCTGCCGTGCCACCACGCTCTCAACAACCTTCGCAAGAAAGCAAAGGTTGGAGACAGGACGAAAGTTATTTAATATAGCTGGATCCAAGGCAGGTTTCTTGAGGAGGGGCTTCACCACCGCCTCCTTCAAGGTGGCAGGGAAGCACCCCTCACTCAAGGAAGCATTAATAACTGCCAGGAGCCAGCCTCGTGTCACCTCCCGAGCTGCATAAACCAGCTAGGAGGGGCACGGGTCCAACAAACACGTGGCGGCACTTAATCTCCCCATGATCCTGTCCACTTCATCCAGAGTCACAGGATCAAACTCCTCCCAAATATTATCGGCCAAACCCATCGCTTCCTCCTCGTCAGATACTGCCCAGTCAGAGTCCAGACCAGCCCGAATCTGAGCGATTTTATTCAGCAGATGCTGACTAAACTTCTCGGCCCATCCCCGCAAGGGGTCCTCCCCCGTCCACTGATTTAAAAGGGAACGGGTCACCCTAAACAGGGCGGCTGGGCGGTTATCTGCGGACGCAATGAGGGCGGGGAAGTGAGCACGTTTCACCGCCTCCATTGCCACAAGGTAAGATCTAGAAAAAGATCTTAATTGTGTTCGGTCAGATTCAGACTGACTGGACCTCCAAATGCTCTCTAGGCCCCTCCTCCAGCGCTTCATCTCCCGCAGGTCCACAGAAAACCAAGGGGCCAACCGGGACCTGCGCTGGGTCAGCGGCCGCAAAGGCACAACGCGGTCGAGAGCCTCCGAAGCAGCCCGTTACCAGGCATCAACTAAGGTCTCGACTGGGCTGTGGGAAAGGGAGGCAGGAATCAGTCCAAGCGCCGTCTGGAACCTATCCGGGTCCATCAGGCGCCTGGGGCGGAACCACCTGGTTGCTTGCGCCTCCCAGCAGCGGGAGGTGGCATAACGGAGGCCCAGCCGCAGGAGATAATGGTCTGTCCATTAAAGGGGTTGAGAGATTGGAGAAAACCCACCCAGACCATTAAGCCACTGCCCGGAGATAAAAATAAGGTCGGGCGTGTTTCCCCCCTCATGAGTCGGACCCTGAATAATCTGGGTTAAGCCCATGGCCATCATGGAAGCCATGAACTCTCAGGCCACCCCCGACGCACCCCAGGGAGGGCAGGTTAAAATCCCCCAGAACCATAAGTCTGGGAAACTCAATCGCCAGCCCCAAGAGAGCGTCGAGCAGCCCGGGCAGGGCCGTTACCACGCAGCTGGGAGAAAGATAGGAAAAGCAAAATGGAATGAAGACTTTAATGATCCAGATCTTGGTGCCATCTGGTCTGGTTTGGATAGAACCATTTAGCACAGACATGTCAAACTTGCGATGTCACGTGACGTCACATGACGTATCGGAGCTTTTTTCCCATTGATAGCAATGGGGTGGGCACTGTTTCCTGGTGACACGTCCGGCCCGTGGGTCAGCAGTTTGACATCCTGATTTAGCACTTGAGCCAGTAGTTTTGCTATAGTGATTTCTATACTGAATCCACTGCAAGGCGAGGACTGAGCAGGGAGCAGAGGCTAGACTTCCAAAAGCAGAGTGAAAATTTCAATTGTGTCTGAATTGTTATGTTTATTAGCTCAGTCAAAATACTTTATGATTAGGAAGCAGTCAGATGTCCTTTCCCAAGTTGAGAATGAACAAGGCCATATGGGTTTGCTGGGCGAGTGGTAAAAAGAGGGGGAGAACAATTCATAGGTTTAGTGCTGTGTTGGTTAAGAGAATTTCCACAAAGCCCTTCAGCACTAACCAAATAAATGTTGAAGAATTAAATTCTATATTTCTATGAAATTTCAGGCAAATCTTTATGTCATCTGATAATTTTGTTCAGGTATTTGGAAGGCAATAGTAAAAGAAACAATGACACAAAGTCTTTATTGGGAGTGATTAGAAATGGCAGAAAATGTGCAGTTGTAGGTTTCTGACTAAAGGTGAGTTAAGCAAAGTTTGCTGAAAAAGGTAACACTTGAATTTTTTGCTGCATTTCTTGATAACAGTAAAAAAAATGGCAATACATGCCCATCTTGGACAACCTACAAATCTTCACAAAGGAAAAAGGAACAAATCAACATTAAATAAAAAATATTATGATTTCTTTACTCATGTCTCAGAGCTATTTAGAAGCTCTCAAAAACATAATGATTTAGCATTATGTATCAACAATCAAGGTTGGTAGATGTCAGTGTTAATTACAGCAATTCCAGTTCAATGTTTCATATAATAGCTACAAAGATAAGTGGATAAAAATGCTTCACTTACCACTTCAATTTGCCTTTCTGGCCTCCTGAAAACCACCAGTTGTATCATGCCACGAATATTTCCTTCCATAGACATAGAACGCCTCAAAGTCTCCATGGCTTCATGGTTTGATTTTCCAAGCAGAGAGTCACTATTTACTGCAATAAGCTGGTCATTTATTTGTAACCGCCCATCCTGCAAAATAACACAGCCCCATTTTTTAAACCTTTTAAAATATCAGACAACAATGTGTTAAATGCATTATTTAAAAAATGAAGTATTAAAGTTTCCATAAAATTCTATATATTCTAAAAATACATATCTCTTTAAAAACACCCTATTATTTTTACTCCAACACTCTATTATTTTACTTTAACCTGGAAAGGCATCGGTCATTGTGGTTAGTGGCTACTTCAAAATATTGGAAGAGCTGGAAATAACAAAATTTAGCAGAATTTTCATGATTACTATTGCTACAAGCATATTGTACCGTAAAATCTATTTTGCATTCTTCAACACATAAAAATAAAAAGACCATAGTAAATCCCCAAAGGGGCCAATTTCTGAGAACCCAGGATTTCTCAACCAGACACCCAATTGTGACATCCAGATTATAACAAAAGTCAGATAAAATTTATTATATAAATTATATTAAATGTTCAAATTGGTTGCCATATTTTTCTAAACATTTCCTTACTTTTTGATGTATGAACATTCCTAAATACAGTAACATTTTTTCTATAAAAATATTATTTCAATCAATCAATCAATCAATCAGATCAGCAAATAACAGCGTTAAAACATAGGAGGGAGGGAGGGAGGGAGGAAGAGGGAGAGGGAGGGGGGAGGGGGAGAGGGAGAGGGAGAGGGAGAGAGAGAGAGAGAGAGAGAGAACATCAAAATATATTTTTCAGGTATCACTCTGTCAACATCAGGAAATTATACACTACAAATTTATAATAGATGAGACAAGATGATAGACCTTACTATGGACAGGAATTTCAACCCAGAAGAAGCTAGAAAATTATATGAATTCAATTTGTATGACACCACGGTAGTCTGGGAATTATTTCCATCAATTTACTCTTTTGCAGGACTCTCCTGAGCCCATACAAGAAGGTAAATATTGGCTGTCATTATGATCTATTTCTCTAATTGTGAATTGACCTATGGGGCCGGACTTTTCGTACACCCTTGCAATGTTTCTTGCAATGTTCAACAAAATTCATTTAAAGCACCTAAATGGAATATTTGTAAATGTGAATTTATGTGTGTGTGTGTGTGTGTGCGTGTATGTGCGCACGTACATGTGTGTCTGTGCTTGCGCATACCTGAATGTAAAAAAAAATCTTTTTCAGAGACGTGGCACACTTGTAACAGCCATTAATTATGTGTCAATGACAAGAGCTACTAGCTATTTTTAAAATAATTAGCTTAGTCATCCAAGTCCAAAGTTACAGATTTTATTTTATTTTTAATATGCATGGAAGAAAATATGTCACAAAGAGAAGTTTGTTATAACTATAACTGATCCACAGCACTTGCCCAGTGTGTTATTGCTAAGAAACCTAAAAGAGAGAGATAGAAAAAAAGGTTAAAAAAATCAATAATGACTCTGAAATAAGGTGTGGTCAAAGCTGTTGGAGCAGGGATTCTTGTATGACAAGAAATGTTGAGCACTACTAAAATTTTGGGAAATGTGAGCAAAATTGGAATATTTAAAAGAAGACAAATGGAACAAAAATGGTAATAATTACCAACTATAGCAAAGAATGAATTTGTTTCTACTTTGTTCACAATTTGAAAGTCCTGATGAGTATGTATCTCTCATGTTTTGGTTATAAATGGAATATATGGCTTAGATATTCACTATAATTATGCTGCACAGAAAGATGCATTAGATAGTATATCAGAATCCAGTTTTGAAACAATGGGTATTTTATAACAGCATTTTTGTTTTTTGAACTTTTTATTTAATTTTCTTTTTATATTTTTTATGCTTTAAAATTCCTTGTACCCTTATGCTGATCTTTGACTATAAAAATTGATTTGATTTGAACAAGGAAAATGAGCAGAAATGTAATAATTATTAATGACCCTTTAGTTACAATAGCTTCGTTTAATAAAGAATTTAAAGATAGCTTCAGTCTTGTATTTGCTCAAAGTATTTTTTTGCAGCTTGCTTAAAAAAAATCAAAACAATGAATACCTCATTGCCATGCTCAAGATACAGCAAAATACAATTCAAGTTTCCTTGTGGTAAATTTAAAAAATCAAGAGTGTTCTTCTTGTTACAATACTCCAAAGCTTTCTAAAACAATAACAGAACAGAAAATCGAAGGCCGAAGCACACATGAACAGCATGTCCAAGTTGTTTTCTCAGTGGTCTAAGACAGGGGTCCCCAACCCCCGGGCCAAGGCCCACTACTAGGCCTTGAACCATTCAGAACCCCGCTGTGGAAGTGGAAGGCAAGTGCACGTGTGCATCCCCACTTGCGTGAGCAGCGAGAAGTTCATATGCACTTTATTTGCATGAGCAGCATTCTTGCTTGCTCGCCGCTCATGTAAATGGAGCTGCGCGCCAGCACTTCCCCATCACTCACGCGGAACCATCCCTTCTCCTCCCCCCCCCAGTCCGCAAAGCCAGAAAATGTTGGGGAACTCTGATCTAAGATCAATGACATTTAAGGGGTAATTCAAAATCAGCTTATAGCACTTCCCCAGTCAGTGCATGTAGCACAGAGCTTTCAGTGTATCCGGTCCCCTTCCAGCCTTTCTGTTCTCACATCATAATTCTTTCAGGCCCGGAGGTTCTGCTACACCAGCTCCTCACTGAATCCAGCTTACTCCCTTTGCATACATTGCCAATCCATAAGTTGCCTCCTTGAGTTTTCCCACATGTTAGAAGCCAGAGATGGTAAGTGGCTTCAGTAAGCCAGTTATCTCAACTCCTGCTCAGTCTATCAATATCAGATGGAGGAAAAAGAGGAAGAGGAAGGAAATACAATAGGCAGCACCTTAATGCACCCAGAGTTATCGTCCTTTTCCAAACTCACAAGTCTACTGGCATTTATTGGCAATCATTTAGCACCAGTAAGACTTCATTCTATTCTAGCTTTAGGTTTTTTCTACCATCTTTTTCAGGTTATTAAAGCAAAAGTATGTCAAGTTATTTTCTTAGGAAATACAATAAAAGCCACCATCCAAGTTCAAATCTTGTCAGAAATAATAAAGCTTGTTGGGACTTCATTTCTATGTATACAAGGCAGAAGCATTACTATGTATAACCATACTTTTTGAATGTAACAATAACATTATTTGTAAACATAAACATGCCCTCTTAGAAAACATGCCTATTTGTTTTTGTCATGGTAGTATAAATTTTTTTAACAGAGTATTTGGTGGAATCTAACATAAATATCTGGCAACCACTGGCCCAGGATTTTGGAGTTGGTGTCATTATTATGCAGAAAATATATCTTTCTACTAAAGCCTAAACAAACTATTTAAACTCTAAATCAATGTATTATGTTGTTGATCATGAACGGAATAAAGGCAATTAAAAGGAAGTGCAATTCAGACAAATCTCCCTGGTCAGTCTAAAAATCAGCTCAGGGAATGAAAACTGGGGTGAAATCATATTTTTTTGAAGTCTCAGATCTGAAGATTTAATGTACTCCCAGATTTCTTACGTATGTGTGTTCCTGGAGACCTCAGAACTAAATACAGTGATCTGAGCCTTAATTACGCTCTATTTGGACTTCAGTAAAATGTTTTGCCTTTGAAATTTGTTTGGAAATTACAGAATTCTGTAGCCAGACTATTGATTAGGGCCAGGTGGTGTAGAGAAGAGATGACTCTGATCTATTTCCAGGAACAATTCAAAGTACTAGTTATGATGTATAAACATTGACATCACTTAGGACCAGGCTATTTCAAAGACTGTGCTCTCCTTAAAAGGTTTTCTTGGAGTTTCAATTCTTTGGAAAATGCCTTTTCAGAATCCTCTCACAGTCAGAGGCATATTTATTGGGTGACTATGTGTGGCTGTCCCAAGCTTTGAAATTATCTGCAGAGGACAGATTAGCAATCTCTGCCTGTTGCTTTGTTTGATTGTTTAAATGTTTTGTACCGATTTAATTATAACATTGTATTTTTAATTATAAATTTAAAAAATCCCTCAGTATTCTGGGCTGCCCAGAGTGGGAACTGAGTAAACACAATATAGACATTTGTTTCTGATCTAGAAATCTATCCTGCAATCTTTCCTCCACAAAAAAGATTGGAGGAACTGGCAACACACATAATTGTGTAATATCTTAAACACCATATTCCAATTTCTAATGTCTTTATACAAAGGGACAAAGTTTGTGTCTATTATTTAAAAAACCCTGCCCTGAAATTGTCTTATTGTGTCACCCATATCCTAGGCACTCATTGCCTTAATAACATAAACATGTGGTAAGTAAAAAGGGGCCAGCGCACATTTTTCCATCTTTAGTAGATCTTTTATGTTGTCTTTTATTATGAACTATGCCATTATTTATTCTTACATTTTTAAGAGAATCTGAAATTTTAATTAAGCCATCAAACAGCATTAACCAAATGTGCATATTAATGTTGGGATGAGGTATGTACCACCCCTATCCTCAGTTCTTATTTGCTGGGCAAAAAGCACTTAATTCATGGAATAAAGAGAAATAACATGAAAAAACCCACAAAATAATAGGATTTAATTTTTAACATTATTTTAGGTTGTAAAAAATTACCTTTACGTTACTATGTACTTAAGATCTGGAGGAATATACCTCTAGAAATACATAGCAGAAATAGCAATTGATATAGCAATCATTATTTTATTTTTAAAAAAATATCACTCTTAGATACATTACAACTCAGATTATTCATAATGATGACATAAATTTGAAGAAATCTAATATGGATTAAAAGGGTCTACAGTTCAAAAGGTCTCACAGATGAGGAAGTAGCATTGAAAAACCATTAGCCTGCTTACAATGAATTTGATTCAATCATGAATTCATTAAGAGTTTTCTATAAGCGCTTGTCAGAGTTGCTTACATCTCTCATATCTCTTAGTAGTCCATAAAATGTGTATTTTCAATTCTAATATCCCCATAAGGCATTCAATATATTCATGTTACATGGCTGCCAAGTCTGTCTATCTATCTTATTAAACAATAGTAATGTAACAAACATAGTAACTAAGGAGGAAATGAAAAGTAAGAATAGATTAGAAAATTAAGCAACATTTTATTTTACTTTATTAATGAGGGAGCTAATTATGTCATCTAACAATCATATTAAACTAGTAAAACATGTTTTGGAAAGAGATACCATAGAATGACCTAACCATCATGCATCAAGACATTGCCCCCTTGATATACAGTAGTGGCAAGATTGTGGAATTTGTTTGGGAAAAGTGTACAGTAGAAATGCCCCCCTTGGTTAAGTTTCCACCAATTTTTCTTCTAATTTCTTTATAGCTGTAGCTTTGTTCACTTAATAATACTATTTTACACCACTTTCTGGGCAACCAGTCAACTCTTTGCACCATTACTTTAATTTTGTTACGTTTTACAAGCTCACTAAATGAAAGAACACAAAAAACCCCAAACAACTTGATAGCGATCACATAACACACTGACAAATGTCCTCCTCTCAGCTTCAATACATGACATCAATAACTGAATCCTACTGTGATCTGATTGGCTCATTGCCAAAACAAGATGACACCTGATTGGCTCTCTAAACACTAATGCTCATTGTCTACAATCAGATGAAAAAAAGCTGCCTGATATCAACCTAAGCAAGTTGTGCTTCCTTTTTCTGGTTATTTGGCTATAACTTTTCACAGAATACAGATAATTGAACAATCCATGTTGCATTGCATTCTTGATTAAATTATCTTTCCGTTGATATATAATTTTATGGTACTACTCCAAAAGAAAAAGTGGTGTTATTAGCCATCAAACCTCAAATGTATACTTTGCCCAAAAGGTTTCCACAATTTTGGCCACTACTGTACTACAAACATTTATAAATCTTGGATTTTTTTTATATTTCTACTAATCAGTTACATTTAACACTCCAAAAGATATTTTAACTACATTCAAATAAGTTATAATGTTTGCATGTCAACAATATATTGACAAATACATTGAGACAGTGGAGCTAAATTAGTTTCTGAAATGACATTAATTATCTTGAGCACTTTAGACAGTCATATCTAGAAGTAGTTTATTTCCAGTATATTTATTTCACATTATATATGTATAATGAATTTTTAACTTGAAACTCTGATTACCTGTTCTTTCCTAAATTCTCCCCTGAGCCTACAGAGCATTTCAGTTCAGCATGAGAGCGGTAATGAAGAAATTAAATACTGGGGAAAAATTCAAAGTGGAAAGTTCCAGAGTTACAGCACCACTAGGAAGTCACCTAGAAATGACATGGAGAGAGTTTTGCTCCATGAAAAGTATAGTCCTCAATACAGTTAGAGACTTCTGAGAATAGGCCTTACTACCACAGCCAGGTATTTTGTCTCAGCTATTTTCCTTCCTACTGAATTTGCAATATAGTCAGCTACATAGCTGGCAAAAATTATCTGTTGTTCTGAGAAACGGATAGCTTCTGCTTGAATATCAAGGCTAGCTCTTCCTTATCTGTTGGAAAATAATGAAAGGGGGTGTTCTTCTTCCACAGAAACAGTTGATAGCTTGCCAAAGGCACCAGGTGGTTGGAAATTCTAAAGAGGAGAGCTGTCATAGTAGAGGTTCGTTTGCCCGTGGTATTTAGTCTGTATTACTAATTTAACATTGCAATTTTTCTGGAGTGGACTTCAGCACTAAAGAATTTGGCATTTGGTGTTATAAGAGAAACTTTTACTCCTCCTCTTATAGCTTATATTCATTTCTTTGGTGCAGTAGTTACTTTCTTCCATGAGTCATTAATGCTTTTAATAATGCTGGTAACAGGACGAAAGATGCTGGGGTATAGGCTTAACAATGTACAAACTGAAAAAATGTCATCTATTGATTTCACCATTTGGTGGATTTGTGGCAAAAAGGATTGATTTTCTAGCATGTTATCAATTCTTAATTGGCCTCCTATAAATTTCTCTAGATTTAAGAGTTGATCAGATGTAATTATTTCTGCCTCCTGATTATCTCCTCTCTCAGAGCGGAGGTTTCATCAGTTGTTTGGTTGTATTTGTTCCAGTAGTTGTTTGTTTCTATCTGTTCATTTTGTTACATGAGGCCTATGGTCTGTTATCCATGATGTCAGGAGCTGATAAGACAGTTGCTTTTGCTAGCTTCATTAGAGGGGAGAACAATCAATGCAAATGAGTTTATTATAAGGACATTAAGGTCATAGTCTGACTCTCTCAATGTTCTTTGTATGAAAGAAGAATGGGGTGGGGAGAGAGAGAGTATGGGAGAGGTCCTACAGATATGATTCGTGTAGATAAGAATTTTTACCGCACACTAAAATGAAATCAAATAATAGCAATAGCACTTAGACTTATATACTGCTTCACAGTTCTTTACAGCACTCTCTAAGCCAGGCATGTCAAACTGCCAGCCCACCGGTTGGATGCGTCATGCCGAAACTGCACCCACCCCATTGCTGGCAATGGTGAAAAAGTCCTGATACGTTGCGTGATGTCACATGATATCATGAGTTTGACATAGCTGCTCTAAGGTGATTGCAGCATATTGCCCCCAACAATCTGGGTCCTCATTTTATTGGAAGGATGGAAGACTTAGTTAACTTTGAGCTGATGAGAACTGAACTGCTGGCAGTGAGTAGAATTAGCCTGCAATACTGCATTCTAACCACTGGGCCACCACGGCTCATAAAACAATTGATTGCTCATATCCAATCTACCTCCAGTTTCCTGCTTACATGACATCTATCATGGTTTAAATTGATTGTGTTTTCTTCCTCCCTTCCCATGAATAAATAGATTGTTTGGTATGCACATGGTGGTTTAGAAGCTAAGACTTCATTGCAGTATGTAACTACTATCATTGGACTGGGAACACTGGTTCTCAACTTTACCCTTACTCTCAGGTGAATTAATTTTTAAGGATGTTGGTTCTGATTCAGAAATGAATCATTACAATAGTGGTGTCAACAGAAAGATGGTGCATGTTCCTATTCTCTCCAATATCCGTGGGATATAAATCCCACGCCATAATGGTCAATGGAAGAAGTGACATCAATGATCTCCTCTATTTAGTATTAGTTTCTGATGTGACATGAATGTTCAGTAGTAAAGGGAAGCCAGATAATTCTTCTCTGTATGCAATCATTAGGATGCAACTATGAGATCATATTCTGCTCTATTTATTTCTTAATATTTGGGGTACCCTGTAAGGGAGATTCATTTATCTGAATATGGACTCCTTGTATTGCCACATATGTGTTTCATCATTCTATTTCCTCCTATTTTATTTTGGAACTAGACTGTTTACTGTATTTTAATTTACTGATAAGATGACAGGAATTTATCAATTCAATAAACTACTAGTACTATTGCTTAACACTAATCCCTCTAATAAACACACTGTAGAACAATAACACAATAAAATACCTACCAAAATGTAAAACAGAAACCCCAATTGTCCAATTAGCCATCATAATACAAAATCTTTAAGATCTAAAGTTCAATTTTATAGACAGTATTCTATGTTGTACTGTTAAATTCAACAGGAATTATATATCGATATATTTTTGCACTTCAGCATGCAATTTTGATAATTTAGAATACATATCCAGTGGATCAGGCAATCACTGCTTTATAAAATTGATAGGCAACCAAAAAACAAGCTGTTTTTAATGATATATTGAGAGAGCGATCAATTATCACTTAATCAATTCTAAATCCTGCCAACTTACTGGTTATGCAGTAAGAATGTCTGAGCTATATCTAGTAAATCTTCTAGCATACAATTGCTTGAAGTACTCAGCAAACTCAAAGGCCTATCATTAGTGTAAGTCATATTTTCTTTTTGTTGTTTTTTTTTGAAAACAGGGATCACATTAGCCTGCCTCTAATCTTTTTGGATTTTGATCAATATGGATGAAGAGAACTGTCAGCACAAAAACCTTCCACTCAAGATTGGCTTTAATCAATTCTCAGGGCTTTCAATTGCAAGAGAATCTTGTATGATTTTTGTTTTTTTGAAAATATAAAAAGGAGGAAATACAAAGCAATTATATGCCCAATATGTTTGGGAACTGACAAATAATAAAGCTTTTTTTCATTAGTGTCCTGTTTCAGACTGAGCAAACAAAGCAAAAGGTAGAGATCTACAAGTGATTTACTGAAGTTTAGTATTGCAGTTAATTATAAAGAAAGTGAAAGTGTGGCAGAACCTGAGAGTGGAGCCAAATGAGGCTTCAGCCTAGAATCTCTACAGTCACAAATGGACCAACTAAGCCCTCATGAATTCCATTCATCCTTATCTAACACCAGAGCAGATTCTTGTGCAGAGACATGAGAATGAATGAATGAATGAACCTTTATTGTCAAAGTACAACCATGTATACATTGAGATTGGCTGAGCCTCCCTTCGGTCCCCCCCCCACAACTCACAGTGACAACAAACCTACCATCTTGTTACACCATGTGAGCTAACTGCACAACACACTAGCCTCGCAAGTCAATCATACATAAAGTTATTTCCCGTTCAAGAGCCTTAAAGCCCATGGATAGAAGCTGTTCTTCAGCCTGTTGGTACAGCTGGCTATACTCCTGTATCTCCTACCCAATGGTAGGAGAGTAAAGAGGTACCGACCAGGGTGTGAGTTGTCCCTGAGAATTTTCCTCACTCTTCCAAGGCAGCGAGCCCTGGCGATGTCATCCAGTGGTGTCAGGGGACAGCCCATGATGTTTTGTGCTGTGCTCACCACCCTCTGTAATACTTTCCTATCTGCGGCTATGAGGCCAGAATACCAAACCACAATACAATGCGAGAGGACGCTTTCTATAGTAGACCAGTAAATGGTCATTAGCCGTTTTTCTACCCTGTTCTTCCGCAAGACCCTGAGGAAGTGGAGTCTCTGTTGGGCCTTTCTGGCCACCTGGGTTGTATTGACTTTCCAGGTAAGATCTTCACAGAGGTAGACTCCCAGGAATTTAAAGGAGGAAACTCTCCACACAGCCCCCCCACGATGTAAAGTGGGGCAGGTTCCTCTCTTTTCTTCCGAAAATCTAGCACCATCTTCTTTGTCTTGCCAATGTTCAGGTGCAAGTTGTTTGCTAGACACCATGAGGATAGTTTTTGTACCTCCTCCCTGTACGCTGTTTCATCTCCACCTGTAATAAGACCCACTATGGTGGTATCATCTGCGAACTTAATTATCGCAGTAGATGGGTCGGATGATACACAATCGTACGTGCACAATGAGTACAGGTAGGGGCTAAGCACGCAGCCCTGTAATAATAAATCAGTTTAACTGGAACTTCAAATGTGGCCCTGTTCTTTTGTGCCTAGCAAAAAGGCAGACAAAGGACTTTACAAATGTAGGTACACTCCAGAAAATAGAAGGAAGTGATGTTTTGCTTGACAGCTGGATGCAACAGGGGTAGTTTAGAGCTTAGTCCAGACACAAGCCATCGGAAACAAATAAAGCACAGCTTAAGGAAAAGAGGATGCAGTGATGACTGAAATACAAAATAGTACATTTTATGCAGGAATCCAATACCAGAGAGGTTAGTTAGGTCAATGAAGCAAGAGTGAAAGAGCAGAACACAGGTTGTTGGGTTATTTCAAAAAGAGGGCCTGTTACTGGTGGCTGTTCTTAAATAGGCCAGATGTAGGTATGACACTGCATCTATTCATTCATTCATTCATTCATTCATTCATTCATTCATTCATTCATTCATTCATTATTTAACAAATTTATATGGCTGCCCAGACAGTATACTAAAAAGCAGAGACATCACCCTGCCAACAAAAGTATGTATAGTCAAGGCTATGGTTTTCCCAGTTGCAATGTATGGCTGTGAAAGTTGGACCATAAGAAAGGCCGAGCGCCAAAGAATTGAGGCCTTTGAGCTATGGTGCTGGAGAAGACTCCTGCGAGTCCCTTGGACTGCAAGGCGATCAAACCGGTCAGTCCTAGAGGAGATCAACCCTGACTGCTCTTTAGAAGGCCAGATCCTGAAGTTGAAACTCAAATCCTTTGGCCACCTAATGAGAAGGAAGGACTCACTGGAGAAGAGCCTAATGCTGAGAAAAACTGAGGGCAATAGAAGAAGGAGACGACAGAGAATGAGGTGCCTGGATGGAATCACTGAAGCAGTAGGCGTGAGCTTAAATGGACTCCAGAAGATGGTAGAGGCCTGGAGGAACGTTGTCCATGGGGTCGCGATGGGTCGGACACAACTTTGCAACTAACAACAACAACAACAACAAATATGGCTGCCCAACTCACACAAAGGTGCCCTCAAGCAGAAACAACATAATTACTTGATTGGCTCCATCTCCATCTGGAATCATGCGGCCTACTGACAAAACCATGTCTTCAGGACTTTTGGAAAAACAACGTGAGGAAAATGATTTTTTAAAAAATATATTAATATCCCAATTTCATTAATGTTATAAATGCTCAAGGCAGAAATCATGACAATGCCCCTTCCTCCTCTTATTTTGCCCACAACAATCACCCTGTGAGGTAGGTTGAGCTGAGAGAGTGCTGGCCCAAGTCACCCAGACAGCTTTCAGGCAGGACTAGAACTCACAGTCTCCTGGCTTCTAGCCTACTGTGATAACCATCAGATCAAACTGGCTCTATGTTCCATAGGGAAAGGGTCACCACCAAGAAGGCCCTTTTTTGTGGTTCAATCAGGTGTATTTCCATCACAAATGGGACCATGCTTTCCCATCCTGGTGGGCTGGGTAGATGTAATGGGGGGAGGGGGAAGCAGTCCTTCAAATAGCCTAGTCCCAAGTCATAGTTTTTAAGTTGGTATCCAGAACCTTGAATTGGACCCAGATGCAGATTGGCAGCCAGTGCACTCCTACAAAAGAGGTGACACATGTGCAAATCTGTGCAAAGGGTCCCTCTTTGAGGGGGATAGTGGTTCAGAAATGTGAAAAATAAACAAAATAAAAACAAAATAAATAAATGTGCAAAACTGTGTGGCCCACTGCATTCTGAATCAACTAAGTTTCCAAATCCTCTTCAAAGGCACATTACAAACCTCCAGATGAGAGGTGATCAGGGTGTGGGTGACTGTGACAAAGGGCACACATTGGCCCAGGAATGGGCATAACCCAGTGCACAACTCATAGCTGTGCAAAGGCCTTCCTGGCCATGAGAATCATCTGCTCCTCAAGCAGGGATAGCAAGTCCTGGAGAACTGCTTGCTTGATTGCTGACTTTTGAGACTGGTAGCTTGCTAGATCAGGCCTTTTGACCACTGGGGAATCAGAGGAAACCATTATAATTAGGACACAATCTCAGTCAAACCAGTGCTTACAATTACACCAGACCTTTCATGAATCCTACTGTTTTACTGCAAAACATGAAATTATTGAAAAAAATTATTCCTGAACAATGTCTTCATTCTGAAGAATTCTGAAAGAGATTTGTTCAATCTAATCTACCATCTGAGACAAGTGTAATAGCATTCCAGTTTAATGCTGAAAAAAGAGCTTCCAAACTTTCAAAAGATGAACTCTTCAATATGTAGGACATTACCAAAAAAAGAGAAACAGAAGCAGAAGCAGAAAGAAAAGAATAAAAAATACTGCAGACCTTGTATCTGTGGTTGCTCATAATTAGTCTGAAGGTAGTTGTTGCAGATTAAGTACATCTGTTAGTATATAATCTGTACTTGCTGTCAGGCAGTTGCACCCACAGGGAAGGCAATGCGAAGTTCAGACTGATGAAAGCAGCAATGTGGTGAAAGCCTCACACGTTTTCTACATTTCTCTCAAAATCACACACATGCCCCATTGGGGAGGAGCTTGCAATATGACACTGAAATATTACTTTCATCATTCTAACTAAAACAGTTGAGATCTTGCAGATTCTGCTGCTGTCAGATATATTTTTTCAAGTATACATGGATTTCAAGTCAAATCCATGTATTTAATATCTGATGTATTGAAAAAAATGACACCAGAATTTGCATGGGCACCTCTTAGAAAGTTGCTTGTTAAATAGCTTCTGCTGCATCTTTATGGGCTATTGATACCATAAAGGCAGCAGTAGCAAGTGCATAAAAACCCATGCAAATCCTCACAACCACTTTCATACATCATATCTCCAAACTAAGGAATCTGGAGACTCTGGAGGCACCAAAAGTAGGCCTGTTTATGACATGAAGGCAATCAGTTTAACAAAGTATGCTACAAGATTTAGAGTGTTCAACCCTAAAATCCATGGCTTCAATAAATTCAATACATATCCACTATTTTGAGTTTTCCATTATTATAAGAGGTGCTTATTCTTCACAATGAATAAGTTACTTCCAGCAACTGCAAGAACAGTCATGTTATAAAACGGCAATTTTAATTTGAAAGTCAGAACAGTATTTCTTTTCCTGCAAATATTAGCAGGAAAAATTGAATTGGCTTGATCCTTAACCTCTTTTTTAGATTGTTCCAAGACACGTTGGAAAACCATGTATCAGAGTAGCTTCATATTCAAATTCTCTTCTCTTTTACAAATTATCTGTAAAAATGATTTTAACTAATGTAATTTATTAAAGTCAACAATATCTATAAGCCTAGGAAGAAGAATCTAAAGAAAAAATTGCATTAGATCAGTAGAAGTGAGACATGAAATGTATTGGTGACCATACATTAAAATTGTATGTTTAAAGAGTGACCATACTCTTTAAAATTGATATTGTGAAGCACTTAGATGACTAGTTGTACCCTGAACTCTACACGTATATAAGTCCCAGCTTAATCTTTGGGGTTCTTCTCAAACACCATATTCTCCAATATGTCCGATTTGGGGGAAAGTTCCTTGAACTACTAACCAAAGAGTAAGAGAGATCAGATGTAAGAACTACAAATTCAAATTGTATATAGCTATTAAATTCAGACAACATAGTGCTTATTGTCTGTGAAAACAAAGGGGAGAATAATGGAATGAAAAGGTTACTAACGAATGGAAAATCAAGTATCTGCCCAAAGCTTTGCTTTCATTTTTTAAATGATACATTTTTAAAAGTTTACCTTTAAAAATAATCTGTATATTTCCATGGATAAAAGCATTGGTATATTAAAGTGTGTATGAGTAAGAGGTAAAGCTTGATGTACTAAAAAGCTTTGTCTGGTATATAGAAATATCTAATTAATACTCTTGGAAAAACTATGTTCCTAATCATGATAGAAATAATTTTGTCAATAGCCAGTCACTCGATTTTGTGGCTGAGAACATTTTGAATGTGACTGGATTCCTTTTCTAACAAAACCTTGCATGAAAAGCGTAAATGAATGCCTGCTCCAGTTTATACGTAAGCTATAGTATATGCAAATACAACTCAACAGAACCACTTACAAGTGCACCTCAGCTGAGAAAGGAAGCTCTATATTGCTTTCCATGGCTTTCCAAGTGGCACATTGATTCCTTAATCTGTTCAGATGGAAGAGTACAGTCTCTCAAATTTCAATTGGTGACCTTTTAACCATGATGCAGAGAAACAACAGGCTATACAAAGTGAATGAGTGGATGAATGGATGAATAAACTGGGTCCAAGCAATTTCTTCAGGCTTCTAAGCCATTTTGCACATTCGTAAAATTGGGCAGGGGCACACGATCTGTTTAATAAATGTCATAATGCTGCAACTCTGGAATCGGTTACAGTCATAAATCGAGGACTACCTGTATTATAATGAATGTCAACCTAATGCAGAACATAGTTTTTATAGCCTTATTTTCTGTACTTGTTTTCTTGTATAAAACATTTCATCTCCGTATATTGATCATGAAGTAAAATATATTTTAAAATAAAATATATTATATTACATTCAATGAAGAAATTTATTCAAACAGCTATCTTTGAAATAGCAGGAAAGGTAACCTAATGCTGAATTCATTTTTATTCATTGCCCTGCAAAGGAGAGCACTTATAGGCATGAAGTGATTTATAGCACATACTACAGACTCATGGACCCTACATAAGAAGACAAACCAACACCACCTTTATAAAATGTAATTTAACCCTGACTTATTTAAATTCTCTCTCTCTCTCTCTCTCTCTCTCTCTCTCTCTCTCTCTCTCTCTCTCTCTCTCTCATATGTTCATTTATTCTTCACTTTTGTGTCATTGGGAACGCCTGAGCTTAACTGGTGTTAAGTACTTTCTCTTATGAGGAACAATGAAGACCCACCAAAGACCCACCAAAGAAGCTACCTCAGGCATTTCAGAGTCAGCCAAAAATACACTGCAATGAGTACGATTTCCATAGATAAGAATTGAAACAGAATGAAAACTGAATGAGGAGGAGGGAGCTTCTCTCAGGCTCACACCAGGTCCTCCCAAAGTGGCACGCTGCTCTTTGATCCCCACATGAATTGGCAGAGCCAGGTCTTCATGCTCGCTGGAAGGATGGGAGAGTGGGGGCCAACCTCACCTCTGGAGGCAAGATGTTCCATGGGGTGGGGGGCAATGGCAGAGAATGCTCTCTTCTTAGATCCCACCAGTAGAAATTCTTTAACTGACAAGCTCCTTAACATACCCATTCCACCTAACTGGATGGAACAGGCTGGGACAAGGTGTTTCCTTATGTAAACTGATCCCATGCCATGAAGGATTTTAAAGGTGATAATCAACACATTGAATTGGACCGGGAAACAAAATGGCACCCAATCTGGTTCACATTTTACAGCAATCTGTTAAATAAATCACAATTGCTGGATTCACTCTTGCAAAGTATTAATAGCATACGAGTAAAACTTAAAAATTACCCCATGCAACAAGAGATATTAAAAACAAATGAAAATAGGAGACTATTGCGGTCAAGAACATGAGGATTCCCAACCACAGATTGTAGTAGAGATGGAATAAGTGATTTGATATGTTTTTGTTTCATTCTGAATATGGTCAATATTTTCAAGAAAATGCGGTAGGAGTCATGCAAAAAAAACCAACTTTTTTTTGTTTGAAGTTTTCCATGAAGTTTTCTGAAATTTTCACATTCAAATTAGGCTATAACATTCAGCCATGAAACAGGAGATTTTAGACAGAATGCCCTCTCTTATGCCATTAGAAATAGAGTTTAGATGGTTTTTCTTGACATGCTGGGCTGAATTGTTTCAAAGGCAAATGTAATTTAAAAAATTGTTAATATTCTACCTGCTAATTTTTGCTGAGAAGTTATTCATCAGATAAATTATTGTCTCTTTCAATGGCTAGTTTGGATTAGACAAAAATGCTGTTTTATATGTAATTTAATGTGTTAGTTTTTTTATTGAAATTCTTATCTGTGTTTCAAAATAAGATCTGGTTTTTCTTCAAATACAGGATTGTTCTAACATGATTTCCATTCTAACCTACTTGTTTTTAATCTGTTTCAGTGAATTCAAAGACACCTGTACCTCTTTTGGGGATTCCCTCTTCTTCCTTCTTAACCCAACTGTAGAGATGGAGGTCAAGGATATGAAGGGACTGTGCACAGCAAACTGCCTGCCTTAGTACGTATCTTGTTATCTGCATGTCTATGAGCCTATTCCAATTAGCATTGCCAAGGACTGCCAAGAACCAGCTAGATAAGAGAGACTCTGCCCTGGCTGGGATGTTTGGATGTTCTTTAAGACTGACTAGGGAGTACACCAATAAACAATGCTTTTGCTGTGCGTTATTTCCTGCTTGTTAAAACTGTATAAATACAAACTCTGCGTAGGCAGACAGACATTTTGGGACACTCTGCGATGACTGGTCTCTGAATCCCACACCCTACCAGGAACAACCAGGACCAGCTATGGCTCAGAGATGCAGTCAAGTGACATACATCACTTTTTACACCTCTTCCCTTAACAAAGTCAATGGCAATTGGTCCCAATTTGGTCCCAACTGAAGTCGTAACATGATGTCTACCTGTATTATGAAAATCCTCCTTCACCACCAAATAGGCTCCTGAAGAAATTGCTTTTGGCATTCCGTTCTTGTCTGGGGATTAAAGTCAGGAAAATGCTTCCAGAAATTTGAATGTCATGCTGGATGATCATGCCCTGCAAGTTTGTGCCCTGAGTACCTGGGATGTTAAGAAAGAAAACCTCGAGCGCCCAGGGGAAAGACATCAAGTATGCTTTGGCCAACGGCCTTGCCAGCCAAGTGAATACCTTCCATCTGCCCAAATGTCCATCCATCCTCCTCCTTATCAGACGAACAGTGTCTCTGCCATAAAAAATACGGTAAGTTATAATTAAAAGAAAAGCATACCAGCTTCTTCATTGCCCAGGTTACAGGAACCGTGTTAGGTTTTGGAGTTCCTAGACGTTTGGTGGAAAACAGACTACAGGACTCGTGGCTATTGGCTGAGTAACCAGGACTAGCAGCCTTGCCAGAAATAACTCAAATTGCAAAGGCAAACCAGGGGAAGTTGGTAGTAGAAGCCAGCACAGCTATAGAACTGTTTATGTTCGGAAACCAGGAGCTTATTTTTTGCCTCAGAAACAATAAAATTCTGTAATGAAAGAAGTAGGAGAATTGAAACAAAGAATCATTGAGCATCTAGAACAGCATAAAAACACAGAATAAAGTGGCCTGCATTGAAGCTTGTTCCAAAGAAACAGCTAGCACAAGCATTAAACATACTGCCAATACTGTAATAGCAAATATAAGCACCACCTCACTGCAAGAAACAAACTAACAAACGTGCAGCGCAACTGCAGTTATGACTGAATATCTGGGATGCAAAATTAACAAACAAGAAAAACAGCCAAATAGTGAAAAATCGAAGATTGGGCTGGAAAATCAGCAAACTAGGATCAGATGCAAGCAGGGTAGAACAGATGAAAGAAAAGAAACTGAAGAACAAGACCAAATGATACTGGGTCAAAAAATATCACCTAGAAATAAGGAAGTTTAAGGAAGCTTTGGAAATAATAAAGCAGCAAACCACAGCCATAGCCAAGAAGATCAGCAGACACGAAGTTCAAATTCCACACTGCAGGCAGACTCTGCAATTTCAATTTAAATATTTCTAGGAACACTTGACAAGGAAGACACAGAAATGGTCGGCTCTCTCTACTCCAGCGGTCCGGGACCTAGCACTGCGTGACGGAATGAGCTCCCATCATTCACCTCAGCTTCTGCCAACCTAGCAGTTTAAAAGAATGTAAAATGCAAGTAGATAAATAGGTAGCACTCTGGTGGGAAGCCAACAGCGCTTCGTGTGATAGCAAGAAACCAGCCGGCGCCGGTCCTGCACAAATGCAAGTAAATAAATAAAAATCCTGCTTAGCAAAAATGTTCAAATTGCTAACTGGTGTCGTAGCTGAGCTTGACTTATAAAAAAAAACAATCTCTTTCCACCTGAGCAGAAAGAAAATTGCCCTACAGCAGAGGAGCAAAACTCCGACTCCTGATTGACAAGATAATTTGTGGAAACTGCAAGAAAAGCAAGATCAACTTGAACATAGCGTGGATTGATTACAAGAAAGCATTTGACTCCATGCAACCTGATTGGATAATCAAGTGCCCAGAGACATGATGGGTCAATAGAAACAGCAAAAACTTTGTCAAAGATCAATGACACAATGGGAAGGCCCAGCTGCAGGTCAATGGTGATAGATTAGGAGAGGTTAAAATGAAGAGAGGACTCTTCCAAGGAGACTCACTATCACCACTATTCTTTATCATTGCACTAATTTCTATGTCAAGAATACTGAATAACTCAGGCTATGGCTATCAAACATCCAAAATATCTGCCAGACCATTCCACCTCCTTTACATGGACGATTTGAAGCAGTATGGAAAAATATCATCTGGAACAGAATCACTGCCCAACACTATCTGTTGAACCAAGATTCGGACTGGAGTTTGGGCTGGACAAATGTGCCACCATCACCATCAAACGAGAAAAAATAGTGAAACTGAAGGAATCAAGATGCCCTATGGAAACAACATCAAGAATGTAGATGAAGACAATCACTACAAGTGCCTGGACATTCTTCAGACTGACAACATCAAGCACACTCGAGAAAAAGGTTAGAAATGAACATATCAAGAGAGTGAAGATCTTAAAGTCCAAAGTCATTGGACTAAGTACCATCAAGGCAATTAACAGCAGGCATTAAACACACAGAAGGAACAGTGGGCCGGACTCAAGCAGAACTAAAGGCCAGAAAAATAATGACAATGAATCATGCCCTTCATCCTCACAGTGATGCTGACAGACTCTACATACCAAGGAAAATAGATAGGCAAGGAATGTCATAGGTATATCAGATGGCTGAAGAAAAAAAAAGGGCATTGTAAGAATATCTGAAGGGGAATGAAGAAGATGCCAGGAAAACCTATACCAGGAAGACATACTGGGTACTGGAAAGACCAAACTGGCCTACAAGAAAGACCAAATGAAGAACAAAAATGAGAGACGGGAAGCCAAAGTATTACATAGTCAGCATATTAAAAAAAATAGGCAAAGCTGATACTAAAAAGACTTGGCAATGGCTAAGAGCAGGAAAGTTGAAGAAAGAGACCGAGGGGCTAATTCTAGCTGCACAAGATCAAGCCTGAAGAAGAAATGCATACAAGTTCAGAATTGAGAAGACAGGAAGAAATAGCAAGTGCTGCCTTTGTAAAGAAGCTGAAGAAACAGTGGATCACCTGATTAGCTGCTGCAAGTAGATTGCACAAACTAATTACAAACAACGGCATGATGTAGTAGGCACAATGGTGCATTGCAAGATCTGCAAAAAAATACCAATTGCCTGCAAGTGAGAACTGGTGGGACCATGAAATAAAGGCATAGAAAATGAAGAAGCTAAAGTGTTCTCAGACTTTAGAACTCAAACAGACAGGTACCTGGCATATAAAAAGCCAACTGTCAGTAAGAAATACAAAACAATCTTGATAGTGGATTTGGCAATACCTGGAGAAAGTAGAAGAGAAAAGAAAGACTGGAGAAGAAAACACAATATGAAAACCTGCAAATAGAAATAAACAATTGTGACAAAAGAAAGCAAAGTATACCAATAGCAATAGACAGCTTGAATGAAATCCCAAAACAACTGGAACGCCACTTGGAAAAACATTGGTAATGACGAAATTACCATTGGTTAATTGTAAAAGGCAACTTTACTCACAACAGCCTATGCCCAGTGACAATCTTTCTAAAACCATCAAACATTAACATCTGCCCCTCCCAGGTCCTTGGGAAAGACTCAACAGGTAAACAAAAATGCCAAACCCAGTCTGAACATCTGGCTGACTGTTCAGTGAATCATAATAATAGCTACCCTGATGTTCTTGTAGAGCTTGCATACTTTGAGGAAGATGACAGCTATGCCAGAGGTTTAACCATACTGACAGGTCTCATCAGAGGAGTCAGACAAAGAGTGTCTCTCCGATAAGAAACATGGTGAGACATAAAGTACAGAAACCCATAATGACTGGGTCATCACCCAGGTTATAGGATCTATGCTAAGTGTTGGAGTTCCTGGACATGTGGTGAAAAGTCAGGATTGCTAGCTGAGGAACAAGGGCCGGCAGCTGAAGAATGACTGGAAGAAAAGATGTTTATCGTTACAAAGAAATAATCATCTTTTATTCCGCATGAAACCCAAGAAGAAGATGCTACTTGAAAAAACTGCACCAATTCTGGAAACAACAAGATCCAGTATCATAAATAACAGAACAGAGGCTTAAATTAACATCAATTTATCATACAAAATATTCATTGAATTGGAAGAATTGCAAAGGTCCACACAGAGCAGAGAAATCAAAGCTAGGAGTAACTCTGACAGCAGACAGAAACCAGGGGAATTGGCAATAGAGAAAGCCAGCACAGCCATGAAATTGTTTTTATTCTGAAGCATCAGATCTCTGAAAACCTAAAATACAGAATACTGTAATAAGATTGGAAGGGATTCTGGAGGAATTCTATGTCTAACCCTCTAGGTGTTCTAGATCCAACAATGACTATACCAAAACTGGTAAAGTAATACTAAAGTACTACCTTTTGGTAAGATAGAAAAATGTGAGCTAGACAGCATCACCACCAGAGGGATTTGTTACTGGCTGACCAACTGCACTTAACACGTAGTCCCCAGTGAAGCTACATCTAAATGCTGTGAGGTAACTCAAGGTTCTGTCTTAGGCCCAGTGCTCTTAACATCTTCATAAATGGTTTGGAAATGGGAATAGAAGGGGAATTTATCAGATTTGCAGACAACACCAAAGCTGAAGAGAATAGCCAACAGTTTGGAAGAGAGACCCAAGATATAGAAGGATCTTGACAGACTTGAACACTGCACCTTATCCATCAAAATGCAATTCATTGGTGAGAAAAATAAGGTCTTACATTTAGGCAAGAAAAGCCAAATGTTCAAGTATAGAATCAGTGGCCCTTGGCTCAACAGCCGTAACTGTGACAGGGATCTAGGTGTCGTAATGGACAACCACTTAAGTATGGTTTGTGCTGCAGTTGCAACTGCCAATGCAGTCTTAGGCTGTGAATAGAGAAATAGTATTAAGACCTTGTGAAGTATTAGTACTGCTTTATACTGCACTGGAAAGACCACCTGGCTCTGGTCTCCCTGATGCATAGAAGATGTTGAGATTCTAGAAAGAGTGCAAAGAATAGCAACAAAGATGATTAGGGATCTGGAGGCTAAGTTTTATGATGATCGGTTAAAGGAACTAGGCGTGTCTAGCCTAAGCAAGAAAAAGATTGGGAGTGTCATGATAGCTGTCTGCCATTATCTGAGGGGCTGCCATAGAGAAAAGGGGGCTGACCAAAGCATCTGGGAACAGGACAAGAAGTAACCAACAGAAAATCATCAAGGAGGGATCCAACCTAGAATTATGGAGAAATTTCCTGATAGTGAGAACAATTAATCAGTGGAAAGGCTTGCCTCTGGAAGTTGTGGGGCTCCATCCCTGGAGGTTTTTAACAAGAGATTGGATGGCCATTTGTCCAGAATGTTATAGAGTCTTCTGCTCAAACAGTAGGTTGGACTCTGTTATTCTGTATTCTATAAGTCTCTTCTTATTTCCAACTATACTTATTAAACATCATGGGCTTGATTACATTGTCTACTCTCTCTTGCTGCTATATTGAGCCTGAGCTAATGTGATGTCTGCTGTCTTTTTCTCCCCTTTCCCTTCTGCTGTCTTCTCTTGTAAGAGAAAGTTGTACATCTTTGTGTTGCCATGAAAAACATAATAGCCCTGGCTTGTTCCTTTTTCTAACACACCCCATCCCCATCTTTGGACAGTGTGTGAAATCTAACTTCTTCTGGTGAATGACACTCTTGCTCTACAGCCCAAACCTGAAAATTTGCAGGGATGTCTGACTCACAGACTCTTGAAATAAAACCCTTTTTAAACACTGGGAGAAAAAAGGACTACCCTCAAAGTCTTTCCACAAAGACTCAAAAGGGATCGAAGTGATGGGGATTCATGAAGAATCTGTCCTTGTTCAGCTTTTGCAGAGAAACACCACCAGCAACTTTGACAAAAGAAAGTAATGAGTGGAAGCGACATACACTTATGTTGTTTGTTGTTGTCAGTTGCGAAGTCGTGTCCGACCCATCGCGGCCCTATGGACAACGTTCCTCCAGGCCTTCCTGTCCTCTACCATCTTCTGGAGTCCATTTAAGCTCACGCCTACTGCTTCAGTGACTCCATCCAGCCACCTCGTTCTCTGTCGTCCCCTTCTTCTATTGCCCTCAATCTTTCCCAGCAGACATACACTTATAAATGGATCTAAAAGTGCATATCATAGCTTATATATTTAAATATACTTTTGTTCTGGTTAAATTTTAGTTTCATGTCACAGCATGAAACTTTACTTTCATGTTTGGTTTGCTTCTTCTGAACAGTGAGTGTACCACAGAATATTTTAAGAAATGCATGTTTTGCAAACAATACTGTTTCGGTCCCTAATGGTGCACATACTGTATTATGACATGTTACTTGTGGGGTGATCTGAACTATGAACTGTGCCTGATCATATTTCACTGTTGAGTTTGGGACTGAGCGCTTGGTGATACCTTGATCCAAACACCGAGAGTCTTTTTAAATCTCTGACAGGCTCTGGGTTTTATTATTATACCACATCAGAGGTACAAGCTTTGAAAATTTAAACAAGAAACAAAATGATCTACAAGTCTAAACTTAATACAACATCCACATTATCATTTTAATTTGTGGTTAAAATAAATTATTTCATAATATTAAGAAGCACTGAGGGTAACAATTTAAATTCCAGTGGTTAAATGCATAATTTTCTTCTCAGTTCTATTCTATTTATTTATCATACAGTCATCAAGTAATTCAAAAATAAAACCTCCATGTCAAATATTCATAAAGAAATGTCAAAGTTTAAGAACACAAATATGCTTATACACTTACATCCATATAACATGATATAGATGAGTCATACTGCATCAACAAGATCAATGGCTATGAGATCAGTGAAAACTATTTGCTCCATCTTCTACTCAAAAGGAGGACAGTCAGGGTAGGACAGGGGTGTCAAACTTGAAGCGTCATGTGACATGTCGTGACGTATCGTGACTTTGTCCCCCTTGCTGGAGCTAGGGTAGGCATGGCTTCTGCGTGATGCATCTGGCCTGTGGGCTTGCAGTTTGACACCCCTGGTGTAGGATATTTTGGAGGGAAAAACAATATCACAGTTGATATATATGGGGCTCCAATTTGGGATTTTAGTAAGCTAGAAGAATTAGAAGTGGTCCAGATTAAATTTGAAAGGTTAATTTCAGCCTTACCCACATTGTATATCTGCAGCAATATTGAGATTAGATGTGGCCCTTCCATCAATAAATATAAGGGTAAAGAAAGCTATAATTTTATATTATAGGAAACTAGTCCTCATGCCTGATACTTATTTGGCAAAACAATGCCTTCATGAACAATTTATTGAAAATAGATGGATGAATTTGTTCTACTCACACAATTCTCATTAGGTCAGGAACTTCCGAGTGATATAAAGTATTATATATTATTAAGAGACTACTTCTTTTTTAAAGATTTTCGCCAAGGTAGAGAACAGGTATGTAAACTTAAGTAAGTGGCACCAACTTTTTAAAGAAGGATAAGGAATGTCATAATATTTACAGTCTCTTACATCATGTTCCCTAAGAATGTTATTCCCCTGCTCCCTTTAAAGAATATTGCTTTGAAACAGCCTATTTGGATGGCAGATATAAAGGATTAGCAAATACACATGTTTATGTATTTGTAATAACTTATAGGTGGAAGATTTGGCCCATTACTTATTATACTGCAAATTTTAACAAGAACCCAGAGCAAGATTCATTACACTCTTGTTAACCCAACTGAATCAATCTAGTTTAGAAGAAAAAAACCTATTTTATATTGAAAGCATAAACATGTAACAAAACAGGTTGGATTGTTTGCAATGGCTACAAGAAAGACACAAAAGCATACCTTGAGAAACAGTGAAGTTATTACTACGGGGGATGTATTGAACTGATATGATTGCTATAATTTTATATGTATTTTGCTAAAACCTATGGTTGCAAATAAATGTTTAAATACAAAAATATGGATGATTATCTTGAGGAAAGTGAGATAAATCCAAACAAGTACTGAACACTTACCATTTATTTAATATTACTTAATAGATATAGTACAACGCATAAATTGTATTGAAACATATTTCTCCTTGAAAGTAAAGAAAAATGCATTTTTGAAACAACTGTTTTTTTAGGAAATATAATCTTCAGGGATTGAAAATGTTTTAAAAATCACATTTATACTATTAAATCAATAAGATAGAATTTGTAAAATTTCAGGTATTTAGATCCATTCATTCCCCACCCATAAATAAACAAATAGTACAGCCAATAGGATAGCCTTGTAACAGCACAACATGATTAAAAATCCAGATCATCTCCTCCTCCTCCCCCTCCTTTTTTGTCTTTAATGTTGCCTTTAATATAATTAATTCCACAGTACTATTTTATTTATTTAAATATAATCAAGCTATTTAAATTTTCTGTGCAGACAGAATATATACTCTTTGAATTCATGAACCAGGTAAATTACTTCTTTTTAAACTTAGAAATGAGACTCTTGATTTCTTTTGTGCTGATTTACGGCTCCATCTGTGTTGCGTGTTTTCATGGAGGTGCCCTAGTGACTTGATATTTAAGACAAGTTTGTCATGTGTGAATCTTTTAATTAAAATATGAAAACTCAAGGACCCTACTCTATAAATGCAAACATTTTCCAATATTGATATTTGCTAAGGTGCATCCCACAACATATAAATACTTTTCACTGAAATGAAAACAATATTTTGTCTCCTTCCTACAAAAATATTATATATTCATCTTTTTCAAAAGGAGGAAAAATTATTTTAAGTTTCAAAAGGATTGAAATAACTGCATTTAGCATCGAAATAACAAATGTAGTTGTTAGTACTATATAGTAGAAAGGTATATAAAATAGGATGTATACATTTTACGTATATTTCTTACTAAGATAATGTTAGTAAATGATATAACAATTTCAACCTATTTTAGTTTCATATTCAAAATGAATTCAAAACAAGATATTTTGGGGTGATATGGAAAACACCTATCTGATGTTCCCAAGAGCCAATATCAAAATAATTACAGATCATATTGAACTAAATAGGTTTTCACCATATTCAAGATAAAAGTAATATAAATAAAATACCTTATATGCAGCACCCCCGTGGATGATAGATTTGATGAAAATTCCAAGATCTGCCCCTGTCTCTCGAGATTTGTTGCCTTTTAAGCTCACACCAAGTCCAGCTGAACCCGAATCATTCAAAGGAATTTCAAAAGTCAATTGCTCTGTTGCTTCGAATGAAAAAATGTTGCAACATGGTTCTCCTTTCTGTTGGATGAACAGAGAAAAAAGAGCATGTGACAAAAAATAGCAGGGAAATACTTTTTTCCTCTGATCATACAAGATTAAGAATGGAGAGGCATACCTCAAAAGACAGAGATTGCCTTTCATTTAACTATATTTTAATTGGGAATCAGAATGAAAAGTCTTGAAAGGCAGGCCAAACAATATTTATTTCACAGTATTTCTAATTTCCTGCATTCTGTAAGCAAAAGTGATACAAAGGCTAACTAACTTTTTATCATACAGCCCTGAAGGAATCATTGGATGTGGGCATGTATTCTTCGAGTCATTAACAAGAGTAACTATGCTGCCATATAAGAACAGCAGAGAAGTCTGATGATGAGATGAATTACAGCCATCAAAATTGTTTCACATCATTTACACTATGCACAGTATATCAATTCATTATAATGGTTAAAATATTTTAAATCTATTGATCATCACATGATAGATATTTACTATTTTAGGGCAATTGATTATTTTAGGTGTGGTAGATTTTCCCCAACTAACAGTGAAAGCTTATGCTTTTTAATTAAATTTATTATCAGATTACTGATGTTTTACTACCCTAGATTAATATGAGTCTCTGTCTAGCACATATACCATTTTATACTGCTTTCTATTTAATAAGCATGTTAATAAAGTATATTCTACATTTTTGCCTAAAGATTTCATGGCAGGAGGAGGGCTGTAGGGACCATGCAACTCTTCTCCCTTTCTTTTATTGACAAGCTTTGTCTTCATTGTATATGAGGTGTTTCATGCCCATTTTTATTAGTACTTCTTCAAATTTCTTACACTCACTTTATGATTGCCACAATCAATAATCACATAATAAACTCAATCTCCTTATATAAAAATGTAATATTTATAGGATTTCACTTTCTTGGAACTTCCTTTATGGAAATGCCACTCATATCAGTGAGCAATAACACATCCACCAATATTGCAAATTAAAACTGTTTATTTTTGCTCCTGTGAAAAACACAAATAAACAACAATTCTTCAATTTGAAAAACATGTTATTTCAAAGAGGGAGAAAAAGTCAGGCTCTACTGAACTATAAACGTCAATTCGTATGTAACAAGAACAAATATTTCATTTATTTAATGAATGCATTTTGCTTAATTGGAAAACATAAAAATGATTTGATGTTGATATTAATAATATGCTGCTGTATAATCTAACAGCCTACCTCTACTGCTTTTTTCTACACCCAAAGCTCGTCTCAAAAATGAAATATCCATGTACACTATGCACATTTTAAACATTTAAAAGAATTGTATAATTAGTATTTTAGAAAATAAGGTGTACACTGAAATGTAATATATTGTACCATATGAAAGCTTGGAATTATTTTAATAAAAAACAATGACTGTCTAGTATAAATAGATTTGCTGATATTTAAGCCTCTTGACATTAGAGACTCATCTCTCCATGATAGCTAGGGGCTGGGGCTGTCCTGTACAATTTATAAACCACAACAATGA
Organism: Vipera berus; assembly: GCF_964194415.1. Lineage (NCBI taxonomy): Eukaryota > Metazoa > Chordata > Lepidosauria > Squamata > Viperidae > Vipera > Vipera berus. The sequence goes on along the minus strand of NC_138202.1, from coordinate 177,974,314 downwards.
TTATCAAATGGAAATAAGTAAATCAGAAAAAGAATCTGTACATATTATGCATGGCTCGTAATCTGCTTTGTTGATCTCTTCCTCCTTTACTATCTGAAGAATTTTATGGAGATCATTCCAAATTTTATGTGAATTTAATATAAACTGTAATATTCAGCACCTCCTTCCCCCCCAACAAATTATCCTTCTCTCAGATATTCTGCTTTTCTTTTTAGCACAGTATAGTATCTTCTCTGGTTTACTCTTGTTTAGGAAACCATCATCCATATCTTGCTTATCCAACTTCATCTGTCACCAAATACTGAACAATGTTTTCCACTCAGCATCACCATCTTTGTTTCCTTAAACCATCTGCAGTGATAGACAATAGTCCATGACTAATTCTTTCTCCACAGCATTCAGAATATTCAAAGTGTAAAGCATCAGGACAAGGACTAAGCTCCATATTTCTATCTTAGCCATATGTAAGAGCTGTGGCACAGCCAGCATTTTTTTCTTTGAGTAAAAGTAGTATCACAGCATCCTCACTCAGTCCACCATGTACATAATGATATAAGTTGCTTTTTTAAAATCCATGTACGTTTTGCCATGTATTCTTTTAAAGCTGGTTTGTTTGCTTATTTATTGTTTTATATACTGCTGCATTCCAAACAATTCCTGTTTGCTTTACAAATATAAGATTACATAAAAACATGCAAACAATAAAATCCAGAAATCAACCCATCATCCATAATTAGTGGGAACAGCTCTTACAGGTTGAAATATCTTGAATTTATCTTGATAGCCTTCCTAAAAGCAAACAGGAGGATGTTGCCCAAATCTTAAGGTGGCTGTTCCTCCTCAGACCCATCAATGCAAAGTCCTGGCCTGAGTGAATCTGAGCAACTTTGCCAGCAAAGTGTTACGTGATTGACTCACTAGGGCTGTTTGGCAAATCTTCTTGCTCATCACTCCCATAAGGAAGCTAGTCTGCTACAGTCCAATTAGACAGATCAGACTAGGAAATCAATTCCACAGATAGGCTAGAACTATTTTTATTGACATTGTTATAACAACAGAATCTTGCATGGCTGTTCTGTATTTCCACCTCTTTCTTAATGTGAATTACAAAAATACCCACCTGAGCCACTTCCAAATATTATCTCATTGTAGAGTTAAAAATGCTTCACCCCTTTTCCCTAGGCAATGGATCCTACACATCTCCATCAAGGTCATCTTCCTTACTGTCTACATCTGCCCTGATTGATTTGATTGGCACAGTTTACCTGTGCTGGTAATGACCTGTAAAGCCCTAAATGGCTTGGGTCCGGACTATCTAAGGGAACACCTGCTGCCGGCATCATCTTCCCATCGTCCTGTGCGCCCCCACAGGGAGGGCCTTCTCAGGGTACCGCCGGTTAATGAATGCCGGCGGGTTATTTCCAGGGGAAGGACGTTCTCTGTGGGTGCGCCTGCCCTATGGAACCAACTACCCACAGAACTTAGGACTGCCCCCGACCTTCGCTCATTTTGCCGGGACCTGAAAACTTGGCTCTTCGATCTGTTTGGTCCAGATTGTGGAGTTGTTAATTTAACTGGGTTTTAGATTTATTCTTGGGGCTTGAATTTAATTTAATTGTTTTAATTGTTTTTAATTTTTTGTATTCATGGTTTTAACTGCCCTGTAAACCGCCCTGAGTCCTATGGGCATAGGGCGGTATACAAATCCAATTAAATAAATAAATAAATAAATAAATAAATAAATAAATAAATAAATATTCAGTCAAGTTCAATCCTAGTCTTCTTCCCCTAGCGCTCCAGGTGCTTCTTCTATAACTTCATTTCCTGGAACTCCCTGATTAGTCCAAAGTTCCCAGGATTTGCAAACAGGTTGCTCAAATATTACATCTTGCCTTTGAGAACAAGAATATAACGAAAGGCTCAGCATTATTACCTTTCAAAGTGCTTGAAAAATGCCCAAAATCCATTAGAATCCATGAGACACCTAAGAGAAACCATCTGAATCACCATTATCATTTATGTAAGTCACCAGCAGCCAGGAGATTATCCATATTAGGAAGTTATCTCATCATAGCACAAGTCTATGTACAATGTCCTTCATTGTCCATTCACATATCAACTCAATGTATAATAACTATGGAGGTCATGAATTTCTGACTACCCTAGAAGTGGAATGTAATCTTACTTTACTACCTTAATATGCTCTCAGGTGCATCCCTGTCAACACAGTTGCACTTATCATGCCTTCACAGTATGCTCAGTTTTAATATGCTAATAAGGTAGACATAATATTACTCCAAAATAAGGAAGTGATCACTTATCCTCTAAAAAAACCTTAAGAATTAACTTAGAAGAACAGACATTAACTTAGAAGAACAGCAATGAAGATCTTGCGCCATACTATAAATACCCTATAGTTAATTTTTCCTAACAAGCAAAATATGCAGATTTCTTAGGACACACTTTGACATAGCAGTTTATTTCTATATCATATTTAGATAAGTGCATCTGTTATTTTTGCTAAGTTGTACTAAACTGCTATTTTTTTCTTCCCAATTCCACTAGTGCAGTAAAATTAATGGCAATACCCCAGTTAAATTAATATACAGTGTGTATTGTAATGCCATTCTGTGCCAATATTTTGTGCAACTATTTATACTCTTTATACTTTTCATCATGAAATTTGCACTTTAATCTGTAATTAACCATTCAATATGTATTTTAATATTTATTTCATATATATATATAACTGCTCATAACTAGAAGCTATTGTTGGCTTTGTCCCAAATAATATTTTTCTTTAAAAGTTAAAAAGTATAATTTAGAAAAGAATGCTGAAAACAACTTCAAATACAACTTTGCTCCTGCAATGTAGATATATAATTAAATTCCAAAAAATATTCAATGGTAAAACATGCAATTTTGTGTGCTGTAGTGTTTCATACTTCTATTAAGATTTATTAGTTTATTAAAGCAATTATTGGTCAGATTAACTCTTTGAACCAATCTTTTGGTTATTATCAAATTATTCAGAATGCTAGCTGTAGCAAAATAGTTGTTAAATGTGCTGGAGTGAAATGACAAATATAAACATACTAAATCTTTTTCAAACATTAGATGGCTTATAAGCTCTCCACTAATACTAAGTTTCTTATCCGTAACATTTCAGAGTTACTTATCTCTTTACAACAGGGGTGTCAAACTGCCGGCCTACAGGCCGGATGCATCATGCCAAAACCGCACCCACCCCACTGCCAGCAATGGAGAAAAAGTCGTGATACGTTGCAACACATCACGTGACGTTGTGAGTTTGACACCCCTGCATTAGAAAGTGGTCTGGAAATGATTCTCCCATCAAATAACCTATGAGAGCAACTACTCATTTTTTGTTTCATGATTAATACTGAAAGCATAAAAGGTAAAGGTTCCCCCGCACATGCGTGCTAGTCGTTTCCGACTCTAGGGGCCGGTGCTCATCTCCGTTTCAAAGCCGAAGAGCCAGCGCTTGTCCGAGGACGTCTCCGTGGTCATGTGGCCGGCATGACTGGACGCCAAAGGCGCACGGAACGCTGTTACCTTCCCACCGGAGTGGTCCCTATTTTTCTACTTGCATTTTTACGTGCTTTCGAACTGCTAGGTTGGCAGAAGCTGGGACGAGTAACAGGCGCTCACTCTGTTACGCGGCACTCAGGATTCGACCCGCCAAACTGCCGACCTTCTGATCAACAAGCTCAGCGTCCTAACCCACTGAGCCACCGCGTCCCTTTTACTGAAAGCATATACTAACATATAATAGTTCATTTATGGATCATATTGAATGAAAGATTTTTTTTTTATTGAAAAGTTTTAAAATACATTTTATCTTTAACAATCGCCCCTCCCCCCCTACCTATCCCTCCCTACCCCTACCCCCCCTTTCCCCCCTCCCCCCCCCCGACTTCCCAGAGCTAAGTACAGGGTATAAAAACAAAGAACAATCATAAACATCCATATGCTACCAACAATAAATTCTTAAATCTATCACTCACTAGCTCATATAAGATAACTACAAGCAATACTAATATTTCATATAGGGGGGAAAAAAAGAAAATAGAAAGGAAGACTTATTCAAATGCTACATGAAACTTTTTAGTCCCATATTTGTTCTGGATATATTCAATCCACTTTTCCCACTCCATAATATAACGTTCTTGCGAATGATCTTTCAAATAAGCCGAGATCTTTGCCATTTCTGCCAGGTCAGAAACCTTTAAAGTCCATTCTTCTATAGTCGGCAGTTCCTCCTTCTTCCAATATTGACCTATTAAAAGTCTTGCTGCTGTAATTAAATTCAACATCAGCTTAGTGTCCACAACAGTAGCATCTGTAATTATACCCAACAAAAAGAATTGCGGACAAAACTTTATCCTTTGCTTGAAGATCTTCTGCATATTCCACCAAATTTTTATCCAAAAAGCCTTGACCTTTTTACAGGTCCACCATATGTGAAAATATGTTGCATCTTTGCACTAAACCTCTCTTCCATCCTCTCCTCCATTACATTAAACTTCTCTTCCATCCTCTCCTCCAATTTCTCCAGTTTCTCCTCCAGCTTTGCCATCTTCTCACCCATCATTTCTGACATTACCTGGGATTGCTTTGCAAAGGCATCTTGTAAATCCTTAAGCGTCAATGCCACAGGAGGTGCAGGAGGAAGCAAAGCTTGCAACGATGTCTGTTGCACCGGGGAAGTTCCCGCACTCCGAAGAACTTTAGAGGAAGATTTAGCTGCCATCTTTCCCCACTTTCACTTGTTGCGTACTTTCACTTTAAAGCTATAAAGTCCATTGAGCTAGGGAGTAAAAATAAAAATCCTCTTCACCTTGACCTCCTGTACCGCTCTGCCTGCTCCTTATTACTCCAAAGTCTTTCCTTCTGGCAGGGGTGGTCGCAGACGCCTGGCTCTGCTCCAAAAATCCCGGAGCAGAGACGCTCAGCAGCTCGGAGCAACCCAGGCTGCGGGGGGGCTCAATCCTTCAGCCGCCCAAGCTTTCAGCTCAGGCGGCCCCGGAGAGCTCAACCCCTACCTGGGGCCTCACCCCCTCCTCTTCTCCCGAGGAGGGGGCTTCAAATCCACCTAAACAGCTGATCGGCGCTGTTTTCGGTGGAAAAACACAGCTGCGAAGCGGACAGCCCGAAACGGCTATCTTCGGCGCCGCGCCGCCACCGGAAGTCGAAAGATTGTAAAATGTACAGCCTCAAAGACTCCTCAGAGGAGGAAGATGTATTAGACAACCTCACTGACTTTTTACAAATGATGAGCCAGACCCTTGGGACACTTTGCCTAAGAATCTCATCTAGATGCCCCAGTACAATAATTAAGCTTATTAAAAGCTAAAGAGATGCTGAAGGGTTCACTTAAAAGAGAAAAGCCTATTTCAGAGTAGCTCACTGGACAACTTTGCAGCCAAATCAAGCTTCACGAATGCTGGTTCTCTGACAGTAATATGAAGAAGTATGTTGGGCCTAGCATGAGCAACCTTCTGCTATTCATTAAAGCAGCTTCTCTTTTTTCAGGCTTTCACATGAGCCTGGGGGAAAAAAAGTCTCATTGACTTTAATTGATCAGTTCCTTAAAATAGTCAAAATTATTTTTTGAAAAGTTTTCTGGAAAAAGACAGAGGCTGCTTTAATGAATAGCAAAGAGGTGCTGTACTTGTAAGAAATCCTAAGGTTTCTTTTTTGGGTATCTTTTAGAATGGACATAATATTACTAGGCACAGCTTCCTCTATAAAGTTTCACTATTTGAGATAAGCTCTTCTACTGCCTTGCAACTTATTACTCTTGCATCCTGAACCCCACATAGATGTACTTGCCTGAACTTAATCCCAGCATTTACTCTCTTATCTTTGTCCTGCAGAGTAGGACTCTGGTTCAACTTCTTCAGGACTATCAAGTGATAGTTTGGCATATATCTGGAAAAGGATTACTGTAGGCTGCATTGAATATACTATAAAGTGCGGACTGTATTTATTTCAGTTAATCCCATGTTAGTTGCTAAATGCAGTATTAGAGAAATAAGTCTTGCCTTAGGCATTAGATCTCAGACTTCATTGGTTCTCCTCCAGACTGATGTGTCTTCTCCATGTTATTTACTCTTTTAATGTAGTGGTACTGACTTTGTCCCATTCTCTTCTCCCCCCCCCCCACTTCAGTTTCAGAAATAATACAAAGGAAATAGTTCCAACCCAACAAATGTAGAAAGGTAGAAAGATTGGAAAGGTTCTATTCTGTGGCTAGCACACAACTAGTATAGCTTTACAGCCTTTTAATTGGAGGACTGAAGGCCCCAAATGAGGGTAGATGCAGTTATCATGATTTAGTCAACAGGAATAGGGTGCTGAGTGAGAAATGATACAGACCAGTTCTCACCAGCAAAGCAAAGGGCTTTATAGCATTCTTCTCTTGATACAAGAACAATCCACTGTATTCTACTTTGTCCTTAACTATTACACTCTGGATGTATTTTCCATTTTACCTCACTTCCAGATCTGGCATATAAGTTGTTTGGATGCCCAAAGGGGAACAAGCCTGATGTGACATGTTCTCCACTGACACATTTTTGCTATAATTGGTAGAATAGAATAGAATAGAATAGAATAGAATAGAATAGAATAGAATAGAATAGAATAGAATAGAATAGAATAGAATAGAATAGAATAGAATAGAATAGAATAGAATAGCATAGAATAGAATAGAATAGAATAGAATAGAATAGAATAGAATAGAATAGAATAGAATAGAATAGAATAGAATAGAATAGAATAGAATAGAGCTGGAAGGGACCTTGGAGGTCTTCTAGTCCAGCCCTCTGCTTAAGCAGGAGAACCTATACCATCTCAGATAAGTGACTGTCTAGCCTCTTTTTAAAAATCTCCAAAGATGGAGTGCCCACAATTTCTGGAGGTAAGCTGTTCCACTGGTTAATTGTCCTCACTGTCAGGAAGTTTCTTCTTAATTCCAAGTTGCTTCTCTCTTTGGTCAGTTTCCAACCATTGTTTCTTGTCCTGCCCTCTGGTGCTTTGGAGAATCGCTTGACTCCCTCTGGTTTGTGGCAGCCCCTGAGATATTGGAACACTGCTATCATGTCCCCCCTCATCCTTCTCTTCATTAAACTAGACATACCCATGTTTTCTTAGTTATAGAACATTCAAGTTAATTTTATAATATGCCAAGTTTAGGTGCTGAAAGGCAGCAAAAGGCAAGAAATGGAGGAGAGGAACAAAGGTTTTATACACCTCCTTCTCTTGAGCATGTCATGCTAAGAAACCTGAGAGTAAGATGTGGAATGTCTACTTCTGAAATCCAACAATGGTCAGATGATCAATACTAAAGCAGATGAGGCTCATGACTGCAAAATGATTTACTTCAATGAAGGGATTTAGATCTTTGGAGATGGAATCAACTAGAAGTAAAGTTTTAAGTGTCATATGGGGTACTGGTTGACAATAACATCAAGTTTTATTTTAAAAGTTACAAATATAACTACTAAGCACATAGGGAACCATATACATGAATTATAGAAACCATGAAGAATATTTAATATTCCCTTATGTGTAGTGAATATTTTATTCTTGTTTTACTTGGTTACTAACATGGTATGTCCCAAACACTAACACTAATGCAATATGCTAGATCAGACATGTCAAACTCGCGACGTCATGTGACGTCGTGCGACGTATCGGAACTTTTTCCCATTGCCGGCAATGGGATGGGCGCGGTTTCTCTGTGACGCTCCGGGCCGCGGGCCAGCAGTTTGACACCCCTGTGCTAGATGATATAAGCATACTACAGAACAGGGGTTCCTAATCTCCAGTCTGTGGATTGGCACCAGGCCATAGCATGCCAGAAACCGGGCCACACAAAGCCAAGCCGCAGCTGCGGGATGTAGGCAGCATGCAAAATGACGCCCTCTCCACCAAAAAGAGCACAGTGTTGACATCTCAACTTTTCTAATTATTTTCTTTCAACTGTTGTTTGAGTTAGGCTAAGAAAGCTTCTAGAATTCTATGAGACTGCCATATATTCAAATCAGATGAGTGTAAATAGTTCCCAAAGTCATCAATATTTAAACATAGACTGTTTGCCTGCTTACCTGTTGAGTTTAAAGTTTCATCACTGTTCATTTCTTTCTCTTTTCAAGAGTTACTATCATAATTCTGTAAGGTCCCCAGAGTACTATGAGTTGGGTGGCCATATAAATTTTCTTAATACATAAATAACTCACTTTTTCTCCCTAGCTCTATACCATTTTTGTAATAGTAAGTCAAAACAGTTTTTTGGTAGGGAGGGTCATCTTTTTATTCTCCAAGTTTTCTTCTTTAACAGGTCAAGAAACTTTGTGCACCAGTAGATGACTTGATCATTTTTATTTAAACAGAAGCTACAGTCTATTTGGAATTAGTATGACTCCTAACTCTGTTAATTTTGTTAACCCAATCATTGGAGAGAAGGGATGTGAAATTAACTTCCCATGCATTAGAGTAGAAATCCTTAGTTTCAATTCCAGCAAAAGTGCATCTAGTCTTTGCTAACTATTATTTAAAAAAAATGAAACGTATTCTTAGTCACATAAATCCTTCTCTGTCCAGATGAGTTTAATGTATGATCAATACTATCTAAAGCTTCTTTCTCTCCTGAGACTACTTTTCAATTAAATCTTGTTATTTAATCTAAGAATACCAACACTCATTGACCACTGTAGTATCTAACTGTGAATTTACGGTAATCTAATGCACATCTCCCTTGACAGAAGGGCTGTCTCAGTTATCTTTATTGTTCTGGGGGCCAAAAAAAACCTTCACAAAGCCAGGAAGGAAACATCATTTATTTAAAACAGCTAGAGACTTTTACTAACTGTTAGATGTCCTTGATCAGCACACACACCCCTGGCCTCTTGAATGTGTGCTGGCTGCCCTCTTGCCTAACTGCTGGGGTCTGATAAGAGAAATATATTCCCCTGGGTGCCATTCAGATTTGAGAGCAAAAAGCAATGGACTTTAAAACCTATCATTTTCAAAGGCTTATGAATTCACACTCCCCTGGTATCCTTTTCCAAGGATGTGGATTCAAACATATGGTTCAAACAAGCAGGATATTGAATCCATGATAGCCGTTAGCTAGATACATATTGAAAAATAAAATATTTGCTCTTAAAATTCATTATACTATTATATTTCTGTTTTTTATTGAAAATACTGATACCCAGAAACAATTTGGTGATACTTGTAAAATGTTCCATGAATGTTAACATGCTAATGTTGGTAGGGCGGATTTGTATGTTACCCGATGTGTTTTCTCTCGGAACTATGGTAGTGTCAAGGTTCTCCAGTCTAGATTGGGTGCTGCAACTCATACAGAAATGAATCTAATTCTTTTTCTCCCACTAAATAATCCTCCCTTCATAAAGGCAAGTACTATACCATGAATAATATTGTAAAAGCAAAGCAGTCGTATGCTTGCTGATTTATTAATTTATTAGTAATAACAGATGTTAAGAGAGCAGTGCTTTGGTGTAGTGGTCAAAGGCACCATATTAGAAACTGGGAGGCTGTGTGAATTTCAGTCCTATCTTAAGCGAGAGGCCATCTGGGTGACCTTGGGCCAGTCCCCCTCTCTCAGCCCTAGGAAGCAAGCAAGGAAAACCATTTCCAAAAAAAACCTTGGCAAGAAAATTGCAGGTAATAGTCCAAGCCTTTGCCAGGAGCCAAGATGAACTCAAAAAGAGGAGGGGAAAAATGATATAGCCCTCTTTCTCAGCCACCTATATGTCTCAGATAAAAGAGTTTTAAAGTCAAATTCAGTAGAGAAACAACACTGGGTAATTTCAGCAAAAGATCCAGGCAGTTTTCTGGCAACTTGTAAAAAAGGTTAAAGCTTTTTGGATTAAAATTTGGTGGAATATGCAAAAAATATTTAAGAAAAGGATAAAGTTTTGTCCGTAATTGTTTTTACTGGGCATTATTACAGATACTACTGTTGTGGACACTAAGTTGATGTTGAATTTAATTACGGCAGCGAGACTTTTAGTGGCGCAATATTGGAAGAAGGAAGAACTGCCGACTATAGAAGAGTGGACTTTAAAAGTTTCTAACTTGGCGGAAATGGCAAAGATTTCAGCGTACTTGAAAGACCAATCGCAACAGAGATATATTGTGGAGTGGAGAAGATGGATTGATTACATCCAAAATAAATATGGGACTAAAAAGTTTCACCTAGCATTTGAATAAGTATTGGATTTATGTGATATATAAATTACTTGTAGTTATTTTAATAAGAGTTAAAGTGCGATAGAATTTAATATTTTATTGTTGTTTGCATATGGTAGATTATGATTGTTTGTATTTTTATACCCTGTATTTTGCTCTGGGAAGTCGGGGAGGGGGGAGGGGAGGGGAGGGAAGGGTTGGGGAGGTTTGGGGAGAGGGGAGGGGGTTGGGAGGGGTTTTGTTTTTTAAAAAATGTACTGTAAAACTTTTCAATAAAAAAAGTAGTTGCCATTGCCTTCTTCCAGGGTGTTTTTGGACTTCCTAGTCTAGCTTAGGGATCTAGTATACTCGGGAGATCTGCCATCCAAGTACTAATCAGTGCCAAACAACCCCCCCCCACCTTTCCCCTCTTAGTTCCTGAGCTCAGGTGCTGTCACCAGCCGAGGCAAAGTCATTTAACAAGGTCTTTAAAAAGCAATTATGATGTTCTGGGTCCCTTTGCTGCTTAAGCAGTAGAGAAAGATTGCAACCTGCCTTTGATCTCATTTTTACCTAAACAACAAATCCAAGAGGTGGATTATTGAGAGAACCTGCATTGCCAACAACAGACTTCAGTGTTCTCCTAAAGCTAAAATTCTATCAGGTTTTCAACAAAAAAAAGCAAAACCCAAATCCTTCCATTGAATTAGTTCAGAATGGGCTTCATCAGCTTCAAAGATTCCACCCATCTGGCAAGTTTTTTTTTTTACTGAGCCTAGACCAGGATAAATCAACATTAGTTCATCTCCCACAAAACAGGTATATTTTAAGGGAGCACATGTTTAGAGGTGTCTAATCTGCAAGAAAGTAAAAGTATCACAGTGATTTATTTTTAAGCCTTTCCTGGATGCATGGTTTGGCCCTTTAACAAATGCATTTTTCCTGATGATTCCCATACACTGTACACATCTTGTGTTTAACCTGGGTCTAGAATCAATCTGTTCACTTAATTTTGGGCCCGTTCACATAGCTCTTTCAGGAACTAGCAATCTTCTACCCTCCAAGGAGCCTCAGATTCAGAGGGACAAGGACCCTTCTGTCCACTGATTGGGGACTACCAGCTTCCTGCCTCCTGGGACTGCATTCTATTCAAACCACACACTGCACTCCATCAGGTCCAGCCACAAACACTTCCAGATTACACACACACACCCTTCATGTTCTTCAGTCCATTGTAAGCATAAAAGTGCTGAGTACTGAGTTCAGGTTTGTTTTGTAGTGTTCCAAGGGAAAAGTCCTTCAAGGTTTGGCTGGTGTATTCCAGCCGATGCTAAGTTCCCACCATCTGTTGCAAAGTCACTCCTTGATCTCTCAGAGGCAATGTGAGGGGAGACCTGGTAGATGGGAAAAGCAGCAAGTGACAGGAAGGTCTGATCCAGGAGGTGAAGAACAGACTTCGGGGTGCAAAACACATTTCTTCACCTCTCTCATAGCTTCTTTAGCCCACCTTACCAGATATGAAATGACGGTTTACTTTTCCCAACTATTCCATCTGTACAAGCATGTTGCTTTTGGTAATTCTTGGCATTTCATATACATATATGTAAGTATATCAATTCAAAACTATAAGGAACTGTATACTCGGTATCAATGATTTTATTAAACTTTGCGTTGTGGATTCATAATCTGAAATTGCCAAAGCACTCCAGTGACTATTGCAGTTCAGAACCTGTATAATTACATATTCCCCTTTAATGGAAAAAGCTTAATCCTTTTCAGGATTTAAAAAACCTTCATCTTACAATGAAACGTATGCTTTGAATGCTGCCCCAAATATTAAAAGGATATTAATGCATATGAAGGTGAAACCAAACATAGGTGAATATTATTATTCAATCACACTATAGGTGTGGGTGAATGTGTAACCTGGGTTTGTATTCCCATTTGTCTACAAAATTCACTAAATGTTTCTGGACCAGATTCTCTCTCTTCGCCCAATCCATCTCATAGGACCATTGTAGTGGGGAATAAAATGAACGCTGTCTTCAGCTCTCAGGAGAAAAGATGGAATAGGAATGCAATGATAAATATTTATACAGCTGCATTAAACGTGATAGTTTCCACTAAAAGAATCTTACTTTCTTTGGAGCAAGAAGAGAAACAATACTTAAACTGATTTTTAAAAAAGTGGGCTTATAATCAATTTTTCTTGGAAATGTTAATCAAACTGATTTGAGTGGAACAGTTGAATGTTTCTCCATTCTTCTTTTTTTTTTAAAAAAAAAGCAGAAATATATATCAGATTAATATCAAACTGTTCCTTACCCAACCTCATAATCTTTAAATTATCTTCAGAGACATCAACTTAGTATTTTTATGTAGCTGAAAAACCAAATGTATTTTATAAAATATATTAATCACTGTACAGTCTGATAATTAAGCAAATTAAGATAATCCTGAGTTTTGGAACCAGCTACTAACCCCAGCTGTTACATTGTCAATAGCTGGCACACATTATGGTAACATTTGGCTAAGTGGATAATAAGAGGAAAATTTGTGATTGATTCCAATTTTATTTTGCTGATCTCCTTTACAAAGGAGTTTAAGATTCTCTCATTCCTTTTGAAGCATTCTCAAACAATAATCTGGGTTTCACTGCTCTTATAATATGAAAACAGTTTATATAGCAATTTGATATGTTTGTTTGCTGAACTTGTACTTAAATAAGACCTATCCTTTAATCCAGACATGTCAAACTCATGTGACGTCGTGCGACGTATCGGGACTGTTTTGTCATTGCCAGCAATGGGGTGGGTGCAGCTTTTGTGTGACGCATCCGGCCCGTGGGCCGGCAGTTTGACACCCCTGCTTTAATCTAATCAACAGTCATTAACCTTTGTTATACCAAAAAGAAGTTTCATAAAACATATTTATGTTCAGACGTTTCCCCAAAATTATGTTACAGCAGATCCAATTTGACACAGGAAGTATCTTTTTTAAAGTTTGCCAGACCTAGACAGTAACAATGAGAATAAAAAAGAGATAATGTCTTCGGTATATCTTTGCCACCATCTAGAGGTTATTTGGATTTTTGAAGCCCAGATACAATAGCACTATTTTATTTATGTAGCTAAGTACCCAGGTTATGATTGCATTACTATTGCTAAACAATGCGCTCATAAAGCATGACATCATTGCTCACATTCCTTAACAACAACTATCCCAGCAGTCTCAACTGCCATTGTAACTAGAGCCTTGGTGAAGCAGTGGGCTAATGCCTCCTTAAGTAACACCAGCTGCCTGCAATTAGTGCAGGTTCGAGTCCCACCAGGCTCAAGGTTGACTCAGCCTTCCATCCTTCTGAGGTAGGTAAAATGAGGACCCAGATTGTTGGGGGCAATAAGCTGACTTTGTAATAATGCCGCTTGGGGGGTGGGGCGAAAGCCCTAATAAGCAGGCATATACATAGAATGAAGGCTATTGCTAAGCACATCGATTTGTGCTTTAAATTGTAAGCCGCCGTGAGTCTTCGGAGAAGGGCGGGATATAAATGGGATTAAAAAAAATTGTGGGTCATTAAGTGGGAAGTGTCAGGAGTCACAGGTAAGGAGCATGGGGATACTGCGGAAGTGCTGCACGGGGATGGGAAAGGCCAGTGCAGGACTTGGGGGAGGCCAGGAGAGAGTTTGGAAGACCTGATACGGGCCACACATGAGCACTGGAGGACAAAGGACGATGGTACAGCAAGGTACAAGCACAGGAAATCTGGGGGATGGATAGTGTGGCAGGGTGCAAAGGCCAGAGGATGTCTGGTTTGTGAATGGTGCAGCAGGGTATGAGTATCAAAAGATAAGGGGGTGGATGGCAGAGCAGAGTGCAAATGCAGGAAGGCTGAGGTATAGATGGTGCAACATTAATGAAGGGAAGTCAGAGGTAGAGTGTGAGACACAATGCAAGCACAGGAACGCTGAGAAGTGAACCATGCAGCCCAAGCGCCTGAAAGTCAGGGGACTAACCGGAGGAACGTGTGACCTTTATGGGCTTTCCCATTGTGTCTGGTTCTGGGAAGCCAGCAGGGAAGGTGACAAATGGTGATCATGTGATCACAGGATGCTGTAAATGTTTTAAGTGTGAGCCAGTTGCCAAGCACCTGAATTACAATCAAAGGGGCTGTGTCAGCCAGAACTTGAAGGACTGGTCACAAGTACCAGTTTTTCAGTATCATCACAACCTTGAACAGTCTCTGAAGAGTGGTCAGTTAGCGAGGACTACATGTAAGGGTAAACCTACTCATCAAGATAGTTTCAAGGTCAAAAAGAGGGAAGTGGTTAGTGAAAATGCAAAGGAATCACAAAATATTAATCTTGAAATACATTATTAGCCTAAAGGAAACTGTGCTGTTGCACTAAATAGTGTTATATATGGTTAGTACTCACATATTTATTAAAATGGGGCAATATATTTGTCTTTTGTGTATGCAATATTCCTAAAACTGCATTATGTACAAATAAATATAATTTGTAAAAAACAAATCCTTAAAACAAGGATGGAAGATTGCAAAAGTTACTTGAAGAGCAGACTGGACAACTGGAACTCTTCAAATGTTGCTGAATTATAACTGTTAGCGAACCAATCTAGCAGTGTAAATGGTGAATGCTGAGAGATTTATCTCAGGAACCTCTGAAGGGTGACTAATTCTCCACTACTGCCATAAGACTGCAGTCAGTACATACTCCTTGAGTTATGGCCATTCATTCAATGAACGAAAGGACTTATAACTCATGCCCTACAGCGCCCCAACTACCATGCAAACAAAGTTCACACCCACCTTACTTATGACTGCCAGGAGACATTTACGACCACAGGGACACTTCAAATCCCCCCACCCACCTATTTCTCCCTCAATTGGCCACCCTACATAGTGGCACCCGGCACTGGAAGCCCCAAAGCTGCGGCTGAAGTAGAGGCTCAGGGCTTTTAGCGGTCAGCATATTTATGTCCTTTATTTTCCAGACTTTCTCCCCTGGACATACTATCCAGACTAAATTATCCCACTACCCTGAAGACCACTCAAGTAAAAAGAACAAAATCTGTATGATCCCTTCCACACATTTTCTGCTTATAAAATGTATACTTGTCTTATGACAGCAAAAAGAATAGCCAACACTATATTTCAGATGAAAATCAAGACTGCTACTAACATTTTAGCACACAATGTCAACCATCCTCTTTTCGGAGATCAGCAGATTTAAAGCATGTTGCCTAAGCATCTGAGCCTTTTTTCAGCCAGTAAGTTATTAAACATGTTCTCTTATATAGCTGTAGAATGAGTAAACAGAGCTATATTTTATATTGCATTAGTATTTAAACACCTTCATTATTACGAGGCCTAACACCTGTGCATCATTCTTTGAAAGAAAATAAAAAGCAATTTAATTGAAGGCCAGATTGAAACTATCCAATGTCTCTGCCTATTGAGATCGCAATTAAGCCAGGGAGGAGCAACTTGTCCTCTTGAAAGATAATTAATCCTTAGTTCATGGATTAAAATGCACACCCAGAAATTATAAATATAACTATGATTCTAAGTGCCTTTGCTTGCTCCTATAAAAATGCAGTTTCCTAAAGTGCTTTAAAATGCAACAATCAGGCAGAGGAGGCAAACAGTTTATAATCTAGTAGTAGTAATTCTACATCAATTACAGAAAGGTAGTCAACCTCCAGAATACTTTTTTTTCAGTACAACACCACTATCTATGGCAAGTGTGCCATGTGAGCAAAATTATAAAAACAACAACCATCTCTTTAGGTGAAACCATCATGGTGAACATACTTATTTCTTTCTAGTTTACCACTGTTCAGCTGGGCTTCCTCATTGCCCGGGAAAACAGTCTGAATGGTAATCCATAATTTTGTGTCATGTATATTTACTTGTTTATCTATCTAAATCTAAACATTATCTAAATATGACCCAGTCCCCATAGAACAGCTGAACTGCAGAAATTTAGGAACAAAAAGTGACAATAAATGAAATAAAACAAAACAAAACAAAACACGTACATTAAAATTGATGAGAGAGAAAAAAGAAAAAAAAACTATATTTAAAAGCAAAAATCTGTATGAACCTGAGTCTTAAATATGCACCTGTAAACAATGGAATAATAAATAATCCATACATATCAGCAAGGAGGTTCCAAACAATAGATGCAACCACCAGGAACCTTCACAAATTTATGTAATGGAATAAGTTACTATTTTAGTGATCAAGAAAGTATTTTCAAAGAAGCTTGACTAAGATTCGTTAAAAGTGAGTTTTTAAAAACTGATTAGAAACAAGCGGATAGAGAGAGCAATACTAACTAGTCCTTGTACTTTTTTTCCCTCTAAAAAAGACTGAGGGATGGGGGGGGAGAAATCCCAGTAGTTTGATTTCTAATTTGAATGTCTATCCCCTAAACACTGACCTAGGTTGGGGCTGAGTGAAGGAGTTCATAATAGGGGTGGTCTGGTACCTAGTGGAAAGGATCCAATTTGTGTGTGTGTGTGTGTGTGTGTGTGTGTGTGTGTAGATATAGATATATAGATATAGATACAGATATATAGATATATTATTGAGTCAAGGAGTTGATAATAGGGGGGGTCTGGTACCTAGTGGAAAGGATCCAATGTGTGTGTGTGTGTGTGTGTGTGTGTGTGTGTGTGTGTGTGTAGATATAGATACATAGATATATATTATTGAGTCAAGGAGTTCATAATAGGGGTGGTCTGGTGCCTAGTGGAAAGGATCCAATTTGTGTGTGTGTGTGTGTGTAGATATAGATACATAGATATAGATACATATATATAGATATATTATTGAGTCAAGGACTTCATAATAGGGGTGGTCTGGTGCCTAGTGGAAAGGATCCAAGGATCACTGTGTGGTGTTAAATGGCTTTATCATTTCAGTAAAAAAAATATTCTGAACTAGGTTGCCCACTAAACTCATCTTTCCCTCCCTCCTGGCATTGATAGACTATCCTGAAACTCTGTAAAAATGAGCCTTTTTTTGCCAAGTAAGGATCTTTGTGGCAAAGATCAACAGAAGATGCTCTCCTGAAGAGAACTAACAGGAAAGGGTCTTCTTTGGGCTACGGAATGCATTCTGCAAAGGGGTGTCTTTGGCTAACACTCTTCCAATAATTAGGAAGATGGAAAAACTGCTTCGTTTTTGCCAAGCTTTTAATTGTTAACTGTTTTAATTAGCTTTGATTTTAACTGTTTCATTTTATTATAGTATTATATTTTATCGTTGCACATTCATTATGTGGAGGGAGGGAGGACCTCCCTCTAAAGATGCTGCTCACCCAAATAAAGCTGCCAACTAGCAAAACTGCAAGATAAAATACACGTGTTTTTCAAATTTCAAAGCTGGCTTAAATCTAGCATTTCAGCAGGCCAACAGCAAATGCCATTATCAATCCATCAAAAAGGTTAAGTTCACATATTTACTGCAGTCTAGACTTAACAAAATTAAAAGGATACAAATGCATGCTTGCATGCATACTTACATATATACATGTTAAATGACTCTGTAGAATGTCTACTTTGCTAATAGAGATACTTTGACAGTCCATAGTAACCACTCATTACAATAATGGTTCAGCCCAATATAGACTGGAGTGCCAAAAAAGGCAACCAAATAAGCAAAACTAATGGGAAGAAAAGCATGCCTAGTCTTGATATACTGTACAGTCTAATGATGATTTTCATATAATGGTAAAAGCAATGAACTAAAAATGACTTCTTAAGAAACAGAAAAGGAAGAGTCTTGCTAGAGTTTATTTTCTTTCAAGAATAGAGAATAAGATAAAGACAGGATGTACTGGCCTTCCTTTATGCTTTATATTGAAAGTATTTTTTTTAAGAATCAAAACAACAAAAAGGAAATCAAGAGATTTACATTTTGTCTGAGATGGCTGTTATTCCAGAAAAAAGTTATCTTCTGAATAGTGACAGACTTTTCTATGGACCGTTTGGGCAAGAGCACATGTTTCAAAATAAGGCAAAATTAAACAACTGTTTTGCAGTAGATCATCGGCAAAGTAAATGTATGGGAAATTATGAAATATTTTAAACACTGCATCATTACATTTTAAAATATAAGGTTAACCTATTCTTCAGATCCAGTACAACTCGGTATGTACTGTATAGACGGTGTGAGGGGTGAACTGGTACACAGATGGTCTTGCATTTTTGTCCATTGCTTCCTTGTTCCTTGTTATACATATACAAGGAAGACGACGAGGGAGACTAACATTGTGATGTAATGTAGTTGGGCAGAACTGAGCTTTCTGAACATGGTTGGCTGGATGAAGTATAGGATGCACACCTCAGAACCACATCACTGGAAGTCATAATGGGAAAGAGGAGAAGCATGGTGTAGATCTTTATCTAAATGAGCCCGACTTCCAGGTTTATTTGTTGTCTTTGAAGGAAGTAGTATAAAGAAGAATAGTATTACAGGTAATCCTCAACTTATGACCACAACTGAGCCCAGAATTTCTGATGCTGAGACAATTATTAAATAGGTTTTGCCCCATTTGACAATTTTCCTTGCCACAGTTGTTACGTGGATCGCTGCAGTTGTTAAATTGGTAACATGGTTAAGTGAATCTGGCTTTCCCTATTGACTTGGTTTGCCATAATGTTGTAAAATTTCCTCACATGACTCCAGGACATTGCAACCATCATAAATATGAGTCATTGCCAAGCCTCTGAATGTTGATCTCATGAGCACAGGGATGCTGCAGTGGTCATAAGCATGAGAAACAGTCACAAATCACTTTTTTCAGCGCCAGTGTAACTTTGAACGGTCACTAAATATATATAAACCTTTATTGTCAAAGTACAACATGTGTACATTGAGATTAACTGAGCCTCCCCCCGTGCTCTCTCCCCCCAACACACAGTGACAACAAACCCTCCATCCTACCACACCATGTGAACCAACTACACCACACACCGGCCTCCCAAGTCAATTCTGCATAAGATTATGTCCCATTTAAAAGCCTAACAGCCCACGGATAAAAGCTATTTTTCAGCCTGTTGGTACGGCTGGCTATATTCCTATATCTCCTAGGACACGGGTCGGCAACCCGCGGCTCCGGAGCCGCATGCGGCTCTTTGAGCCGTCTCCTGCGGCTCCCAGCCGCCCGGTGCGCGCGCACCTCTTCGAACGGGCAATGGTGCGCGCGCACCTCTCCAAATGGAGAGTGGCACCGCCCGTTTGGAGAGGTGCGTGCGCACCTCCCCGAATGGGCGGAGGTGCGCGCGCACCTCCCCAAACCTTTGGAGAGGTGCGCGCGTACCTCCGCGCGAACGGGCCGCGGCGTCGTTCTTTGAGGAAGCTGCCACGGCCCGTCTGCAAAGCTGCCGAAAGCGGCAGATTTGCAGATGGGCCACGGCAGCTTCCTGAAAGAGCGACGCCGCGGCCCGTTCCGAGAGGTGCGCGCGCACCTCCCCGAATGGGCGGAGCTGCGCGCGCACCTCCCCAAACCTTTGGAGAGGTGCGCGCGTACCTCCGCGCGAACGGGCCGCGGCGTCGTTCTTTGAGGAAGCTGCCACGGCCCGTCTGCAAAGCTGCCGAAAGCGGCAGATTTGCAGATGGGCCACGGCAGCTTCCTGAAAGAGCGACGCCGCGGCCCGTTCCGAGAGGTGCGCGCGCACCTCCCCGAATGGGCGGAGCTGCGCGCGCACCTCCCCAAACCTTTGGAGAGGTGCGCGCGTACCTCCGCGCAAACGGGCCGTGGCGTGGTTCTTTGAGGAAGCTGCCGCGGCCCGTCTGCAAAGCTGCCGAAAGCGGCAGCTTTGCAGATGGGCCACGGCAGCTTCCTGAAAGAGCGACGCCGCGGCCCGTTCCGAGAGGTGCGCGCGCACCTCCCCGAATGGGCGGAGCTGCGCGCGCACCTCCCCAAACCTTTGGAGAGGTGCGTGCGTACCTCCGCGCGAACGGGCCGCGGCGTCGCTCTTTCAGGAAGCTGCCGTGGCCCATCTACATTTTTTGCGCGTGCGCGTGCATGGACACACGCATGCGGCTCCCAGTTTTTTTAATTTGTGATGGAACCGGTTCCCGGTGGCTCTTTTACTTTTTTAGGTTGCCGACCCCTGTCCTAGGAGACTAAAGAGATACCGTCCAGGGTGTGAGTCATCCCTGAGAATCTTCCTCACTCTTCCAAGGCAACGAGCCCTGGCGATGTCATCCAGTGGTGTCAGGGAACAGCCCACAATGTCTTGTGCTGTGCTCACTACCCTCTGTAATACTCTGTAATACTTTCCTGTCCGCGGCTGTCAGACCAGCATACCAAACCATACTAAACAAATGGTTGTGAGTCGAGGACTAAATAAGTGTCTGGATAAATCTATTGAGGATGAAGTTGTACTATACTACATGTTAACAGAATGAAAGACAATCAATCTTGCTAATAGCAAAAATTATCAAACCAGCATTTGAAAAAAATCATAACTAGTTAACATTAAATTCAATCAATTTATATAATCTCCTAATTTTAGTAGTACTTTATACTGATTTTGTGTCTTCATCTAGATAAGAGAATTCAAACTTATTATTCTCATTGTCAAACAATTTTGTAACCTCATAAAAACTTCATTAAATTAACATTTTCAACTACTCAATAAACAGTGATACTTTTCCACACATTTTATTTTACAAAGAGTATTACCAGTTCTCGGGGCAGAAAGGTTTCTTCCTGGCGAGCAATGAGCAGGGAAACTATCTCTCCTTGTTTTGTGCTTCTCAGAGTAGCTACAAGTTCTTCTTGAGTTCTGCCACTGATATCTCTACCATTCACCTAATAACACCATAAATGAGCAAGTTAGCAAAAATTGTTAACAATATATTGTTAAATTTGCAATAGTGGCGAATATCTGTAGCTCGGGTGTAGGATGAGGGTGAAGGTTCGTTCTCCGATCTTGTGGGTTGGTTTCCAAATGTTTTGTTACCAAGCTAGGTAACAAACTCCATTGAAGATGTTACTAGCCAGGTAACAAAACGTTCGGAAACCAACCCATAAGCTCAGAGAATGAACCTTCACCCTCATAGTTAAATATTGAGCAATTTAATCCACATGGTATCAAACTGAGGATTGGGGACCTAAGCCATCTAAGCCACCCATCTTGCACATGTTTCAAAGTTTCCTTCCCTACTTTTGCGGTGAGATCTATATCTGGAATTTATATATCAGTGGGTTAGGACGCTGAGCTTGTTGATCAGAAGGTCGGCAGTTTGGCGGGTCGAATCCCGAGTGCCGCGTAGCAGAGTGAGCACCTGTTACTCGTCCCAGCTTCTGCCAACCTAGCAGTTCGAAAGCACGTAAAAATGCAAGTACAAAAATAGGGACCACTACAGTGGGAAGGTAACAGCGTTCCGTGTGCCTTTGGCGTCTAGTCATGCCGGCCACATGACCACGGAGACGTCCTCGGACAAGCGCTGGCTCTTTGGCTTTGAAACGGAGATGAGCACCGGCCCCTAGAGTTGGAAATGACTAGCACGCATGTGCGGGGGAACCTTTACCTTTACTATATCTACTGATATTCCCTGCAAGAATACCACTTCAACCCCACCCCATTCTCCAACAGAAGAAAGCACAGGACTATTGAAGTAGAGGTTTGCCTATGGTTGCATTGGATGAAACTCAAGTAAAATGCTGAGGAAGATGTAAGAATGGAGCATTAAACTTGCCTATCAGAGAAGACATACTTCAAAATATTTCACATCCAAGCCAGATATTGTCACAAAGATTAATTTGAATGTTGATTTCTAATTTTGACTTCTCTCCAACAATCTCATTTTACTTAGGTATGATTTCACTTCATCCAGAACTGCAAATTGTCTATTTGCCTTTGCCAAGTAAAATATGGTAAATTGCTACTGAGGAAAGGTTCTTTTCAGCTGCATCATGCTAAATATACTCAGAGAAACTTGCTTTGTCCTTGCTTTGTGCTTTTTTTCACATTATGTGAGAAACATATTTAACAAGTATATCCAAAACCTGTTTGAATATTGCTGGGAAGGTTTTCTTTTACAAAACAATAGTATCAGCTTCAATAGATCCAAATAATCAATATCATTCAAAATGGTTGAATCTGGAAAGCCATAAATGGGTGAATCTTAAAATTAGCATATTCAGCAGGAGATTTACATCTCCTTAGAGGTGGGATATCCAGGGAGCATTTATTACTTCTGAATTCCAAATTCCAAATTTTGCTCAGGCAAATTTTAAAAGCAAAAATAGGAAAGTATCATGAATGCAAGCATAGGCTTTGAGTATCCAAGAAACGTGACCTCACCTTCAGATTAGAGAAGATAAAAATTATCTAACCAATAACCTTGTTTTGGTAAAAAAAAATGCAGTGAGCAGTTATATTTCCAAAAATATATTTGGCAAAATGCAAACAAATGGGTTATTATAATTATTTTATAATGCACCTGAGCCTATGTTTTACATTAAACAAGTTTGTATCAGTCGAAAAAGCATCATATGATGGCAGAAAAGCTTAGAGCTCTTTGCCCCCATCAAATACTGTTTAATTCATTTAACAGAAAGATATGTACTGAGTAATAGGATTTCCAACCTCCAATATTCTGTCTCCTGAATGCAAACGGCCATCTTTAACTGCTGCACCTCGAGGCAAAATATTCTTTACAAATATAGGGCCAGGACCATGTATGGAGGAGTCCCTGGTGACCACAGTAAAACCTAGTCCTTCAGGTCCTAAAGAATAGAAGAAATATCTGTAATATGAGGCAACCAGCAGCTAACAGAAGGCTCTTCTCTAAAGCTTTAAAATTTAATATTTATATTAATAGGTTTGTTTTGAAAGGTAAGAATAGTAGGATCCATTCCTTGCTTTAGCTAAATTAAGACACCCTGTTCAGCTTTTCTGTGCAGCAACCAAGTGTTTCTTTCATCAGATTTCTTTAAATTCAAGATTAATTCTTTAACATATAGTATGTTTCCCTACTTCCGTTCTGTACATTGTTCTTATGTAAAGCATGCAGTAACTCAAAGAACGAACATTAGCTTTAGTGACATATTACATTAGAAAAGGTCAAAAGGACAGAAGAAATTATCTGGAAGCATTTTTTAATCTGTATAATGAATAGATATTTCTTTTATCCCATCTTTGTTATTTTTACTAAGGGAGTAAATATACCTAATACTCCTTCCTCCTACTAGTTTCCCCACAACAACCTTATGAGGTGAATTGAGCAGAGAGAGAATGTGACTGACCCAAAATCACCCATGTGGCTTTCATGCTGAAGGCAAGATTAGAACACATAACCTAGTGGTTTGTATCCTGGAGTGTTAAACACTAGACCAAACTGACCAATTTTTTTACATTATTATTATTATTATTATTATTATTATTATTATTATTATTATTATTATTATTATTATTATTATTATTATTATTATTATTATTATTATTATTATTATTATTAGAGTGTGCAGTATTCAAGTCCAAACGGGTCAAAAGGCTTCAGCTCTGGCGTGGGCACACTCACTGTATCTATTGGTGACTCCTGAAAGGCGCTTTCCCTTATGGGAACCTTGCAGACTCAAAAAAGTTTTTGCTTGTGTCCAGGAGACACTGCAGAAGTGGCAACTACAGGCTGAACATTTCCATAACTGAAATGAGCCTCATGTAGCTACTGTGTAAGCCCAATGCAACAATAGGTAAAACTGCAGTGCCCACACTGTATCTGAAGCATCTTTGCCAGCTTTAGATTGAGTATAACACGTTGCTAGTATTACAATCTTGAAATAATTTGTCAGAAGTGCTAGTTTAAAATTAGTAAATTTTATTTTCCCATCTTTATGGCTTCTTGAAAATTGGTATGTTGGGAGATTTTATACAAAAGCTTATTGGCTATTTTGTTGTTGCATTAATTACTCCTTAATAAAGCTTTCCAAGAACAAGAACACTAAAACAAGTATGCCCTTCTATATTGTTAACAACCCTAATGGGTCTCTTTGATAACAATTGGCTAAAGAGCAGAATCCTGAGACAAAAAGCAGAAAAGGAAGTCTTTCTTTGATTAAAAAACTTAAGACAGAATTTATTAGGGGAGCTGACCAGAAGCCTAATAGCTCCAGCCTAGAGTTTTGTGGGTAAAACCTTTTAAAACTCATTTGGGGCAGATCATCTGATGTATGTTATAGAATACAGCTTGAAATTGTTTTTCGTGGTGATCTCTACATGCAAGACCTTGCAAGAAGTTCTTTGCAGCCAACACCTAGTAACAACATATAAATAAGCTTACATGTATTCAGACAGGAGGACAGAAAGAGAGGAAAAAGAATGTGACGCCTCTCTAAACAGTTCTGCTCTTAGCTGTACTCAGAGTAGGTAAGTCTATGATATATTTTTGCGGAATGTGGAATAATTTTTAGTGCAAAGGCTTACAATTTGGAAACTGATGCAATATAAAAGCTTGCTAATTGCTACTTTATGCATTATTTCTTTATTCTTGGAGTACTTTATGGACAAAAACATTGAAATAAGTAGAAGCTGAGCCTTTCAAGCATGGGTAAACCATTTAGTGTTTAAATAAATAGTCAGCTGTGTGATTTATCCACAGACTATCCTAATCCTCAATGGAAGACTTTCAAGTGGGTTTTGAGAAGAAGTAAATTGTTGACCTTTTTAATCTGACAGATGTGCGACTTTGAATTTAACATGCAAATATATTGTTGCAATAATTCAGTGTTCAAATTTCAAACTAAATTCTCCTAATTCTGTTCTGTAGTATGATTTCAGGAAACACTGCTTCACTTTAGAAACTGAACGTTCCATAGGAAGCCTTCTTAAATCTTAACAACCAGTGCTGTGCCATGGAATACTGAAAATTATTCAACCAAATCTTATCAATACAGCGGTATCAAGTTATTATTTCATGTTATTATAACATTCCAGCAGATATGTTTGCTGACTGAAAACAAAAGTAACTTTAAAAGTAAAGGAACTCCAACTGGAAAGATTTTTAAATGCAATGTCTGCTGCATACTGTTACCGTACCTGTTTTTTAAATACCCCTGGATACATGGAAGCTGTTATTTGCCAGCTGCCTCCCCTGCATAAGCGCTCGCCTATTTCTGTTTCCAGATAGCATGTCAGCTGCTTTTGCAACGAATGAGTCAAATGTATACCAGATTGTTGGGGGCAATTAAGGACCCAGATTGTTGGGGGCAATTAAGCTGA